>NC_142884.1:22602904-22911862 GCF_051225735.1 Oryctolagus cuniculus | reverse complement strand
TACCTTAAACCACATACAAAATTCAACTCAATGGATCCAGGATCTAAACTTAAGACCTGAAACCATTAAATTACTAGAGGAAGACGTAGGTGAACTGCTCTAAGACATTGGCCTAGGCAAAGACTTCTTGGATAAGACTCCAGAAACACAGGCCGTGAAAACAAAAATTGACAAATGGGATTGCATCAGGCTAAAAAGCTTCTGCACAGCAAAGGAAACAAATGACAAAGTGAAGAGGCAACTGACAGAATGGGAGAAAATATTTGCAAACTATGCATTCAATAAAGGATTAAAAACATACAGATGACATAAGGAGCTCAAGAAGCCCAACAACAACAAAACAACCTGCTAAGAAATGGGCAAAGGATATGAGCAGGCATTTTTCAAAGGATAAAATGCAGATAGCAACAGACAAGTGAAAAAATGCTCAGGATCACTAGCCATCTAGGAAATGCAAATCAAAACCACAATGAAGTTTCACCTCACCCCAGGTATAATGTCTTACATAGAGAAATTAATAAACAATAAGTGATGGTGAGGATGTAGAGAAAAAGGTACCCTAATACGTTGATGGGAATGCCAGTTAGTGCAACCATAATGAAAAACGGTATGGAGATTCCTCAGAAAATAAAAATAAATCTTCCATATGACCCAGCTATTTCACTCTTTGGAATATATCCAAAATAAATGAAATCAGCATATGAAAGAATTGCCTGCACTCTTGTGTTAATAGCAGTTCAACTCACAATAGATAACATTTGGAATCAACCTAGATGTCCATCAGCTGATGGGCGGACATATCCACCCATACACACACACATATAACTATATACCAAATGTATATATCCATGATGAAATATTACTTAGTATTAAAAAAATGAAATATATCTACAACAGAATGAATACAACTGGAAATCAGTGTGCTAAGTGAAATAAGCCAAACCCAAAAGATAAATATCAGATTTTTTTCTTATTTGTGATAGTTAATATAATAGTATAAAAATTATGTGGATGTCATATAACTTGGCAATAAGTTATAAATATTGTTTCACTTAATCATACCATGTGAATGACAATATACTCTTCTTTCCCACATTAAAAGAAAGATAGGACTCTTAGGGGTGCTAGTAATGTTTTGTTCTTGGGTGTTGGCTAGGAGTGTGATCAGAGAACAAAGAACTCATCTGTAAACTTACATGCATTTCTTGGTATGTTTATTATATTTCAGTAAAATGCTTTTTTAAAAAAATAGATGCACAGGAACATTCATTCGCTGTGTATTCTGGTTCAGGGGGTCTGGGGGGTGCTTGAATGTCAATGTTTTAATTAGCTCTTCAAATAAAGTGACACCTGTTTCACTAATAACCAGCCTTAGTTCATATAAACTCTCATTAATCTCTTCATTCCTCCTTTTTTGACTATCACAACTATATTTTAGTATTATGGTATTTTGTCTTTTTTCTTCCATAGGAATCTATTTGTTCTACATAGGAAAACAAAAAAATTTTAATTTGCTTTCAGATTTGCAATTGAAATGTGAGATAACCAATTATGACGAAATGTCCACTTATAAAAATTGTACATCTTTTGCTCTACAACAGAGTATTCTTAACAGAGAAAGACCATTTGGATACAGGGATGTGGGAAGACTTTTTGTCAAGGCTCAGCATTTGTTCAACATGGCAGAACACATACCCAGGAAAAACAGGAAGAATGTGGGAGGGACTTTAGTAGTGAACATCAATGTGTCATACATCAGAAGTTGTATCTGGGTGAGAAACCATGTAAATGGAAGGCATGTGGGAAGGGCTTTAGTGCTTCTTCATATCTTGTTCAACATCAGAGAACTCACACTGTTAAGAAAAGTATGAATGTAAAGAATGTGGGAAGGCCTCTAGTCAAGGCTCAGCCTGTGTTAAACATGGGAGAAGGCATGCTAGCGAGTAACCACATGAACATAAGGGATGTTGGAAGGCCTTTCTCAGCAGCCATCAACGTATTGTACATCAAGAGTACTCATACTGGTAAGAAGCCACCTGTGTGTAGAAAATGTGGAAAAGCTTTGTAGTAGCTCATACTTTGTTCAACACCAAAGGATCCATATTGGTGAGAAACCCTATGAAGGTAAGGAATGTGGGAAAGCTCTTACAGCCTATGGGAGACTTATTCAGCAGCAGAATACTCACACTAGTGAAAACAGTTTAGGTGTAAGGAATGTTCAAAGGCCTTTAGTACCTTTTCATATGGTGTTCAACATGAGAGAATTGACTCTGGTGAGAAGCCCTGTGAGTGTGAGGGATGTGGAAAGGCCTTTTCTGTGTCTGGACAACTTACTTATCAAAGTATCCATACTGGTGAGAGGCCATGTGAAGAGAATGTGGAAAAGCTTTTTGTAGTAGCTCATACCCTGTTCAACACCAAAGGATCCATAATGGTGAGAAACCCTATGAATGTGAGGAATGTGGGAAAGCCATTAGCTGTTCTCCATACCTTGTTCAACACAAAAGACTTCGTACTGGTGAGAAACCTATGAGGGTAAGGAATGTGGCAAGGCCTTCAGCACTGGTGCATAGCTTGTTCAGCATCTGAGAATTCACACTAGAGAGAAACTATATGCAGGAGAGGAATGTGGAAAGACTTTCAGTCGTGGGAATGTGGAGTCTTTCATGTGCGGCTCATTGTTCAGCATCTGAGAACTCATGCTGGCAAGAAAAACTCAAAATGCAAAGATTGTTGGTAGATTTCCAGAGATATTTTCATTTTTCTGATACAGATACCCCTTGACTTGCAGTGGGATTCTATCAGTATAAAGCCATCATGTGTTGAAAATGTCAGACATTGAAAATGCACTTAATACAACACACATAACCTGCTGAATATCATAACTTAGCCTAGTCTGTCTGAAGCATATTCAGAACATTTATAGTAGGCTACACCTGGGAAAAGTTATCTAACACAAAGTCCATTTTATAATAAAATATTGAATATCTCATGTAATTTACCAAAAAGAGTAAAGTTTACAGTGCGGTTTCTACTGAATACATTATCAGTTCACATAATCATAAAGCCAAAGAATCAAAACTCAAACCATTGTAAGTTAGGGCCTGTCTGAATTAGAGAATTTATAATGCAATTCAGAAAATAAGGCTTCATTTGTCATTCTTGTGTTTAAAGTATTAGAATAATCATACCAGTGAACTTTTTGGGAAAGATAATAAACATTATTTAATGTTCACAATGTTGAAAGCATGAAGTTTTATACTTAGATATCAACAGGGGACCAGCATAGTTAACAAACAGGAGAGCCAGTGTGCTTACCACTATGGGGTATTGTTTTCAAAATGATGATTAATAGAACGTGCATTCTTTGCTCAGTAATCTTAGTTTCATTATTTTTTCTACCTGTTAGCGAAACTTTGATCGTAAAACCCTACAGATGTAGTTAGTCTAGCAATGCCTCCCTTTGTCCAGTTTAGAACTGTAGGTGAATCTTTCTGACAAAATTTTGTAGAAGGAAAGGAACAGGAGAGGATATTCATGTGGAAATTACCTCTTAAACTGAATCAAGTTTTTGAAAGATACTCACTTTTAATGTGTGTGAAAATGTCAACAGCCTGTGATCTACACTGTCCGAAGTTAAATAGAAATTGGAAGTCAGTAATACAGTAGCAAAGCCAACTACTCCTTTAAACATTCCTTTCTTGACTTTTTTCCTATGAACATTTCAACATAGAGGAAAGTGGAAAGGAGAGCAAAATTGCCACCGTCTTTGATAACATTTTACCTGATTCATTTTTATCTCTGTTGCTTTATGAAGAGAGATGTCGCCCTCTGTTCTTGAAAGCACAGCAGTCTCCTTGTGGGGATTCTACCCTCACGACTTCATCTAAACCTAATCATCCCCCAATTGTCTCACCTTCAAATGGCATCACGTTGAGGATTGGGGCTTCAGCGTATGCATCTGGAGGAGACATACTCAGTCTGTAACATTCTTCCTTCAATAGCATTCTTCCCAAAATTAGCCAAGACTTTCTGGAGAAATGACTACTTCCAGGAATGGACAGAGGTGATTACAGGTGATTGTGGAACAGCTTGGGACAGAGAGCAATGATTCTTTAAAAAAATTAGGATCTTTTCAAAGACACAAAATAGCCAGAGATTCCCATGGGCATGGGTTGTGATGGTCTGAGTATGAAATGCAGGGTCTTAGTCCACCCGTACAGGATGGACTGGGTCCAAGGAAATGTAAGTGAGCCACTCACCTGTTCCCCAGCCTCCTGATCCTGGAGACAATCAGACGCAGCTGGGAGCCAAGTCTAGCAAGAACTCGTTTATTTCACACGTAACAGAGCCTTTTATAGCACAAAACTGCAGAGTCACTGGGGCAGGGCTAAGGACCAACCAATCACTTAAACGGTCATTTTACGGGGCGATTTCTATAGGACTAGCCATATGTCTATACACTTGTTACTAGTTTTGTTACCTCCCCTGATGTTGCATAGCCAATTAGCTTTGGTGGTAAACAACTTTGGATTTCACCCACCTTGCTTCCTCTGGGCACCATCTTTGAATTGCTTCGTGTAACTAATTTCCCCACATGAAAATTGTGATTTTTTAGTACAGGGCTCAGAAAACTAAAATATAGATTAAAAAAAAAAAGACAAAAGCAGACCAGTCAAGAGAAAATCATAGCAATAGTTTGTTTGGGATATTCAAGGAATTTTACTTGTTGTCTTTCCAAAGGACCAAAGATAACATGTGCTTGCAAGAGTGATGAGAAAGCCCAAACTTTAGCAAAAAAAAAAAAAAAAAAAAAAAAAAAAAAAGGCGAATAGCTAAAACAACACCTGAACACCTGGTGAAGTCTTACCTTCACCACAACCATGCTTCTGCTCATCCCAAGAATGAGTAGACATTAAAAATCAGTTTAATACACAGTCTCTTCGCTGACCTCAACAGGATAAAGCTAGAAAAAAAAAGAGCAGGCTGGCGCTGCGGCTCACTAGGCTAATCCTCTGCCTGCAGCGCCAGCACCCTAGGCTCTAGTCCTGGTTGAGGTGCTGGGTTCTAGTCCCGGTTGCTCTTCCAATCCAGCTCTCTGCTGTGGCCCAGGAGTGCAGTGGAGGGTGGCCCAGGTCCTTGGGCCCTGCACCTGCATGGGAGACCAGGAGGAAGCACCCGGCTCCTGGCTTTGCATCGGCACAGCACTGGCCGTAGCGGCCATTTGGTGAGTGAAGCAACAGAAGGAAGACCTTTCTCTCTGTCTCTCTGTAACTCTGCCTGTCAGAAAGAAAGAAAGAAAGAAAGAAAGAAAGAAAGAAAGAGAGAGAAAGAGAGAAAGAGAGAAAGAGAGAAAGAGAGAGAGAGAGAAAGAAAGAAAGAGAGAAAGAAAGAAAAAAGAAAAGGAAAAGAAAGAAAGAAAAAGAAAAAAAGAGCAAAGGGAAAACTGGAAAACTCATAACTTTGTAAAAATTAAATAACATAATCAGTATATCAAAGAAAAACATCACAAAAGAAGCCATAAAATAGAGGTAAAATGAAAATACAACCTACCAAAATGTACGGGATGTGGTCAAAGCAGTCCTAAAAGGCAATTTTACAGATATCAAGCTTGTATTAAGCAAGAAGAAAGACCTCAGATCAGAAATCTCACTCTGGGGCTGTTTGACATGGCAGTTAGGATCATGCTTGGGGCACCCACATCCCGTTTTTGTGCACCTGGGTCGGGTTCCAGCCCCTCTCCTGATTCAACAGTCTGCTAATGCATAGCGCAGGAGGCAGCTGGTGATGGCTCACGTACTTGGGGACCTGCCCTCCATGTGGGAGGCCTGGAAGAAGCTCCCAGCTCCCAGCTCTGACCTGACTCAGCTCTGCTTGTTGCGGGTATTTGGGGAATAAATCAGCAGACGGGCACTCTTGCTCTTTTTCTCTTTTTCAAATAATTTTTTAAAAAGTTGTATCTAACTTTACAACTTAAAGAACTAGTAAAAGAAAAACAAACTGAAACCCAAAACTAGGGCAGGCATTTAGCTTGGCAGCTAAGATACCATTTGGGCTGCCTGCATCCCATACTGGAGTACCTGATCTGCGTCTCAGTTCCACTTCTGATCCGGCTTCCTGCTAATGCACACCCTGGGAGGCAGCCAGGGATAGTTCAAGTAGTTGAGTCCCTGATATTCACGAGAGAGACATGGATTGAGCTCCCAAATGTTGGTGTTAGCCTGACCCAGGCCTGGCTGTTGCAGTCATTTGAGGAGTGAACAAGTAGATTGAAAATCTCTATCTCTTTTTCAAATAAAATTTTAAAAAAGCCAAAGCTAGTAGGAGGAAGGGAGGAATAAAGACATTAGAGATACCTAGAGAACAGAAAAACAACATACAGTCAGCAAAACCAAAGTCAGTGGTTCAAAAAGATGAACAACGCCTGCGCCGCGGCTCACTAGGCTAATCCTCCACCTTGCAGCGCCTGCACAGCGGGTTCTAGTCCCGGTCGGGGCGCCGGATTCTGTCCCGGTTGCCCCTCTTCCAGGCCAGCTCTCTGCTGTGGCCAGGGAGTGCAGTGGAGGATGGCCCAAGTGCTTGGGCCCTGCACCCCATGGGAGACCAGGAGAAGTACCTGGCTCCTGCCATCGGATCAGCGCGGTGCGCCGGCCGCAGCGTGCCGGCCCCGGCGGCCATTGGAGGGTGAACCAATGGCAAAAGGAAAACCTTTCTCTCTGTCTTTCTCTCTCACTGTCCACTCTGCCTTTCAAAAAAAAAAAAAAAAAAGATGAACAACTATAACTAAACTTTAGCTATTTTTACCAAGGAAAAAGAGAGAAAAACAAATTACTAAAACAATTAGAAACAAGAGCAGGGACTATTACTGATTTTACAGAAATAAAAACCATTACAAGAGGGGCCAGCATTGTGTTGTAGCAGGTAAAGTCACTGCACCTAGGAAAAGCAGCAGAAGTCGGAGCAACGGCTGAAGGCCTTCCCACATTCACTGCCCCTCAAAGGGCTGTTCGGGGAGAGTTTCCCACAATCATTGCCCTGGGAAGGCCTTTCTCCAGCGTGAACTCTCCGGTGTTTAATCAGGCTGGGGTTGCCGGCAAAGGGTTTCCCAGGAGACTCACACTCACAGCATCCATCGGGTTTTACTCTGTTATGAACACTCTGGTGTTGAATGAGATGAGTGGCATGGCTAAAACTATTCCACATCTCTGCGCGCGCGTAAGATCTTTCGTCTGATTCTCTGATGCCCAGCAGGTGTGAATCTGCGCCCAGAATCACGGCGCTCGTTTTGCCCTGTGCAGTGTGCAAATCTCCCCCGGCTTCAGTGCTCTTGTCCACACCGGGCGTGAAAGTCTCCCGTGGCCCCCAAGGCCTTCCCACCCTCCCCACCCTCCCTAGGTGTGCAAAGCTTCTCTGATGTGTTCTCTCTGTAGGTTCCCACCGGCCAGGCCTCGTCTCCTCCCTTCCAAGGGCTTGCTCACCTGCTGCTGCACCTGCTGCTGTGGCAGTTTTACACTGAACTCAGATCTGCTCCCAGATGCTTCAACACACACACGGTTTGTGCCCGGGATATGAGGCCTGATGTGCAGCCAAGTGTGAAATGTCTTTCACACACACGTCACAGGGGTAGGTTTCCTGGGTGGACACAGCTGCGTTGGGATTCCTGTCCTGTGACACTCCTTCTACAGAGACACTTGGCTGAGAAGGTAACTCCTCACCCTCTGATCCACAGTGACGACCTGAAAGCAGAGAAATGCCGGCCAAGTTCACGTAAACTCTGATAACAGCAAACGGCCCCATCGCATGTGCCCACCTGACCCAGGGATGAGTTCACGGGATTGTTGGAAACATACGAAACCTTGGGTAATGGTAAGGAGTGGTCCACATGGCAGTGCTGGCCTGGCCGGATCACAAACTGGGAAAGCCCAAGAACACAAGGATGGGGTTCAGTGCTGGGTGGTGAGACAGGATCTCCAGCTCATGTCCCTACCGAGACCTTTAAGCGGGGACTTGCCTACAGCAGGAGTGTCCAGACCCATGAAAATTTTGTTGCAGCCGAGCTCTATACCAGAACTTCTAGGCAACGTGTGCATCTGATGACACCTGCAGCGTAGGCCGCCGTGGGCAAGTGCCACAGCAGAAGCTGTGGAGTCGGCCTGAGGCCACGAGGGTGGAGCACGGGCAGAGATGACCATGGGCAAGGCGTCACGGTGAGAGGGGCACACTTGGCGTTCTCTGGGTGGTCCTGAGCAGGAAGCTGGCGGTAATGAATCACAAGACTCCCACCTTTGTCGGGACAGAAAATGCAGCGACTATCTCAGGTGACGACTACAACTTTCACACGGTCACACACCCTTGCACCATTGGGCTCTTTTGTTTTATTTTATTTCATCTTCTTCAAAAATCAATGCAATTTATTTTTAATTTCTAATTGACAACATCACGTGAAGGGATCATGTACAACATGGTTTTGCAATACGTGCGGGTTGTGGAATGGCTAAAGCGATCTAGTTCATATATGTCTTATCTCACATAGTTACGGTCTTTGTGGTCAGAACACCTACAATCTACTTTCTTGACATGCTCCAAGAACACAGTGTGCTGTTGTTATCTATGGAAAACAGAGTTCTTCAAGTCCTTCACCTGCCTAACTGAAATTCTGGAGCCTTTGATCAGCACTTCCTCTCTCCGCCCGCTTCCCACCGCGGCCCCTGCACCTGCCCGGCCACCGTTCTGCACCCTGCCCCTGCCCGGCCAGCGTTTGCAGATTCCACCTGTTGTGGACGACAGCCCTTTATCAAATGTCTTTTGCAAATATTTCTTTACGCTCTGAGGCTTGACTTCTTATCCTGTTGACGGTGTCTTTGGCAAAGTGGAAGTTTTTCATTTTAATGGAGTCCAATTTAGTAATTGTTTCTTTCTTGGATCATGCCTTTGTGTTAACTGGTAAAAAGTCCTAGCCAAACCCAAGGCCATCTAGATTTTTTTCTGTGCTATCTTCTGGGAGTTTTATAGATTTGCATTTTACATTTATTATAATGCACTGAGATAGTATTTTTTAAAAGATTTACTTATTTATTTGAGAGGCAGAGTTACAGACAGAGAGAGGGAGAAAGAGAAAGAGTGCGCATGAGCGATCTTCCATCCACTGGTTCACTCCCCAAATGGCTGAAATAGCTGAAGATGGGCTGACCTGAAGCCAGGAGCCAGGCGCTTCTTCTGGCTCTCCCACGTGGGTGCAGGGGCCCAAGCACTCGGGCCATCCTGTGCTGCTTTCCCAAGTCATTAACAGGGAGCTGGATGGGAAGAGGAGCAGCCAGGACACAAACCCGTGCCTATACGGTATGCTGGTGCTGCAGGCGGGTGGAGGCTTAACCTACTAAGCCACAGCGCCAGGCCCTCAGCTAATTTTTGTGAAGAGTGTAAGGTCTGTGTCCAGAGTATTTTGGTATTTTTTGTCCAGTAACTCCATCATTTCTTGAAAAGATGCTGCTTTTTCCATCAACCTGCCTTTGCTCATTTGTCAAAAATTAGTTGACTGCGGACGCATCCATGAAGGATCAGAGTGTTCTTGTCACTGGGTACAGGGCCGTCTAAGGATGGCAGATTCTCACCATGCACAGCTTCACTCTCCCTGATTCTAGCCACTCTTAGAAAACACTCTGCTATGTTCTGTTTCAAGGCTAAGTCCTTGGCTTCCCCTCTCCCCCATGCAAGCAGCTGGGGCCGAGCAAGCCAGTCAGAGAGAGGCTCATCTCTGCACCTGCAGCCTCTCCCGAGGGCCCAGCTGCAACGCCGTGGCAAGCTCGGCGCCTGGCTGAGCAGTCTGGGACTGTATCAGAGCCACCCGCAGATGCGCTGTCCTGCCGCATCTTCCGGGAAACCAGCCCCCTTCTCTGCACCGCTAACCCAGACGTCCTCAGCAAGCAGGCGGTCGGTCCTGCTTCAGGCTGCTGATCTGCTGTGGTCCTCGTCTATTAACAGATTAAACTGCCTCGCTCCTTCACCCCCAGACCTTGCCCTCGTTATTTTTTTTTCAGATTTATTTATTTTTATTTGAAAATCAGTTACAGAGAGGCAGAGGGGGAGGGGTGATTTTCCATTCACTGGTTCACTCCCCAAATGGCCAGGTCACCACCATGCGCTCTTGAGTTTGTCCTTGAGTTAGGGGAGGAAGAGGAGTGGCAGAGTTAAGGTTTTGAACCACAGTGGAAAATAATGTGAGGACGAGGAAGCAGAGGACTCCCAGGAGAGGCAAGGTGAGAGGACAAGAAGTAGCGTTTCTCCTAGGAGAGAGGTTTAGACAGCGCGGGGGGACGACCTTGAACCCAGCCTGCCGCTGCCTCCACAGCTCTCCAGCAAGGAACTTCAGGGTCAGCCCCTGGAGTGGGACTGGGACGGCCGCGGGCACTCTGGCTCCGCTGCATTTCTGAGACCGGAAGTCTGAAGGTGTCTCCGCTCGTGAAGGGATGGGGCAGGAAAAGGAAGAGTTTGCGAGCCCCAGGATAAGGGTGGAGCCAAAGGCATCCCGGAAATGAATTCCACCGCAGGGGAAGTGAAGGAGTAACCTCTGCTGAGTCAGCCTGTCCGGTGCTTCCTGCTGCAGTTGAGAAACGACCCACCATCCTGCCTGTAGTGAGCCGCTCCGACGCCTTTGAGAAAGATGGGAAAATACTCCTCATCTCCAGGGACTGGGGATTGATGCAGCAATGGATCGGTACAAATAAACCTACTAAAGCAATGTGTGTGTGTCGGGGACAGGAGGCAGAAGCTGGCCAAGATGCCTGGAGCCCTTGGTGGAGTGCCTGGGCGCCACGCCCTCCTCTGACTCCTGTGGCTCCAGCTTCCCATCAACGCAGAACTGGAAGGCAGCAGTGACGACTCAAGTGGCGGTGTTCCTGCCACCCGTGTGAGAGGCCTGAATTGAATTCCTGGCTCCCAGCTTCAGCCCCAGACTAGCCGCAGCCATTGTCGGCATCTGAGAAGTGAATCAGCAGATGGGTGGTATCTGTCCATCTATCCATCATCTACCAATCTATCCATCTATCTACCTATCTATCCATCTACCTATCTATCCATCTATCTACCTATCATCTATCCAAGGCCCCTTTTGTCGGAGACCACACATTGCCTCCAGTTTTGAAGAGCGTTGTGCCGGTTGAGGGAGAAGCATCTTCGAAATCACTGCTTCCCAAATGCGTCCCGTGCCCATCTCCCTTGACCCCAAAGTGTGTCAGGAATGGGAACAAATCTGTCCCAAGCATGAGGACTATCAGTGACCTGGGGGGCCGTGAGAGGCCAGGGAAGCTTGGGTGACTTCCCAGAGCCGTCAGAGAGAGCACGGATGGGTGGGTGAGGGAAGCGGCTGGGGCTTCACAGGTTAGTCCTTTGCCCGAGTGTTAATACCTAAACTGGAAATGAAATCCCCGCCCTGTAGACTGAAAGACAGGGAAGCATAACCAAGAAAAGCTATGTTGGGTATTGCGGGGTTTGAGACGCATGAAAAGGGTTTTGAAAGGATGAATTGTATGGTGAATTATCTAACCCCCCATGGTGATCGTTTGTGTACCCCGTAGAATATAGTGGGTAGCAGGAGGTGAATCCCGGAGTTGGGAAAGCAGGCACAGGAAGTCATTGGTGCTCCTGTAGTTATTGTTTTTAATTCCTTCCAAGCCAGACACATGAGACCAGACCTCATCCCACTCCCTGGGATGCCCACATGCCGTGTCATAATGCCTGGTTCAAGTGCTGGCTACTCCACTTCTGATTTAGCTCCCTACTGATGCACCTGGATGCAGCAGATCATGTGGGAGACCTGGCTGGAGTCCCAAGACCCTAGCTTCAGACTGGCCCAGACCCAGCTGTTGTGGGCCTTTAGGGAGTGAACCAGTGGATAGAAGATCTCTCTCTCCCTTTCAAATAAAATAAATCGTTTTTTTTAAAGTGGACATTCTTTGGGGATGATGCTGTGGAAGATGGCTCAAGTCCTTGGGCCCCTGCACCCAGGTGGGAGACCAGGAAGAAGCTCCTGGCTCCTGGCTTTGGACTGGCCCAGCCCCAGCCTTCACGGCCATTTGAGGATTGAACCAGTAGATGAAGACCTCTCTCTCTCTGTTTCTCTGTCTCTCTCTCTCTCCCTATTTCTATAACTCCGCCTTTCAAATAATTACGTAAATCTTAAACTAACTAAACAGATGTTGTCACCTTCAGAGCCGTCACTGTTAAAGCTGTCTGTTCCATTCTGGCTCATGCCTCAATTTTTGGTTTCAAGGTGAGGGGACACAGCTCAGTCCCAGTTGCCATCCATAGATCAGATTATTTTTGCACATCCATGGCACAGCTGGTCAGTCACTATCTAGCCGAAACCAGCTCAGGCCAGCTTGGTGGTGAAACCTCTGAAAACAACTTAAACAGTGGTTTACAGGTGGGCATTTTGCATAGCAATCAAGACACCCAGCTCCACTTCTGATTCCAGCCAATTCCAACTTCCCACTAATGAACTATGTGAGACAGCAGGGCCTGGTGAGCAGCTGGGTCTGTTCCACCCCCTTGAATGACCCAGGTCAGTTTCAGGCTCCTGGCTTGGCCCAGCCCTTGCATCTGGGGGGTAAGCCAGCCAACACATGGAAGATTTCGCTTTCTGTCTATCCCGGTCTCTCTGTCTTTCAAAATAAAATGAAAATAAATTAAAAAAATTAATGTGAGATTTTATTTAAAAAGACAATTGCAGGGGCTGGCGCTGTGGCATAGCAGGTAAAGCCGCTGCCTGCAGTGCTGGCATCCCATACGGGTGCCAGTTCAAGTCCTGGCTGCTCCTCTTTCGATCTAGCTCTCTGCTGTGGCCTGAGAAAACGGTAGAAAATGACCCAAGTCCTTGGGCCCCTGCACCCACGTGGAGACCTGGAAGGAGCTCCTGGATCCTGGCTTTCAACCAGCCCAGCTCTGGCCATTGTGGCTAGTTAGGGAGTGAACCAGTGGATGGAAGACTTCTCTCTTTCTGCCTCTGCCTCTCTGTAACTCTGCCTTTCAAATAAATAAATAAATAATTGTTAAAAGATTTTATTTATTTATTTATTTGAGAGGTAGAGTTACAGACAGTGAGAGGGAGAGACAGAGAGAAAGGTCTTCCTTCTGTTGGTTCACTCCCCAAATGGCTGTTATGGCCAGCACTGGGCTGGTTGAAAGCCAGGAGCCAGGAGCTTCTTCCAGGTCTCCACGTGGGTGCAGGGGCCCAAGCACTTGGGCCATCTTCTACTGCTTTCCCAGGCCACAGCAGAGAGCTGGATTGGAAGAGGAGCGGCCGAGACTAGAACTGGTGCCCATATGGGATGCCGGTGCCATAGGCAGAGGATTAACCCACTGTGCCACGGTGCCGGCCCCTAAATAAATCTTAAAAAAAAAAAAAGGCAATTTCAGTAGACAGGACATTCAAGTCATAAGATCTAGAAGCATCTGAAAAGGCTGGGGGTGGGGTGGAAGGCATTTCTCTTCCCGAGAGGAATAAATAAGGCCAGAAAGAACTGCTTTCGGGGTGGGGTGAGCAGGTGCGATCATCTGCACAGGAAGTGTTTTTCTTTGCAGTCCACTGCTCCTCAGAAGGGGACGTTGCCAAGGCTGTTCTGCATTCTGCATTGCTGAAGCTCAAGGATGCATTCAAGTTCAAGGGCCTGGAGGGAGGACAGAAGCCTGAATAAACTTTGGTCAAATCATGTTAGCTCATTTTTTGGGGTTATATTCTTTTCTGTTAATTTGTAGATTCATATCATTATTTGAATTTCATTTATGGGTGGTTTATTTTGTGAGACCTTTGATATACGGGGAAAATATTCATAATACTACTAAGCATTAATTTCTTAATTAATTGTAATTTCCCACCAAATGTTGAAACTGTTGATTGTTTTCCCCTCATTGTTGGGGATGAAAGGTTTGACTGTAGGACTCCAAAAGCGGTGTCCTCTTGTGACGACCCCAGAAACACAGACTCCAGACCAGACGATGCAATAGAACAGGAGGTAATTTTATTTCATTTGCGCAAATGGGCCCCCTACTGCTGCAAGCAGCAAGCAAGTGAGAGGAGCCCCGAGCAGCTATCTCACACAGCTTTTAAAGGGCAAAACCACAAAATTAACATATTATAGGCTGGCGTAAGTTCATTGGATAATTTTCAGTAGCGGGCCTTGCAGCTTTCTTTGTTAACCTTGAGCAAGCGTAGGGAAGGGGCTTATCTACAAGGCAGGTGTTCTGTGTATCTCTGGTTAGTAGCTGACTGCTTTCTCTGTGAACTGGTTTACTCCCCATTTCCCAAGGCCATCTCTGGAACAGTTTGTCTCAGGAGCCCCATTTTTTTTATGGTGGCTCTTGGCTCCTTTCATTCCCCCATTTTCTCTTTGAACTAATTTTAATCCTAAAATTGTGTGCCGTTAATGAGGGGTTTTAATACGGTCACTGGTGGCCAGGGCTTGATACTGTTGTGTGAGGACTAATGCCAATGATCAGCAAGCCAGGCCTTAGCATGTGGGCCCATGGCCAGCCATGGGTCTCCACATTTTTTTCTTTTTTTTTTATTAAATTGAGAATGGCCTCTGTCTTGGGTTGCCCTCAGTCATCTCTGTCCTTACCCGTCATTGGTAACTCTGGCAGCTTGGCCTAGAGCCCTGTCTTAGGTTGGTACAGGATGCTGAGCGTCTTACCCGTCTTTGAGTACCATTCCAGCCCAACATTAGGTGAGAGATGAAACATACAGCCAAATATTAATTATTTTGATTACAAAGGAGGCTTGGTACAAAGTTTTAAATGATGAATCTCAGTCCATTTATACTATAGGGAAGTCAGCATAAAATGCAGAACACACGGAAGACATCCCATACAAAGTGGGAAAAGCGGTAGCAGTCCAGCCAACATTAATAACCAATGAATTCATTGAAACCCTTCAAATGAATAGTGGGTTAGTAATAAACATATGTTGCATTTTACTCTTAAGTTTATCAATAACAGACTCTATATATGGCACATTGTTAGTAATGTTAAAGCAATATCCCCCAGGTACAGGTTTACAACTTATATGATTTTTTTAACAGCGAGTAATTGTTAGCTGCATGGCTTAAAAGCACTCCTGAGTGAACTTGATTTAATTCTTTGGCTATATTGGATAGCACAGTAGCAGTAAGATTGATTGCTTTGGTCACCAAACATGTAAGCCTTTATAGTCCACGATTATTTCCAAAAGCCAGTCCAGGAACACTTACTACTGATGCAGCCATGGCAAGGGCAGTGTCCTCTCCTATTAGGATGACGTTGTTATTGTAGTCTTTAAGTAAAGCACGCCACTGACGTGCTCTATCCGCTGCTGTAAATACAGATGTTAGCATCAGGGCCACACGGCCCAGGGAGCAATTGCAGAAAGGCATGTTGGTTACATGGAAAAACCCATCCCTTAGGAGCCCTTGTCCCATACCAGTACTGGATCAGGTCCATTCCATTGATTGGTGATAGGATCCCTTTATTTCACCACTGCTCTTTTTACAGCTGTTTTTAAGCAGTTAGAATTTAACAGAGACATCAAGAGAACATAATAGATTACTTTAACTCATTGCTTTAACAGAGGATCAGATTTTGATTTTATGTTAAAGAAAATAACCAAAGATTTTTTTTTATAACATTTTGTGACTTTTTCACACCTTCTGTAACTTGCTCAAACTTTTCTCTTCTCCCCCCCCCCTTTTTTATTCCAGTATAAACCAGCCATTAAGATAAACAATTTTTATAAATTATATTTTTTTTATTTAAAAGTATTTTTTTTAACTTTTTTTATTAAGAACACGCTTTTATGTTTGTGACCTTTTACATCAAAATGATGGTATCTGGGACTGTAGCAGTCAATGGGAGAGTAATTTTGTTTAATTTCCTGTAATCCACAGTCATTTTTCAGGTTTCATCTGATTTTTTAACATGTCAAATTAGATAATTCCTTTTAGTGATTATGGGAATTATCACTCCAGCACTAAGATAATTTTTTTATTGTTTTAAATTTTTTTTTTATGTCCACCTGGAATTTTGTATTGTTTACACTGAATAACCTTAGTTGGCCCTGGCAGCAGTACAGGAGCTTGATATAATTTTTTTACCACTACCTAGCAGTTTGACTCTAAAGGGCAGTATTTTTTTTTAATTTATATTTATTCTGTACTTATTTTTTTTAATTGCTTACACATGTATCAGTATGCAGATAACAAAATCCATTTTCACCTCCCCAAAGCCTATAGTTCATCCCCCTTTTCCACCGGCACTGATAGCAAAACCTCAATAACTTGTGGAGGCTGTGCACTCCGTAACTTGCCATCCCAATTTTCACTCGATTCTGAGCAGAGAGCCCATTCCTTTACCAAAGAGGCGAACTGAAGGTCTTTTCAGCCAGGAACATCACAGGTTACGCATGCAACTTCAGTTTTTTTTTTAAAGAAAGGCATTGCTTTGCATACTTGCAGATCCTGCCAACTACGCCAATTTGTGACAGTAAATTACTTTTTAGCTGTCTGCTGTGCACAGACTTAGTTACTTTTAATCTGCAAGAAATACGCTGCAAGCCTTGTAGTGCACACTAAAATTATTTAGAGGAAAGATGGTAAAGGAGCATAGATTAACAGAATGTTGCAATAAACATGGCTCCATTGCTTTAATGGTACTATGGCAAGATGGTCCACTGATCCCTGTAGGGAGGGCCTGAGGCTGGCCCCGCTTCCAGTTTCCTGAACTCCGCTTTTTAATGAATTACCTTCTTTATCAGTTTTGGAGTGACATTTATTGGCCCAATGCCTTCCCCTTTAGCACTGGAAGCAAATCCCAGGAAGAGCCTTATTTTGATTTTTGACTTCTGGACAATTTTTGTACATGTCCCTGTTGTCCACATTTATAGCACCCTCATTTATCAGGCATAGCCCTCCTTGATGATTTTTGTAATGACATACCAAGCAGAGCGTCAGGTCCTGAATGTCCTGTTATTAATATATTTTGTTAATTTTTCATTAAAGGGACTGTCACAGAACACCTCAATCACAGTAGCCAATTGATCATGTAATCATTACGGGCACATTTAACATTCAGCTTGACTGCGTGTTCCCCCAGGATGAAACAGCAGCAACAGAGGCTTGCTCCGGCTCCCCCCTAAAGCCTCCAAGGACAAGGGTGGCTCATTGCCAAGATTTTAGGCAAGCAGTGCGTCCCATCTCGGGTCTTGGCCAGAGAGCCGAGACATGAAGCATGCCCACCTGTTTATCAGAAAACATTCCTTTATCCTCCTCCCCGGGAACTGGCCAGGCTCCCAAGGAGCAGGAGAAGGTCATTCGGCAGCAAAGTTTCTTGGTTACCAGAGCCAAATCTAGGTACAAGCCTCTCCATCCCAAAAATTTGTCCTTACATTTGGCCCTAGGGTTGCATTGAGAGGTAGACATAATTAACACATCATAAGAATACAATACACATTTTTTATACAAGTATACATCTATCAATCAAACACAACAATAAAAACAGATGGGGGAGACAGTAAGAGATAAAGGACAACAAAAACAGTGACACACAGAACACAAATCACAAGCCGCGCAGCAACAGACCGAGACAAAACCAAAACCAGAATTTCAGAAGGGAGCGGCCGTTTGGCCAGGCTCTCCCTTTGAAGAAGGGAAACGCTCTCTTTCCCTCCTTCCCAGACCACCACTGGAGCGTCCTCCAGGGTTGGACCAGGGGCCTCGCGACACGTCTGTCTCCCCTTTGGTCCAGTCAGCACTGAGCCTGTACAGGCACCCCAGGACGGATTCCACGTCGTCCTGGCAGACAAGGACAAACAGTACAAACCACAGTTACAATAATACACAAGTAAGCAAACTTACCTCCGTCTGGCCGATGGAGTGTGGGAGTCTGGGGTCCCCCAAATCCCGGACGAGCCCCCAACTGTAGGACCCCAAAAGCGGTGTCCTCTTGTGACGACCCCAGAAACACAGACTCCGGACCAGACGATGCAATAGAACAGGAGGTAATTTTATTTCATTTGTACAAATGGGCCCTCTACTGCTGCAAGCAGCAAGCAAGCGAGAGGAGCCCCGAGCAGCTATCTCACACAGCTTTTAAAGGGCAAAACCACAAAATTAACATATTATAGGCTGGTGTAAGTTCATTGGATAATTTTCAGTAGCGGGCCTTGTATGGCAGTCTAAAAGTGGTAATGTTGGTGGAAAAGTACTAGGTCAAAGGGATACATTAGGGGAGGGGGTTTCTAGGAGAGAGGAATAGGTTGCTACGTGCCTTGCAGCTTTCTTTCTTAACCTTGAGCAAGCGTAGGGAAGGGGCTTATCTACAAGGCAGGTGTTCTGTGTATCTATGGTTAGTAGCTGACTGCTTTCTCTGTGAACCGGTTTACTCCCCATTTCCCAAGGCCGTCTCTGGAACGGTTTGTCTCAGGAGCCCCATTTTTTTATGGTGGCTCTTGGCTCCTTTCAGTACCTGTAACCTTCTCCCCCCTGCCCCAACTCTGATGCTAATGGGCAGATTTTTTGTTTGTTTTTTAAAAGACCTTGCACCATTGTTCTGGACATTTGGTGCAGCAGTTAAGACACAGCTTGGTATGCTGGTAGCCCATATCAGAGTGCCTGGATTTGAGTCCTGGCTCCACTTTGAATTCCAGCTTCCTGCTCGCCTACACCATGGGAGGGAGTAAGTGATAGCCCAAATATTTGGATCCCTGTCACCCACACAGGAGACCCAAATTGAGTTTGGGGCTCCTGGCTTCAGCCTGGCCCAGCCCTGGCTGTTGCAGACATTTGGGGAATGGATCAATGGCCAGGAGATCTCTGTCTCTCTGCCTTTCAAATAAACAAATGTAAAGAAAAATTTTAAACTTTACCACATAAAAAGGTAGAAAGAGAACAAGGTTGTGAGAAAAAGGAAGACAGAGTATGGTGCTGCCATATCATCCCCATTGGGTGTCTGGGCCACTTTGGAGCAGAGTAGCTGGGGTTCAGGCTCTGTGGTCTGTAGGAACCCCCAGAAGAGCCCAGGGAAGAGTTGGCCACGGTAAGTGGAAAAAGAAAGCAATGACTGATTACGATGACTTTGCATTTTGGGTCTGGACTTGCCACTCCTTTCCTGATGCGAAGACACCTAAAGCTTAAGAAACACACTGGGGGCAGGCCCTTGGTGCAGTGGTTAAGCCGCTGCAGCCACATCCTATATTAGAATACCTGAGTCCAGGTTCCAGCTCCTCCTCCAATCCCAGCTTCCTGCTGATGCCCACCTAGGAGACAGCAGATGATGGCTCGAGTGGCTGGGCCCTGGCCGCTACATGGGAAACCTGAATTGAGCTCCCCGCTCCTGGTCCAGCCCTAGCTATTGCAGACTTTAGAGTAGTCAACAAGCAGATGGAAGATCTCTATATGTCTGTCTCTGTCTCTCTGCCTTTCAAACAAAACATGAAATGTTTAAAAAATTTAATAAAAATTTAAAAAATGAGGATTCTTTCAGTCATCTACTCACTAGAAATGAAGAACAGTTCAAGAGGTATGATCTATTGATTGTGGATCAAACTCTTGAACTCATGTAGCATACTGGATATGTTTGTAAATAAACTCATGAGATAAATGCTTTAAAAATTTTTCTCAATTCATTTTTGTAAGATAGTTAAATTTCGGCTCTAAAATGTGACAAAGATAACACAAACATTGTAACTTCCCTTAATATTGCAGGTGGTGAAATTCCAAATAAAATGCTGCCAAGTAAAACCCAAGACAAATTAAAAAAAAAAAAAAAGAAGTTGAGCCATGGCCAATAAGGCAGTAAGGCTTCCTCAGGAATGCAGGAAGGTTTAATAGTGCCCAATCACAAATATTGCCAGTTAAACAGCTCTGCAAGCAACCAAAAGAAGTTACTGGAGCTGCCACGAACATGCTGGCTCTTCCAGGGATCATGGGATGAACAGAAGATATTGGAAAATTGTTTTAAAGATTGATTGATTGATTTGAAAGGCAGAAGGAGAGACAGAGAGAGAAAGAGAGAGAGAGATCTATTCGCTTGTTCACTCCCCAAATGGTCTGGCTGGGCCAGGCAGAAGCCAGGAACCAAGAACTTCTTCCAGGTCTCCCACGTGAGTGCAGGGACCCAAGCATTTGGCCATCTTCCACTGCTTCCCCAGGCACATTAGCAGGGATCTGGCTCGGAAGTGGAGCAGCTGAGACTCAGGGCCGTATGGGAGAGATGCCAGCGTTGCAGGAGGCGGCTTTACCTGTTAGGCCACGATGCTGGCCCTGCTCATAGGAACTGAAAGGCTCTGCCGTGGTGGGAATGGTCTTTTGAATCTTCAGGGGGCCCGGGTGGAAAGAGTTCTGTTCTCTCCAGTGAGTTACTCCTTCAGTAAAGCCCATGATAATGAGACGGTTGACACCGGCAGTGATTACAGTTGAAGCTGGAACTCTGCACTGCCTAGTAAATTCAGCATACACTTAACTGTTTATAAAACACTGCCATTGACTTCTGTAAACAAGAGATCATAATAATTCACTCAAATTGGCCAGCTCCGCAGCTCACTAGGCTAATCCTCTGCCTGCGGCGCCGGCACACCGGGGCCGGCCTCTACCAGCTACTCTTGCACTGAAAAGCACTTGAACAGATATTTCTCTATTATCTCAGGTATTTACTCTGTCCTCTCATGTTTTTTCCTATTCTTTCTAGCACTACCCCTATATGTGAGAATATAGTCTGGGATAATTGAACAAAAACCACGTTATTTTTATCTTTAAAAGGTTGTTTTTAACAAAATAGGTTAAATTTTAATGTTTAACATTTGCAATGTCTTTTTAAAAAAAGATTTATTTATGGCTGGCGCCGTGGCTCACTAGGCTAATCCTCCGCCTTGCGGCGCCGGCACACCGGGTTCTAGTCCCGGTCGGGGTGCCAGATTCTTTCCCGGTTGCCCCTCTTCCAGGCCAGCTCTCTGCTGTGGCCAGGGAGTGCAGTGGAGGATGGCCCAGGTGCTTGGGCCCTGCACCCCATGGGAGACCAGGAAAAGCACCTGGTTCCTGGCTCCTGCCATCCAATCAGTGCGGTGCGCTGGCCGCAGCGCGCCAGCCGTGGCGACCATTGGAGGGTGAACCAACGGCAAAGGAAGACCTTTCTCTCTGTCTCTCTCTCTCACTGTCCACTCTGCCTGTCAAAAAAAATAATAATAATTTAAAAAAGGATTTATTTATTTATTTGAAAGTCGGAGTTACACAGAGAAGAAGCAGAGGCAGGAAGAGAGAGAGGTCTTCCATCCGCTGGTTCACTCCCCAGTTGGCCGCAACAGCCAGAGCTGTGCCGATCTGAAGCCAGGAGCCAAGAGCTTCTTACTAGTCTCCCATGCGGGTGCAGGGGCCCAAGGGCTTGGACCATCTTCTGCTTTCCCAGGCCACAGCAGAGGTGCTGGTTCCAGTCCCGGCTGCTCCACTTCCAATCCAGCTCTCTGCATGTTTCCATGTGGGAAACCCGGAGGAAGCTCCTATCTCCTGGCTTCGGATTGGAATAGCTCCATCTGTTGCGGCCAGTTGGGGAGTAAACCAGCAGATGGAAGACTTCTCGCTCTTTCTCTCTCTCTCTCCTTATCTTTCTAGATAACTTTTTCAAATAAATAAATCTTTAAAAGAGAGAGAGAGAGAGAGAGAGAGCTGGATTGGAACCAGTGCCCATATGGGAGGCCGGCACTGCAGGCAGCGGGTTTACTCAATATGCCACAGTGCCAGCCCCTACAGTGTCTTTATCTAGAGTAATTATCCAGGCCGGCACCGAGGCTCACTAGGCTAATCCTCTGCCTGCGGCGCCGGCACACCGGTTTCTAGTCCTGGTCAGGGCACCGGATTCTATCCCGGTTGCCCCTCTTCCAGGCCAGCTCTCTGCTGTGGCCCGGGAGTGCAGTGGAGGATGGCCCAGGTGCTTGGGCCCTGCACCCCATGGGAGACCAGGAGAAGCACCTGGCTCCTGCCTTCAGATCAGCGCAGTGCACCAGCCGCAGCAGCCACTGGGGGGTGAACGAACAGCAAAGGAAGACGTTTCTCTCTCTCTCTCTCTCTGTCCACTCTGCCTGTCAAAGAAAAAAAAATAGAGTAATTACCCAGACTTACTTCCTATAATTAATTGACTTTGACACTTATCATCAGGACTTCTACCATGCACTGCTGATTCAAAATTCTTGAATCTGATTAATTTTTAGAAGTCTATAGTATTTCTTTACTGTTGGTTATTTTGTCTATAGTATTTTGAGCAGGACAATCTTCAGAGCCCATGATCAAGAAAATTCTTTCTGTGACTGTCACATTTTTTTTTGTTTTGCTTTTTACATATTTATTTATTTATTTGAAAGGCGTAGTTACAGAGAGGCAGAGAGAGAAAGAGACAGAGAGAGAGAGAGAGAGGTCTCTTCCAACCACTGATTCACTCCCTAGATGGCTGCAACAGGCAGAGCTGAGCCAATCTGAAGCAAGGAACCAGGAGCTTCTTCTGTGCCTTCCACACGGGTGCAGGGGCCCAAGGACTTGGGCCATCTTCTACTGCTTTCCCAGGCCATAGCAGAGAGCTAGATCATAAGAGGAGCAGCTGGGTAGAACCGGTGCCCATATGGGACACCAGTGCCTCAGGCCAGGGTGTTAACCATGGGCCACTGCGCCGGCCCCAATAATTCCTTTTTAAACACAGGAAGCTGGGGCCGGTGCTGTGGCTGTGGTATAGTGAGATAAAGCCTCCACCTGCAGTGCTGGCATCCCATATGGGAGCCAGCTTGAGTCCCGGCTGCTCCACTTCCCATCCAGCTCTCTGCTATGGCCTGGGAAGGCAGTAGAAGATGGCCCAAGTCCTTGGAGCCAACACACTGTGCTCCTGCATCAGAGGCTGGGGGAGCTCTCTGGAGGGTCTAGGCAGAGCAGCACCGCCCCTGGCTGACCCCACACGCGGGCCTGTAGAGCTGCAGCCCTCGGGGGCCGGAAGGGCTCAGGACAGCTCAGTCTGGGGAGATGTCTCTCTCCCGCTTCCGCTTGCCGGTGCTGATGGAGGCACGGGGCACTTCAAACCACCCAGGGAGCCCTGAGAACTCTGACATAATGAGTTCATGAGGACTTCTCCCACTCAGCAGGCCCCATCTAAACACAGGTGAGGTTCAGTTCCTGATGCATACTTTCAATTTTGATCCTTCAAGGCTCAAGTTCAGAAAAAAAACTCCATTGCTGTGCTTATGTCAGTTTGCAGGTCATACTTCTGCTTGTTATGTGAGTTTCCCAAGGCAACGAAAAGGTCGATCATCTTATCTCCTGCAACATGGCTGCCATCAGACACCTAGAACAAGCCCCTATTCTACACCAAAAACTTCATATGGCAGAAAGCAACACAAAATCACTTTTCCCGGAGCTAACAATGAGCCAATGCAAACACCTAGTGCACTCTTGCAAGAATTGTGCCCCCTCGCCCCATCAGGCCCACTGCTACAAGCAGGAGTCAACCCGCGAGGACTTGCTCCTTAGAAGCTCTGGCAAGTGGACGTCACCCACATTAACTCCTTTGGTCAACTTATGTTTGTCCATGTGGTGGGAGATACGTATTCAAAGGCTGTATTTGCAGCAGCCCAATCCGGAGAAAAGGCTAGAAATGTGATAAAGGCGGTTAAGTCAGCCCTGCTGGTCCTCGGTGTCCCCTGGACAATAAAGCCTGATAATGGGCCAGCATATACACCACAGGAATTCCTTCCTGAGGTCCTGGAACATACAGTCTGCCACAGGTATCCCATACAAGCCACAGGGGCAGGCAATCATTGAAAGAACTCATAGGACGATTAAAGATCTCTTACAAGGACAGAAAAACAACCGTATGTCCCCAGACCCACAGCTTGCTTTGACTGAGGTCCTTTTCACTATCAAGTTTCTTCCTTTTGATTCCAAGGGGTCAGCCCAGTTTATAAACACTGGGGATCCTTTCCATCCCAGACCCCGGCCCCTATGGTTAGGTGGAAATACCCCTGACAGGAGAATGGAAGGGGCCACACCCTCTCTAACCAAAGGTCGAGGATATGCTTGTGTCTTTCCAGAGAATGCAGCACAGCCCATTTGGGTACCAGCCAGAAACATCCAGCCTGCAACTGACAGCCAACCAGAACCAGCTGAACAAGACTGAGAGTCAGCCTTGTTAGCAGACGCACCTGCCCTATCATCCTACCCTGGGAAACTGCCCATAGCCACATCCATTAATGCTTCATACCCCACTAGCTCTAGTCAGCCACTCAAATGGCCCACAGCCTGTGTGTGGTCACACAATTCCTGGTTATCATTCTTCCTCATTCCTACCCCATCTGAGCAAGCACACCAGTGGTCTCCTGTGTTGAGCACTGTTTAGTCAACGACAGGTAAGATCCCCTGGGGGACAACCTAAGACAGGCACAGCCGCGTACAGAGACCACATGGACACAGGGTCAACAATGGTATGGCCAAAAATCATGCCTCCCATTGCTCAAAAATAAATGAAAGGGGGAAATGTGGTGGAATGAGAAGGCCATGTCAAGATGGCCGCTGGCAAGCGAGCGTCAGTTATTCAGGAATGGCTTTGAATCCCACCTGGCAGTGGAGCCTGCCTGGCAACAGGCTGTGATTGGATGGCTTCCAATACTGCCTGACAACAGGCTGTGATTGGTTAGGGTATAAACCACCCCATGACCGGATTGGCTGTCTTGGCTATATAAGCTGTTGTACTAACTGAAATAAACGAGTCTGCGGGCTGCTTGCCTCAAGCCCACTTTCACCGACTCCCGGCGTCTGTGTGGTGACTCCATGCCTCTAGCCGCCACCAGGCTCCTCCTCTCAGAAACAACTCCACTGAAATATTGTTGAGAAATCAACTGCAACAGTGCACATGTGGAAGAAGCTGGACTCAGGGGCCGAGGCAGGGGATGGACCCCGGGTGGTCCAGGAGGGGATGCACGTGCCCAGTGGTGTCTTCCCCACGTTGCCTGCCCTGGGGTTGTCATCAGGGACAGGGCCCAGTCCTCCTCCAGCCCCATCTCACTCGGGCTCCTGCTGGGGGATGCTGTCTGCCATTAGACCCTCACTAGAAGCTGATGCCGTGCCACGCTCTCGGGCTGGTCAAGCCACAGGCAAAGTGAACTTCTTTCATTTTCTAAGCAACGCGGCTTCAGGTATTTTGCTATTGCCACACAGAGTGGCCAGGACTCCCCTCCAACTTCAGCGAAATGCCCTCCAATGTCCCTGAAGGGTTTCTGAGAAAGCCTCTTCCCGAAGCATCAGGGGTTCCCCATTCCGGATTTTAGTTGAGGTCTCCCTAAACCAGCTCTGGCTTCCTGTGCCCCCTAAACCCCCAGGTCTGAGTCCTCTGTTAGGGGTGGCTGGGGGTACAGGCAGAGGCCAGCTCAGCAGCACTGCTCATGGCACCTGGGAGTCCGGCAGGACTTCGAGTCCCTCAGGTCAACCTTTAGAGACATCGCGGGGCCTCATCTGTGTCCTGGGAGACAGGAGCCGGGCAGGAGCTGGGAAATGCTGAGTCTGCGAATTCACCGCCAGTCCTTACAGGGCTCTGCAGCCGCCCCTGCGTTTCAGGTGAGCCATGGCCCGCGTGCCTGGCTGAGGGCTGTGGCTACACGGCCACAGAGATCACCTCTGACAGTGGTGCTTGTGGGAGAGCAAGGTGACCTGCGTGCTAGGGCCCTTCCCGCCCACAGCACATGAGCTCAGCACACAGACCAGGCCCCTCCTGCGCGCTGCGGCAGCCCTTCCTGGAGAACCTCTCTGAGTCCCAGGGCCAAGGGCTCTACTCCCGTGGTGTTCACACACAGGCACAGCCGAGAGCAAGTCCCTCTCACCTGCACCGAGAATCCATGCGATTCTATCAAATGTGCCTCCTGCCTACGCTACCAACACCTGGTCAGTTGGGCAGTAGACGTACTCTGGCCACTGGTCGCCTCCCAGCCCACAGTGCACATCCTCTCCCATGTGGGAGAGCCATGTGGGGTCAAGCCAGGGATGCTGCAGCCACGGCCGCCCAGGTCTAGGGGAGAGCACAGAGGTGACACAGGCCCTCCAACCACGGCTGTTCCTATTGTGCTGATCTGTCCCAGAGGTCACGGGCACTCACGGCTGCTGCTCTCCCACCCTGGCCCAGTCCCCACAGGGCACAGCTGAATCTCAGGCATTGTCTGCAGGGTCCTGAGCGGGTCTCTGCCTGGGGCTGGGGGCTGTGGAACCACCCATCTCCCCAGGAACACGGGGAAGCTTGCTGCCGCTGGGCGCCGGGGTCACAAACTGGAGCAAACTCCTTTCCATGGAACAATTTAATACAGGCTCAGCACCACCTGAGGGTGGCGGTGGGGGAGGGGGCGGGGAGGAGAGTACAGTGGCTCCTGGCATGGCTGTTGTCTTCCAGTGTCAGGGTGTCCTGGCCCCAGGAAGAGCCTGGGCGGTGGGGGCTCAACCAAGTGCATAGGATGCCGTGAAGACACACGGAAGGCTGCTGCCCAGCCTGGGCAGGACAGATGCTGGACTCGGCCTCTCTTCTAGGAGGCACCCATCATCCAGGTGCCCCACAGAATAAGAGGTAAGGAGGCCTCTGGCCAGGGAGGGCACGTGGGCCTGGTGTCCCAGCCCAGGGCTGGCTCTGGCCGGCTCCAGCCCGTGACTCTCCCCAGAGTGCGTGGGGCTGCCATGCCAGTAGTGGGGAGTCTTCAGCCGTGGCCCCCAGGCGGGGACAGCCTGCATGGGCCCTGGTTCTGGGGGCTCTGAGGCCCGTGGAGGAGCCCACATCCACAGGCCCTCCCGGCTGCCAGCGTCGGAGGAGTCGTCCTCCCTGTGCTCTGGCCCGCTCAGGTTAGGGAGACTGGCGCACTGGCACAGGCCTCCCCACCTCGAGCACTTTGGAGACTCCGTGGGGCTGGCAGAACCTGGAGACTCTGCGGTCCCCACAGGGGAGCCCAGGCCGAGGGGCTCTGGGCTGCCTTCCCAGCTCTCCTCCTCCTCCACGCCTTCCCTCTCGGCGATGCAGAGGCCAAAGCTTTCTGGAGGACGGATCATCACTGCACGAGTAGCGGGACCCCTGGTCTGCTCCCACACTGCCACTGTGTCCTGAATGGTGATTTTGGCCTTCGGAGCAGTGGGGGCAGGAACGTGCATCTGGGGGACGCGTGCCTGCCCCAGGGGCCTGCTGCACTGTTCGATGGACTTGGCTGGAAGAAGAAGAGACGCGGTTTGCTTCTCCACAGCCCCTGTCTGGCCTGCAGGGTGCCTGCCCCGACCTCATCCTGGGGTCCCCATCACCACGTGTGATGCTGAGGACTCTTCCAGGCTGCTGGCCCCAGAGGGGAGGGTGTGTGCAGCCCGGGCAAGGGGAGCCCTGGGACACCACCGGCTCCTCCTGCACAGCCATCACAGGGTGGATGGCCCTGAACTCCTTGCCTCACTCTAATCTCTGGGGACTAAAGCACCAACTCAGGACCCCGTCCCCTCCCCCACCTGACCTGCTGCGCCCTAACAGTGCATTGGCTGAATTTCCCGCATCTGAGTCCCTCCTACATGGCTGGAAAGGAACTGAGCCTAAGATGATGGGGTGAGAGCTGGGGCTGTGGGGCAGACATGGAGTCTGGTTCAGGCCCTTGGGGACAGGGAATGCAGTTTCTAAAGAGGTGGCAGGGGTGCCCTGTGTCCTCTGCCCCTGGCCCACTGTCTCTTTCCTGGTGAGACTGGGCTGTCACCGCTACTGTCCCATGAGCACCCAAGGAGGCAGCATCTGGAGGCACAGTGGGGTCTCCCCAGAGCCTGGACTGCCTGCACCTGGGCCCCCACTTAGAGCCTCTAGAGCTGGGACAAGCCCATCTCTGCTCTGCATGGGGACCCAGGCGCTCAGGTCCATGATGGCAGCAGCAGCAGGGGACGAGCACGGGGACCCCTCCCCACTAGAGCCCAGAAGCCAGCGATGCTCCGGGTCCCGCTGCCTTCTGTTGGCCCGAGGCTAGGGCTGCAGAGCCCACACTCTTGTGTTCTGCAGCAGGGGCCCCCAGCGCCTGCCTCTGTGCCCAGCCCTGCTCGCAGGAGTGCACTTGGCCCCCACAACTGGGCTCAGGGCACCTGGGCCTTCCAGGGGTTCTCAGATGGCTGAAGGGGATCCAGTGCCGGCAGGCTTTACATCACTGCACAGGGTCTCCCACAGCCCCACCTCCCTCTAGCCCTGCCCACATGCAGGTGGGAGCCCCGCCCACCCCTGTCTTGGAGGGTCCTGTGTGCAGACAGCTGTGGTCATCGGGCCAGGAGGCTGTGTGGGGTCAGGCAGGGCCACTTCTCATCTTGCTGGAGTGGGGGTCCAGCTGTGCTCCAGGCTCCTGGGGGCACTGAGCCAGGACACCTGCTCCAGACCTGGGCAGGGTAGCTCAAGGCGGGGCCTCCAATCCACTCCAGAGTGGGGGTCAGCCGAGGAGCCAGAGCCACAAATGTCCTGAGGACAGCTCCACGGCCCGGCCCCAGAGTGGTGGGGGGAGAGCCGGCACCCACAGGAGGATTCTGGGAAGCTGCCCGAGGCCCCGCCAGGCCATGCTGACAGAGCTTCAGAAAGCAGAACTTCTGAGTCGGGAGGACAAGGAGGACCAGGAAGAGGTGAGGCCCTGGGCGGGGATGTCAGGGCCTGGCACTCCCACTACTGACTCCCCCAAGGGAGCATGGGACGGGGCCGTGTGCTGGACTCACCTTCGGGAGGCAGGAGGCACTGGAGCTTCCCCAGCTCACGCATGGAGGCCCGCAGCTGCCTGATGACCGCGTCCTCGCTCAGAGACCAGGCCTGCTTCAGGGTCACCTGCAGGAACTCCCGGAGGTGGTCCTGGGGCATCTTCAGCAGGCGCTCTAGACATGGGGGTGGGTGTTAGGCTGGGAGGGGCCCTAGGGATGGCGCAGCCACCATGGCTGCTCCAAGCCCTGTCCCAGCACCAGACATGGGCTGCAGACACCCTTGGACACCGTTGGGTGTCACGCCAACCATTAGAGGGACTGCTCAGGGGCCAATTTCCAGTGCGATGACCCTGGCCACTTCTCCTTGTGGTCTGTGGGGGCCTGGGATTGGGGATGCAACAGGGGGATTCTCAGTGCCCTCCTGAAGGGAACCCAGGCCTCCCAAACCCCCTCATCCCTCCCTCAAGCCCTGCTCATGAGGGACAGGCAGGGGACCCCCAGATCCTCCATCCCCAGCACCCGGGCCTCTGTGGGCCCTGAGGACTCACTTTGATGGATCTTGAGGGCCGTGTATGCCATGGCCGGGAGCACGTGCTCGCCCTCCAGGATGTATATATCCCATATTCTCAGAGCCAGGGGGAACGGCACCTGGGGACAGAGGCATTGGAGGACCCGCCCGTCAGGGCCTCAGCAGGGCCCACAGGGGTGGGTGTGCAGTGTCACTCCCCTAGGACAGAGGGAGACTCCAGGAGGCTGATCACACAAGAAGGCCAGAGCTCCTCCTGGGAGGGGAGGGGAGGCCATGCCTCATGGCCACATCCCTGCCCACTCAGCGAACCAGACCCACAGAGGATGACCATGTCCTGTCCTGGACCCTGGGGGTCTGCACACTTTGGAAGCCACACTGGAGATGCCAGACACCCCAGGGACCTGGGGAGGGGTCAGCCCTTGGGCTGTGCTGCCACCAGCCTCTGCCTCGGGGGGTCTATGGATCTCCTGCCTCTCACTGTAGGGCTCTGGCCTTTGCCAGGCTCTCAGGATAGGTCCTGGTGGGACCTGTCCCCTCCTTGCTGGCTCTGAGGCTCAGCCTCAGCTTGGACCACCCTTAGCAGGGCTGGACAGGGCCTGCCTGGTCTGCACAGCAGGCTCCCTCCTGTGTCTGCTGGGGCTGGGGGAGCTCAGAGTCACAGGCCACCAGCACCAGAGAACCAGGCACTGGGGCAGGAGCTTCCCTGGGCAAGGGGTCCCCGGGGCACTTACCCCATCCAGGAAGCACTGGATGTACCAGTGGGTGGTGGAGTCCTCCAGGCACACACCCTCCTTCTCCTAAGAAGAGGCAGAGGCAGAGGGGGCTCAGGGCCCAGGGCCCAGGGCCCAGGCCTGACTCCCTCTAATCTGAGCCCTGGGGCAGAGCCCCTGGGTGCAGGAAGCCCAGCAGCAGGGGCATCCCCCCTCCCAGCCATGCAGGTTCCTGAAGGGACACAGGTCCCTCCTTCCACTCTGCTCTGGGGACAGCGTCTCCCTTCAATCTACGCCAACTCTGGGGGACCAAGTGCTGGACAACAAACCAACACCCAAGCTGCCGTGGACCCCAGTAACCAAGGAAAGTTTTGGTGAGGACGTGGCCTCCCCTGGCTCAGGAAGCAGTCCCATGAGCCCAGAGCCCCCAAGAGGAGAAAGGAGATGCTTAACTTACCAGGTGTTTCTCCAGGGAGGGGAGCACGCGATGCACAATGAGCCCCAGGTGTTGCTGGAATCGCTCCAGTTTGGGGGTGTTTGGTTTGTAGAAACCTGAGTAGAATCAGCCACACCCCCACGTGAGAGCCTCCTCCTAGGAAGGCTGGAGAGCCCCAGGCCTGGGTGGGGTGCTTCTGAGCACTGAGGGTCAGGGGAGGCTGGACCAGGGGCAGGTGGGGATGAACGTGGCCAGGGCAGAGGATCTGCTTGGGAGGTGGGTGCAGGTGGGTGACTGTGTCAGCCCAGGCCTGGCTGCCCCTGGAGCCCGCTGGGGTGGGTGCAAGTCAGACTGGGTGCCTCCTGACCATTCCAAGACTCAGGAGCGAGGAGGGGTGACCCTACAGGGGATGCTGCCTTCCACAAGTTCCCTGGGTGTGGCTCTGTGCTTGAGAGTTGGGTACAGACGTGTGAGGCAGAAGAGTCAGAATCGACCTGAGTCACTGGACAAGGACAGGACCCCTTGTTCTGAAGGTTCTCACACCCAGGATGGCCATGGCCAAGCTGCAGGGCCTTTGGGTGGTGGTAAAAGAAGGGGGCTGGCTCAGTCTGGGAGGCCTCTGCCAGCCCTGGCTTCCTGGGAGCCCCCCCCACACTGTGACACTGTCCTGCACATTCAGGAGCCAGTGAGGGCCGTGCACGGACTTGCATGCACTGGGCCCCACACGCCATCCACCTACCGTGCATCGCGTGCTTCCTGCTTTCCATGAGCTGCACCAGGGCCCAGAAAGAGTCCTCCTCGGGCATATACATGAGCAACAGCGCCACCACATGGCTCAGACCCTGGCTGTAGCCCACCTCCTGCAAGATCCCAGAATACCTTTAGGAGACCTCCCCTGGCAAGAATGATATCCTAGGATGGCCCACCTCTCAGGCAGATCAGGGTCACCCACTGAAGGGTCCAGGAAGATTTAGGCACAGGGAGCCCCTGTGCCTGAATCCTGCCACTTGGTGTCAGCTGCCCAAGAATGGGAGCCCAGAGAAGTTCTCTAAGTTCCTGGAGGGAATCCTGCAGGGCCTGAGCTTAGGCAGCACAGGGGGAGAGCTCAAGTATGGACACCTGTTACCCCCAAGATGTCAGCATGGGCCAGGTTGCTGTGGGAATCCAGATCCATGCCCATGGAAGCTTCTGGACCCCTGAGCTCTGCAGGTGAGCCGGTGGCCCTTTCTCACATGAGGAAGAAGTAAGCCAGGAAGTGCTACCAGGACCGGAACAGGAGGAGTGCCTCTGGCATGGGTGCAGGCCTGGGCTTCCTGAGTGCCAAGCCCCCTGGGAACCAGGGCACCAGGCAGGGTTGGCCAGTGGCAGGTCAGGGGGGTGGGGATGTCCAGGCCTTGCTGGGTCACCCATGGAGCCCTGCGCCTGCTCCACTCATGGGAAAGTCTGAGTGGGTGGTTGTGGCAGTGGCGCTGTACAGAGTGGGATTCAGGCCCATGGGTCCAACCACAGGGCTGGTGGGTGTAATGGCATCAGTGGGACCCAGAGCAAAGTCGTACACCTGATCTGCCCTGCCTTCGCCCCCCGCCCCACTGCGTGGAATGCTAGTCCTGGGAGGGGCATCCCAACACGGCCAAGCTCCTGGGGTCTGGAGACCAGCCCAGGAGAAGGCTGCCTTTCTCCTCCCAGAACTTGAGGTTGGGTCCCAGGAGGCTCAGAGCCTGTCCTCTGCCGCTCTTCCTCAGAGCTGTGGATGAGCGAGGCCCCCTCAACCCAGGCTGGGATCTTTGTGACCAGGGGTGCCCTGCAGGGACTGCCGGGATAGCACCTGCGCTATGATCCCAGAATACTCACAGGATTGTAGACGGAATAGGCCATCAGTATGTGGAATAAGGCCTGTTGGCTGGAAGAGAGAGGACAGAGGCCGTGTGTCTTGTGCTGCCGAGGCTCTCAGTGCAGCTCTGCCTAACAGAGCCTGACAGCCACACGCAGGGCCCGTGACACTCTGCTCATGCGCAGTGACGTCGTCAGGGCACCTGCGTGTTGTCCACCATGTGGGTGAGCGCCGCCTGCAGGGACACGCACACCTCCCAGGGCGCAGTCACGTGCACTTTCATTTCCCAGGTGGGTGTTCAGGGCACAGGTGAGCGTCCCACTGTGGGAGTGCAGTCCCGTGGGTCCAAGCTGTGCAGAGTCAGCCTCCCATGCACGTTCAGCCTTGTAGGGAGCAGCACCCGGCGTCCTCAGTGGTTTTAGTTCCCCCCTCCCACAGCTGTGCGCTGGTGCCCCTTTGTGGTGTAGGGAATAAGTGTGTGTTCATGCGCTGAGGAGGTGAAGTGTGTGTGCTTTCATGAAGGGTCCCCCCGATCCTGTGTTCCCGGGGTACTAGGGGGCTGCCCACTGCTTCCTTGTGACTGAGTTGAAGGGCTCCTTGAATATTCTGGAAACAACACCTTTATTAGTTAGATTGCTACTATTGTCTCCCCTGGTGTTTCTTTTCATTTCAGTCTCTCCACAGTGTCTTGGGAAAGTTTGTGTACTATAGAAAAGGCAAGTTTGTTTTCTGTGCTCAATGAACTGTTTTAGGCTTGCACCCAATCTTCCCTAGGGACCCCATGTGCCCCAGGACCCTTGCTCCTCCCACCCGCGGGTCCTCCCCAGCCCAGAGGCCTCACTTCATTCCGTAACGTTCCCGGAACATGAGGTGGTTTCTGAAAGTCCATGCGATGGCGGAGTCGATGTGATGGAAGTGAGTGGCGCCCAGCCTGGCCAGCTCTTTCATCTCCTGCAGGGCAGGGACAAGGGGGAGGGGCAGCCTCAAGAACTGCCCAAGCCCCATTGCCACACAAGGACCTCAAGTCCACGTCAGCTCTTCTGGCTGACATGGAGTTCCCTGCAAGCGCTCATTCCTTTCTGGGTCCCACCTTGAGGGAGGGTCATGGGCTCCCTACTTGCCTCAGTGCCCACGTAACCCTGACGGTCAGCAGCAGACAGGGGCTCTGAAAGGTCCCTGTGCACTCCCCCTGCCTGCCTCAGCTCTCAGCACGACGTGGTCTGCCCCCAGCCAGGCTTCTGAGCCTCCTAGCTGAGATCTCAGGCCCTGCCCTCCAGGAGTCAGCCACAGCCTAACCACTGCCCCATGCTGCCCCCTGCTGGAGGGGCCCATCTCCATCTTGACATTGCAAGCCACCCTTGGCTTGGAGCTGAGCCTGGGCAATGACTGTCTCCAGGCCCAGCTCCCAGGGCCAGCCCCAGACTGCAGACTTGGGGGAGGCAGGGTGGGAAACACAGCTGGGCCCTGCTCCCTGATGGCAGCCAGGGGCCATGAGAGCCAGCTGCAGTTGACTGCCCTCTGCTCACACCAGTCCTCACTCCCTCCTTTCCCAGAAGCATTGAGAGCTGTCTGACCATTGGAGCGGCCTCTCCAGGCAAGGGCAATGCCAGGGGCTGCAAGTCCATGTGAAGGCAGGGCCAGCTGTGGGCAGGCCTAGGTGAGGGCTGGCCAGCTGCGGGCAGGCCATGTTAGCACAGAGCCTGTGGGGCTCCCTACCTCACACCATTGTGATCTCATCCTGGGAGACCCCCGCCCATCAGGGACCAGCAAGTCCTCTCTTCTGGCCGTATGCCAAGCTGCCCAGGTGAGCTCAGCAGAGAGCAGGTTAAAGCCTCTGGCACAAAACACACCTGTCCAGTCCCAGCTGGGTCTGAGGAGACGTGGAGGAGGCACTGACTAGGATCTAGGGAGAGGAAGGCAGGATGGGGAGGAGGCTCCCGAGGGCTCAGTGAGGGACGGTCCTCCACGGAGACTCAGGCTCCTGAGCAGGCCCGAGCGGGCCGGGCCCCCTTGGGCTGAGTGCAGAGCCGTACCGCGTATTTGCCTGGGTTCTGGGCCTTCCTCTTGTCCACCTCCAGCATCACGGCCCACACCTTCCCACGCACCTGGGCAGGGATGCCTTTGTAGATTCTGCGCTGAAACTACAGGAGAGAGGAGGCTCTGGTGAGTGCTGAACGTGGCCACTCGTGGAGGCAGCGCAGGGTGAGACAGCAGAGGGAGACGCCAGGGGCTCCCTGTGTATTGGCAGAGGGAGGATCTGCCCAGAGGGGGGCCTTATGACCCACAGTGACTGGAGGGCCAAGGGCTCAGGGGCACCGGCTCTGCCGTGTACGGACTGCCCCCTACAGGGCTCCTGGAACCACGCCTGCCCTGCATCCGGGATTGTCTTCAGCAGTGACTTCAGGTTTTCTACCAGGACAGTGTCCTGTGTGTATGGGGAAGGTGTGCCCATGACCTGTGTCTCTAGGGACTGGACAGTTGCCCCTGGGCATCTGAGAGGCAGGCGGTGCCTGGCACAGGAATGGGCACTGCTCAAACCCCAATTCAGCTCTCAGTGTTCCCGAGGGGCCCTCATCGCCACGGTACCTTGTCGCTGCCGCGGTATTTACTATGGTTCTTGATCATCTTTATCCACTTCTGGATCCTTCTTACCTCCTGTTTACGCTGGAAAACGAGACAGGATGGCGTTAGCCCAGCTTGGGGCTCTGAGAGGGGCCCTCGGATGCAGCTCAGGAGCTCTGTGGGTGCTCAAATAGAAGGAGCCAGAAAAGGCACAGACCGTGAGCCCCAGATCTTCTGTCTGGGGGAGCATCGGTGGCCTGGCCTCTGACCCGAGCTGCCCCGTCTTCAAGGAAGAGCCCCTGAGCTCCAGCCAGGTCACTCCCAACCATGCCAATGAGTCAGGGCGGCCGACAGCAGACGCCCCTGAGCTGCGGCTCACTTCTGGGACAGGTGAGTGTGGTAAGATGTCAGCAGGTGCCGTGTAAGTACCGCATCGCGGGACCTTATGGCGCTCCCACTCACCACTGCCGAGCCCCACGTGCCCCTCCGCCCAGCTCTGCTTCCAGATGACTGGCCCATGGCCAAGGACTTGTCCTTACCTTTGCCCCCGGGGTGCTGTCTTGGGGCAACTTCTGCTCACTGGAAAGCAAGGGAGGCGGAGAGGTGAGGACAGGACCACAACAGGCACCATGACCTCCCTAGTGGGCCAGGGAAGGACCAGCTTCATCCTCTCAGCCCAGGGGACTGAGATGGGGAGGGAGGGGCTGGTGACCATGAGCACAGGGAGCCTAGGGCCAGGCAGGGGCCCTTGCTGCCAGTGGGGGGCTCCAGGCCTGTCAGAGGTCCACCTTCGTGGGTGTGTGGCAGCCCCCCACAGCGGTTGTGGGGTGGCTGTCCTGAGCAGGGCCAGGCTGCCCAGGGCTGAGGCAGCTATATCCCCACATCAGCTCTGCCCAGGACGTCACCCTGGAACTGACCGAGTCTGGGTGGCCTGCCTGAGAGATGCTCAGTGCTGTGAGTGTGCACCTGGGGCTCGAGGTACCTGGGACCCCCACACCCCTCAGGGTCCCCCACTGCCCACCCTCCCCCCGTGCCCTGGCCTCCTGAGGTCATGCGCCCCACCTCACCCCTCTTCTGTCAGCCCGGACCCTGGCCATCTCTCCACCACTCTGCTCCTGCTTATTCTCCAGGTTCTGGCACAACATGGAGGCAGAAGCCCTTATCCCCGTGCTAAGGTGGGCTGCTGAGTCATGCCAGAGATGGCCCGAGATGGCTCCATCCCTCCAGGTTACCGGAGCCCACCCTCCAGCAACGGGGCCTCTCTCCCCGACATCTGTGGGAACAGCCTCCACGTCCGACTCCTGCCCCCAAATGCTGACCAGTGCCTGCCTGTGACCACAGCTGAGCTCAAGGTCGGGACCCGGGGACAGGTGTGCCGCCTCATGTTGGGGTTTCTGACCCCAGTCCCTCCCTGGGGTGAGCAGGGTGCGGAGGACTCACTGCAGGAACCCAAGCCTGTCTGGGACGAGGCAGCCGCCCTCATCGTCCTCTTCTTCGGGCTCCAACAGTGCCGCTCCTCGGCATCCCTGCAGCCGAGAGGGACCCGGGATTAGAAGTCACTGGGGGAGCTGTCCACCTGCCCCCTCCCCCGTGTCCCCAGGGAGGCTGGGTCTGGCTCTCACAGGCACAGTCCTTGAGGCAGGGCCCCACCTCCTCCCCCAGCACCCTGGCCGGTACCTGCTCATATTGTCTGATGAGCGCTGCTCGCTCCTGGGCCCTCCGGGACCTCAGGGCATTCATATCCAATCTGTAAGACACACACGCACATGAGAGCCAGCACCGGGGAGCCCACAGGAATGCTGCCCTGAGGGCTGTCCCCCTGGTCAGAGGGGGGACAGCCACACAGCCAGGCAGGCGGGCACCTGGTGTCTGGGTCCCTGGAGGATGACTTGTGCAGAGCTCAGGGACTAGGGACGGTTGGGGAAGGACAGCCCCCACCTTGCCTCCCCTGCCCTTGGAAAGGAAGCTCCTCCCCCAGGCTGGCATCCATGTGTCCTCCAGGGAGCCCAAGTCTACGGGGCTCCCTGGCCTGCTCCCAGCTCCCGCATCTCTGGCGCTCTCAGAGCCGGCCTCCCTGCCCACCTGATACCAGCTGACCCGACACCTAGTCTTGAACCCATGTCCAGACACGGACTCACACCCAGGCCCATTCAACACTGGTGACCAGCAGAGCGGGAAGAATGAGAAAACTGTATACACGCTCTGCACACAGGGGCAGCACTCAGAGCTCCACCACATCACTCATGGAATCCAGTGTGGGAGACCAGGGCCACCCCCTGGCAGGACCTTCCCCACACCACAGCTCATGCAGAGAGCAAGTGCCACTCACCTCCATCGCGAATCCATGTGATTCTCTGAAATGCGCCTGCTGCCTACACTACCAACTGGTCAGTTGGGCAGTAGACGCACTACTGGCCTCTGGTCGCCTCCCAGCCCAGAGTGCGCATCTCAGTGACTGTGACATCACAGAAGCCTGCCAGCCAATCCCTAGTGGCTCTGCTGTGGCAGGGCTCAGGGTCCTCAGGCCTGGCTTCATTAAAGGTCACCAGAAGTGGGGCCTGTGTTCTCCCCAGGGCCCAGGTGAAGAGGGCAGGGCTCTGGCAGAACTGCCCCGGAACCAGGGGTGCCAGGGCCCTCTGCCACCTGCCGTCACGGTCCCAAGTCCCAGGCAACCGGCACCTCCCGCCCCTCCTTTCTGCCTCTGCTATTGTATTACAGCCCAACTGTGAAGGCCTCTTTCTTTGAACACAAGGTCGCATAGGGAGCCCCACATAGACCTGTCCCCACACTCGGGGCTGCCCCTGCCATGACCTGAACTGAGACTCCCAGGGTGCAGCCTCCTGTCCTACCACAGGCCCCACCCCAGCACTGCCACCCTCTGCTGCCCCTCCTGCTCTGTTCCAGCCCTTCTTCCCTGGACTTGTAGGAGGTGGACACAGGGGTCCTCTGGGATGGAGGCAGGGGAGCGTCCCGCTGAGCACCTCAAGCCAGTGTGGCCCAGCCTGTCCAGAGCGGGAACCAGGGCCCTGTCCTGGACACGGGCCAGGGCTTCAGGCACAGAGCACTGAGAACTCCTGGGCACCAGCACCTGAGCCGCATGCTGGTAACACCGGGCTGCTGCTGACCATAAGGACAGGGACAGCACCCGTCAGGCTGCAGGCAGGAGTAGCCACAGGCCCGCGGCTCCCCGGGGTGCTGATCGCAAGGTTGCTCCCCCTGGGAAAGTGGCTCAGCCCTCCCCCAGCACCTCCTTGGTCCTGGGCCCCACACTGCCCCTAAGCTGCCACCTTATGGCCACAGTCGGTTCTTTTCCCTTCAAGGGCACACTGCTCTGCCTCTCTGCCCACTTCCCTTGCCCTGGCATGGAGACCACAGGGTGCAGGGCCCTGGTCACCCACACACCTGCTGGCCTCCTCTGCGGAGTGTGAATGAGTGCACCGCTGTGTCGTGTCCAGAGATGCTGTCCAGCAACACTTGGGTTTTAACTGATTCTTATATTCCCCCCCCCCCCCAACTCAGCTTCTCAGCTTTAAATTGCATTGTAAACTCTTTGGAAGACTCACAAAGTGCTGTAAAATAACACAGCGAGTGCTGAATGGGGACCACTCAGCTTCAGCAGTCAGATGTTCCTAATTGGGTGGAAGACGCCCATTCATTTTCCTTTCTCTGCCTGAGTTCAAACTCCAGATGCCTAGGCTTAGTGTTCTCCACATTGCATTTTCCTTCACTGGGGGGGAGGTTTTTTCCCCAGAGTCCATGTGCAGGGAGCATGGGTGCATGGGCCCCAAACCAGCTCCTGCATGGACGGGCGCTGGCCTCCTGGGGTGGCTTAGGGTGCACAGGGGTGAGTTCCTATTGTTGTTGCTACAAATGTTTCCTTATCATCAAGGTGTTGTTACATATGTTTAATTCGTGGATCTTGGGGTGTGGTTGCTTCCATCCACTGTTCCCCTCAGCATAGGCCTGCAGTGGCCAGTGGCTGAGGCCTTAAAATAAATAAATCTTTAAACAATAAAAATTAAAGTTCAAAATAAAAGCAAGTTCCTCTACTTCTCTCCCTCTTTCTCTCTACATCTTTGACTCTACCCGCCGCTCCCTGCACCCCCATGGGATGTTGGCCACCATGTTGGATGCAGCACGAAGGCCCTCCAGAGCCGTGAGCCAATCAGCTCGTGTGGCTTGGACATCGCCCCAGTCTGTGGGATTCTGTCACAGCAGCAGAGAGCGGACCGAGACACCTGGTGTCGCCTGTGTCCTCACTGCACATAGATTTGCATCTGTCAGACGGAGTGTGGTGGGACACAGCCCCAGGGTCCCACAAGTGGGGTAATGAGGGGGTCTCTGCTCCCCAAGCCCTCCCATCCCCTGGGCTCCCTTTCACTCCTGCAGAGGCAGGGGTCCCCCATTGCTCCTCTGTGGAGGGAGCTCAGTGAGCACAAAGAGCAGGTCTCCCCTGGGGTAAGTGCTTTAGACAGAGTTTGTGGCACCAAGAGGGCTGTGGGACCTTTAAGAGGTGGGCAGAGTAGGAGGTTGCTAGGTGAGATGGGGTGGGGCCCTGGGAAGGCAGGAGTGCTGGGCTCCCAGAATCAGGGCTGGGCCAGCCAAAGGCAGGAAATGCATCTGGGTCTCCCTCCCTCCTGGGTGATGGAACCCCAGTACTTGGACCACCACCTGCAGGTGCCACCTGAACCCCCGAGTGTGCATTAGCGGGGAGCTGGAATGGCAGCCAAGGAGCTGGGAGTAGAACCAGGCCCTCTGACTGGGGATGTGGGCGCCCCAATCCGGGACTTCACCGCTGCCTGGAGCGCCCACCCCGACCTCTTCTCTCTGTGAAGCCAGCCCAGGTACAAGTGTGGGAGAAACAGGAAAAGAATCAGCCCACCCTGCCCCCCTCCAGCAAGCCACCGGTGACAGGAGCGGCTGCTATCTGGACCTCCCAGCAGCTCCTTGGTCACCAGGATGACACAGATGTTCCTCCCGAGACAGCCCTGTGCCGAGTGCCCTCAGTGAGTTGTGACAGAGCAGGGGGCAGGTAGCAGATCCAGGCCCAGAGGGCACAGACAGGAATGTGGGGGGCCTGAGACAGGCGGCAGCATCATGACCACAGGGCTGAGCCACCGCAGACACCCAGACCCTGGGCCCACTGTGCGGGAGACCCCACGCGGGGTGTGTTTGCGGGGTCACAGCTGCGTCCACAGTTGGGGGTTGGCACTGGGACCAGCTGAGGCACGAGAGAGGATTTCTGGATCATGGCCAGGGGCGTTCATGCCCCCTGACCTTTAGGTCCTTCTGTCTGGTCAGGGACCCCTTCCCACCCCTTATGTCCCTTGGGCCTGGAGGTGGGAGGTCTCATATCCATCTATAGGTGGGCACCACTGCTACCGTGCATGGCCTCACACGGAGCAGCCGAGCAGGTCTCCCTGCAGAGGGCGGGGCAGCAGAGTGGCTGCGGCTGTGCAGTTGGGCACGCGCCCCGGCTCTGAGCCGCAGTGTGCTCACGGTGACGCTGGGACTCTCCCTGCCGCTCTGAAGGAGGCTAGCTGGCTATGCCTGGTCAGTGACGCGTGTGTCCTGCGGATCTCGGCCATGGCGACGGAGACCACACACCCCCCCGCCCCACACTGCACCCCTGCAGGAACAACACGGACAGCCCTGGATCCAGCCACCACTGGCAGTCACGGCAGCCGGCCCCGCTGCACCGCCCGCCTCCCACACCCACGCCCGGTGTCTGGTCCAGCACTGAGCAGACTCTGTGCAATGCGGGCTTTTATTGTTGCCTCCTCCTTTGAGAGGCCGCCAGTGCGCGGGGCTGCACCTGCTGAGAATGTAGGCCCAGGGTGGCCCTGGGTCTTCTGGCTGGGAGGGCTCCCTTAACAAAGAGGATCTGAGAAGATTTTACTCTGCAAAGAGAAGTTGGGACACCTGGTGAGGCCGGGGACCATAGACACCTGCAGGGCGCAGGCACAGGGCACTTCCTGGGGAGGAGCTGCAGCCTGGCACTGGATCTGGGCAGCTGAAGTCAGATCCTCTCCTACACCCTGGGTGCCTGAGAAGCTCTCCTAAAAATCCTTCCCTTGATGAGGAATGAGGGGGAGCTTCTCTGTGGGGGGTGCAGGCGAGGCTGGGACAGGCAGGGGCTACACAGAAGGCCTGGCAAGGTGGCAGTGGCACCGGGGGCCTCCAGGAATGCACAGACCCCAGTCCGCTGGCCCCTTCTGTCTCTGGCACACTTGCAGCCTAGCAGTGCCCATCCCTGCCTGTGCTCCACCTGCAGTCAGGGTTTGGTCTGCTTTTTCCCCAGCTGTCGCCAGGCCCGGGAGGACAGGAAGGGCTGTTGGAGGTCTAATTCCAGGCTCCGGAGCCCCAGATGGCCGTGGGGTCCAGGGAGAAGGAAACATGAGGTCTGGGGGTGGAGGAGGGCACCTGAGGGGTCAGGGTGAGTTAGTGAGATTTGAAGGCAGACAGCACCCAGTGGTCACCGCTTGGAGAAGATTCAACTCGGGCGCTGGAGAGGCTGTGGCCAGGGAGGCCAGAGCTGAGATTTTACAGAGGCAGGGCTGCCGTGGGGACAGCAGCCCTGGAGGGTCTTGGGCCTGCCTGGGGGAGCTGAACAGCCATGGAGCCCAGGGCTCCGGGTCCACACAGTCTCCCTCCCTGTACTTGCCCGCACCGTGGGGGGGGGCGGCCCCCAACTCTGCGTCCTCATCTGGAGGTTCTTCCCACAGAGTCCCAGGCTGGGCTGTGGTGGGCACGAGCAGTGCCCCCTCCCCAGGGCCCCGGAAGGAGCCGGTGTTGGGCCAGGCCCGGCTGGACTCACCACGGCACTGATCGCGTGCCCCTTCTCCTCTGCTGTCAGTTTCCCATCTCGCACTGCTTCAGCGCAAGGGCTGCACTAGCGGGTCACTTTGGTAATTTTGCACATAGGAAATATACTCATCGGAGGGTCCTGACAGAAATTCATAAACAGCTGTCTGCACAGCCGGCAGATGTCACAATCTGAAGAGAAATGGAAGGCATGGGTCATGGCAGGTGCGTCCCTTCACCCGCCCTGGGAGCCAGCACTGCCCTGGAAAGCTGGCCCCCGCCCCCAGAGCACCCCCAGCCCAGGCGTCCGTGGCTGGCACCCACTGGCAAGAGAGAACAGGAGCCAGGCAGTGCCGAGCAGCACCAGGCAAGCAGCAGGCTTCATGGTGCAGGGACAGCCGCTGCCATCGCGGGGCCCTTTATACCTGCTCCGTGTCCCCAGTGGGGCAGGAGGGGCCTGTCCTCCCGGGAGTGGGGGGCTCCACGCCCAACCCAGGCCACAGCTTGCATGACCTGCAGTTGCAGAGGGCGCACGTGTGTGTGTGTTGATAGTGACCAAGTCCAGCCCTGGATTAACACAGGGCTTAGCTCCTTCTCCCTCTCTCTTCCCGGGGACCTGACCATGGGCCCATGCCTGGGTGCAGGGAAGGCGCAGAACCAGTGGAAACCCTGCCTGGGCAAGGGGAGAAAGCACCACACAGGGCCTCTGGAGCCCTGGGCCAGCTCAGCCTCTCGCACCTTGGCTGGGACCCTGACGACTGGCTGCTGTGACTATGGGATCTGCAGGACACCCAGTGCCAGTGTGGCGGGCAGGCTGGAGCACAGCTCCTCTGCTTCTCTCTTGCACTCACGGCCCTGAAGGCTAGGGGACACGGGGTAGACCAGTTGTCTCTAAACACCTACTTGGCATTTGACCACATTCTGCTCTTTGGGGCTCGAGGGCCCTGGCTGGGCTGGGAGAGACACCCAGGTCCTTGTCTTCCCGTGGGGAGAACAGAACCAGGACACACAGAGAAGTGCAGCCTTGTCAAAAGGCAGGGGTCGTGCACGACTTCTCCATCTCTTCCCGCACCTGCGCTCCCCGAAAGACGCCCCAGGGGAGCCCAGCTCCCTTCTGTCCCTGGCTTCCCCGCACACACCCTCTCCCACCCTGCTGCCTCTGCCACCTCCTGCCCAGTCTCCCTCCCTCCATGGCCTCCTTCCATTTTTTTTTTTTAAATTTATTTGAAAGCCACAGTTACAGAGAAGCATTGACAGAGTCAGAGAGCAAGAGGTCTTCCACCCGCTGGTTCACTACCCAGATGGCCACAACAGCCGGAGCTGCGTCGATCCGAAGCCAGGAGCTTCTTCAGGGTCTCCCATGTGGGTGCAGGGGCCCAAGGATCTGGGCCATCTTCTACTGCTCTCCCAGGCCATAGCAGAGAGCTAGATCAGAAGAGGAATGCCTGGGACTGGAACCAGCACCCATATGGTGAGGGAAGTCTTGCAGCTGCAAGTTCACCTCCCCCACACAGGGGAGCACAGCTGGGGCTGGCCGGAAGCTGGCCAGGAAGCAGCAGTGGGACAGGACTCTAGGCGTTCTGACCTGTGATGCCCACATCCTAAGCAGCAGTGGAACCCGCTGTGCCCCAGCACCTGCCCTGCACGTGAGTTCTTGCTGTGGCAGGACTGGGCTGGTAGAGGGAAGCTTGTGCTAAGGCGAGTTCTGCTTCCTTGGCTTGCTCTGCTCTCGTCCACCTGCACACGCTTGCCTTCTGCTGTCCACTGTGGCCAGGAGCAGCAAGAGGGCCTGGTGGGGAGCGCTGATGTGCTTGGGGCTCCCCAGGGTGCAGCCCAGCAGGAGCTGGGAGCCCAGTAGGAGCGACAGCCAGGCTCAGCCCCAGTGCACACTCACCCCTGCGCGCTCGGGCTCGCCCTCCCGTCTTCAGTTCTCCATGCTTTCCCTCCCTTGTGGAGGGACGGGAGCTCCAGGAACATGAGGGCTGTCAGAGGAGCTGAGGGCGTGGCCTGCTTCTCCGAAGTCTCTAAACAAGGACACGTTCACATGGGTAGGAGAGGACTTCAATAAGTTCATGGATATTAGCATTTAAAGTGCACGGGCCAGGGTGGTGCTAACTTGCAATGATGGCATCCCATAGTGGAGAGCTGGTTCGAGTCCCAGCTGCTCAGCTTCGGATCCAGCTCTCTGCCAACAGGCCTGGGAAAGCAGTGGAAGACGGCCCCAATATGTGGGCCGCTGCTCCCGCATGGGAGTCACAGTTGGAATTCTGGCTCCTGACCTTCGCTTGGCATAGAACTGGACCTCAAGGACTTCTGGGGAATCAACCAGTAGATGAAGGATTTGTCTCTCTTTCACTGTCACTCTACATTTTGAATACATAAATAATTCCATTTTTTAAAGATTTATTTATTTATTTGAAAGTCAGAGTTACACAGAGAGAGGAGAGGCAGAGACAGAGAGAGGTCTTCCATCTGCTCATTCACTCCCCAGATGGCCACAACCGCCAGAGCTGTGCCGATCCAAAGCCAGGAGCCAGGAGTTTCTTCTGTGCCTGCAGGGTCCTGAGCGGGTCTCTGCCTGAGGATGGGGGCTGTGGAACCACCCATCTCCCCAGGAACACGGGGAAGCTTGCTGCCGCTGGGCACCGGGGTCACAAACTGGAGCAAACTCCTTTCCATGGAACAATTTAATACAGGCTCAGCACCACCTGAGGGTGGCGGTGGGGGAGGGGGGCGGGGAGGAGAGTACAGTGGCTCCTGGCACGGCTGTTGTCTTCCAGTGTCAGGGTGTCCTGGCCCCAGGAAGAGCCTGGGCGGTGGGGGCTCAACCAAGTGCATAGGATGCCGTGAAGACACACGGAAGGCTGCTGCCCAGCCTGGGCAGGACAGATGCTGGACTCGGCCTCTCTTCTAGGAGGCACCCATCATCCAGGTGCCCCAAGGAAGAGGTAAGGAGGCCTCTGGCCAGGGAGGGCACGCGGGCCTGGTCTCCCAGCCCAGGGCTGGCTCTGGCCGGCTCCAGCCCGTGACTGTCCCCAGAGTGCGTGGGGCTGCCATGCCAGTAGGGGGAAGTCTTCAGCCGTGGCCCCCAGGCGGGGACAGCCTGCATGGGCCCTGGTTCCGGGGGCTCCGAGGCCCGTGGAGGAGCCCACATCCACAGGCCCTCCTGGCTGCCAGCGTCGGAGAAGTCGTCCTCCCTGTGCTCTGGCCCGCTCAGGTTAGGGAGACTGGCGCACTGGCACAGGCCTCCCCACCTCGAGTACTCTGGAGACTCCGTGGGGCTGGCAGAACCTAGAGACTGTGGTCCCCACAGGGGAGCCCAGGCCGAGGGGCTCTGGGCTGCCTTCCCAGCTCTCCTCCTCCTCCACGCCTTCCCTCTCAGCGATGCAGAGGCCAAAGCTTTCTGGAGGACGGATCATCACTGCACGAGTAGCGGGACCCCTGGTCTGCTCCCACACTGCCACTGTGTCCTGAATGGTGATTTTGGCCTTCGGAGCAGTGGGGGCAGGAACGTGCATCTGGGGGACGCGTGCCTGCCCCAGGGGCCTGCTGCACCATTTTATAGCCTTGGCTGCAAGAAGAGACACGGTTTGTTTACCACAGCCCCGGTCTGGCCTGCTCGGTGCTTACCCCGACCTCATCCTGGGGTCCCCATCACCACGTGTGACGCTGAGGACTCTTCCAGGCTGCTGGCCCCAGAGGGGAGGGTGTGTGCAGCCCGGGCAAGGGGAGCCCTGGGACACCACCGGCTCCTCCTGCACAGCCCCACAGGGTGGATGGCCCTGAACTCCCCACCTCACTCTCATCTCTGGGGACCCAGGCACCAACTCAGGACCCCGTCCCCTCCCCCACCTGACCTCCTGCGCCCTAACAGTGCATTCGCTGAGTTACCCACATCTGAGTCCCTCCAACATGGCTGGAAAGAAACTGAGCCTAAGATGATGGGGGTGAGAGCTGGGGCTGTAGGGCAGACATGGAGATCGGTTTAGGCCCTTGGGAACAGGGAATGCAGTTTCTAAAGAGGTGGCAGGGGTGCCCTGTGTCCTCTGCCCCTGGCCCACTGTCTCTTTCCTGGTGAGACTGGGCTGTCACCGCTACTGTCCCAGGAGCACCCAGGGAGGCAGCATCTGGAGGCGCAGTGGGGCCTCCCCAGTGCCTGGACAGCCTGCACCTGGACCTCCACTTAGAGCCCCTAGAGCTGGGACAAGCCCATCTCTGCTCTGCATGGGGACCCAGGCGCTCAGGTCCTTGATGGCAGCAGCAGCAGGGGACGAGCATGGGGACCCCTCCCCACCGGAGCCCAGAGGCCAGCGATGCTCCGGGTCCCGCTGCCTTCTGTTGGCCTGAGGATAGAGCTACAGAGCCCACACTCAGTTGCCCTTGAGTTCTGCCGCAGGGGCCCCCAGCGCCTGCCTCTGTGCCCAGCCCTGCTCACAGGAGTGCACTCGGCCCCCACAACTGGGCTCAGGGCACCTGGGCCTTCCAGGGGTTCTCAGATGGCTGAAGGGGATCCAGTGCCGGCTGGTTTCCCCTTCACTGCACAGGGTCTCCCACAGCCCCACCTCCCTCTAGCCCTGCCCACATCCAGGTGGGAACCCACCTACCTGTCCTAGGAGGGTCCTGTGTGCAGACAGTTGTGGTCATCGGGCCAGGATGTCTTGGGTGTCACGCCAAGCACTGGAGGGACTGCTCAGGGGCCAATTTCCAGTGCAATGACCCTGGCCACTTCTCCTTGTGGTCTGTGGGGGCCTGGGATTGGGGATGCAACAGGGGGATTCTCAGTGCCCTCCTGAAGGGAACCCAGGCCTCCCAAACCCCCTCATCCCTCCCTCAAGTCCTGCTCACGAGGGACAGGCAGGGGGACCCCCAGCTCCTCCGTCCCAGCACCTGGGCCTCTGTGGGCCCTGAGGACTCACTGTGATGGATCTTGAGGGCCGTGTATGCCATGGCCGGGAGCACGTGCTCGCCCTCCAGGATGTAGATGTCCCGCATCCTCAGAGCCAGGGGGAACGGCACCTGGGGACAGAGGCATTGGAGGACCCACCGTCAGGGCCTCAGCAGGGCCCACAGGGGTGGGTGTGCAGTGTCACTACAGGGGACAGGGGGAGACTCCAGGAGCAGTGACCCAGGATATTGAGGATCTCTGTCTCTCTGCCTTTCAAAGAAATAGCAAGATCAATAGGGGCCTGTGCTGTGTACAGTAGGCTAAGCCTCCACCTGCCACACCGGCATCCTGTATGGGGCCAGTTTGCATCCCAGCTGCTCCTCTTCCAAGCCAGCTCTCTGCTTATGGCCTTGGGAAGCAGTGGGAGATAGCCCAGGTGCTTGGGCCCCTGCACCCCTGTGAGAGAGCTAGAAGAAGCTCCTGGCTTCTGACTTCTGATCAGCTCAGCTCCTGCCACTGCAACCATTTGGGGAGTGAACCAGCAGAGGAAGACCTTTCTCTACGTCTTTCTCTGTCTATAACTCTACCTCTCAAATAAATAAAATATTTTTATTGAAGGATGGGGTGGAGCCAAGATGGTGGAATAGTGAGGGCACGCACCGATAGTCCAGGAAAATTTAGTTTAATAAAAGTGGAGTTATGGTACCCTCAGAAAAAGGATCAGGAAAAAACTGCAGAGGAAACTCTTCCGGATCTAGTGGCTGTGACTCGGAGGACCTACTGGGAGAACAAGGTCGCCCACCGCGCGGAAGCCGAGCTGCGGGAGCTGCATGGTCTGCGCGCCAGTGCAGGAAGGGGAGTGGATGTCACACAGACACCAGCAGGGAGAGCAGGGACGCCCAGGGCTCCGAGTCCACACATCGGTGCTGGAAGGGGAGGTGAGCTCAGTAACCTGAGACATTGGCGGGGAAATGGCGGTCAGAATCTAGAGGGGAGCGGGAAAGTTCACCAGACTGACTACAGGAAAGAAGGAAAAAAGGTGGGGGGGTACTGGTACAGAGGAGTTTCTCTCTCTGCCAACCTTGCAAAGGCAAGCAAGAGACAAAGAGCAGGCCTTCACTCTGGATTTAGATAACAACTAGGGAGAGCTAAGGAACTGAGTCACTACAATTCAGTAGCCTAGGCAACCCAGTGGGAGTCCAGAGGAGAAACAGAGCCTGCACAGACTCTTTGGGTAGAAGCCAGAGATCGGAAGCTAAATACCATCAATTCTGCACAGCAGTGCGGTGCGGTATTACTTACCTCCTAAATAAATAAATAAATAAAAAGGAGAGATTTACCACGCATAACCTGAGGGTGTCACCTTTGCACACCCGTAACCCAGAAGAACCAAGCAGAGCTCTCAGGCCACACCCATCTCAAGCCTCCAAGGCTCCTCCAACAGCAGGCAGTCCACTTAACACAGACATAGTATAAAAAAAAAAAAAAAAGCACAGTGACGAAAGAAGAATTAACTATGCCAAGCAACAAACACAGAAATCGAGGGAACAAGATCAACGATGACACTATGATGCCTCCAAATAAACAAAACACCCCAAGCCAAGATTATGAAGATGATGAGATAGAAGAAATGCAAGATATGGATTTCAAAAAATTTATGATAAGAACATTTAGAAGTTTTCACAACACAACATATCAAAACTTATGGGATACAGCAAAAGCAGTATTGAGAGGCAAGTTAATAGCAATAGGTGCCTATATCAAGAAATTGGAAAGGTACCAAATAAATGAGCTTTCAGCACATCTCAAGGACCTAGAAAAACTGCAGCAAACCAAACCCAAATCTAGTAGGAGAATGAAATAATTAAAATCAGAGAAGAAATTAACAGGATTGAATCCAAAAAAACATTACAAAAAATCAGCCAAGCGAGAAGCTGGTTTTTTGAAAAAATAAACATAATGGACACCCCATTGGCCCAACTAACTGAAAAAAGAAGAGAAAAGACCCAAATCAATAAAATCAGAGATGAAAAAGGAAACATAACAACAGACACCACAGAAATAAAAAGAATCATCAGAAATTACTACAAGGACTTGTATGCCAGCAAACAGGAAAATCTATCATAAATGGATAGATTCCTGGACACATGCAATCTACCAAAATTGAACCATGAAGACACAGAAAACCTAAATAGACCCATAACTGAAAAAGAAATCGAAACAGTAATAAAGGCCCTCCCAACAAAGAAAAGCCCAGGACCAGATGGATTCACTGCTGAATTCTACCAGACATTTAAAGAAGAACTAATCCCATTTCTTCTCAAACTATTCAGAACAATTGAAAAAGATGGAATCCTCCCAAATTCTTTCTATGAAGCCAGCATCACCTTAATCCCTAAGCCAGAGAAAGATGCAGCACTAAAAGAAAATTATAGACCAATATCCCTGATGAACATAGACGCAAAAATCCTCAATAAATTTCACACCAATAGAATACAACAACACATCAGAAAAATCATCCACCCAGACCAAGTGGGATTTATCCCTGGTATGCAGGGATGGTTCAACATTCGCAAATCAACCAATGTGATTCACCACATTAACAGACTGCAAAAGAAAAACCATATGATTATCTCAATTGATGCAGAGAAAGCATTCGATAAAATTCAACACCCTTTCATGATGAAAACTCTAAGCAAATTGGGTATAGAAGGAACATTCCTCAATATAATCAAAGCAATTCATGAAAAACCCATGGCCAGCATCCTATTGAATGGGGGAAAAGTTGGAAGCATTTCCACTGAGATCTGGCACCAGGCAGGGATGACCACTCTCACCACTGCTATTTAACATAGTTCTGGAAGTTTTAGCCAGAGCCATCAGACAAGAAAAAGAAATTAAAGGAATACAAATTGAGAAGGAAGAAGTCAAACTATCCCTCTTTGCAGACAATATGATTCTTTACTTAGGGGATCCAAAGAACTCTACTAAGAGACTATTGGAACTCATAGAGGAGTTTGGCAAAGTGGCAGGATATAAAATCAATGCACAAAAATCAACAGCCTTTGTATACACAAGCAATGCCATGGCTGAGAAAGAACTGCTAAGATCAATCCCATTCACAATAGCTACAAAAACAATCAAATACCTTGGAATAAACTTAACCAAGGACGTTAAAGATCTCTACGATGAGAATTACAAAGTCTTAAAGAAAGAAATAGAAGAGGATACCAAAAAATGGAACAATCTTCCATGCTCATGGATTGCAAGAATCAACATCATCAAAATGTCCATTCTCCCAAAAGCAATTTAGAGATTCAATGCAATTCCAATCAGGATACCAAAGACATTCTTCTCAGATCTAGAAAAAATGATGCTGAAATTCATATGGAGGCAAAAGAGACCTCAAATAGCTAAAGCAATCTTGTACAACAAAAACAAAGCTGGAGGCATCACAATACCAGATTTCAGGACACACTACAGGGCAGTTGTAATCAAAACAGCATGGTACTGGTACAGAAATAGATGGATAGACCAATGGAACAGAATAGAAACACCAGAAATCAACCCAAACATCTACAGCCAACTTATATTTGATCAAGGATCTAAAACCAATTCCTGGAGCAAGGACAGTCTATTCAATAAATGGTGCTGGGAAAACTGGATTTCCACGTGCAGAAGCATGAAGCAAGACCCCTACCTTACACCTTACACAAAAATCCACTCAACGTAGATTAAAGACCTAAATCTATGTCCTGACACCATGAAGTTATTAGAGAACATTGGAGAAACCCTTCAAGATATTGGCACAGGCAAAGAATTTCTGGAAAAGACCCGGGAGGCACAGACAGTCAAAGCCAAAATCAACTATTGGGATTGCATCAAATTGAGAAGTTTCTGTACTGCAAAAGAAACAGTCAGGAGAGTGAAGAGACAACCGACAGAATGGGATAAAATATTTGCAAACTATGCAACAGATAAAGGGTTAATAACCAGAATCTACAAAGAGATCAAGAAACTCCACAAAAACAAAACCAACAACCCACTTAAGAGATGGGCCAAGGACTTCAATAGACATTTTTCAAAAGAGGAAATCCAAATGGCCAACAGGCACATGAAAAAATGTTCAAGGTCACTAGCAATCAGGGAAATGCAAATCAAAAGCACAATGAGGTTTCACCTCACCCCGGTTAGAATGGCTCACATACAGAAATCTACCAACAACAGATGCTGGCGAGGATGTGGGGAAAAAGGGACACTAACCCACTGTTGGTGGGAATGCAAACTGGTCAAGCCACTATGGAAGTCAGTCTGGAGATTCCTCAGAAACCTGAAGATAACCCTACCGTTCGACCCAGCCATCCCACTCCTTGGAATTTACCCAAAGGAATTTAAATTGATAAACAAAAAAGCGGTCTGCACCCTAATGTTTATTGCAGCACAATTCACAATAGCCAAGACCTGGAACCAACCTAAATGCCCATCAACGGTAGACTGGATAAAGAAATTATGGGATATGTATTCTTTAGAGTACTATACCGCAGTAAGAAACAACGAAATCCAGTCATTTGCAACAAAATGGAGGAATCTGGAACACATCATGCTGAGTGAAGTAAGCCAGTCCCAAAGGGACAAATACCATATGTTCTCCCTGATCGGTGACAACTGACTGAACACCAAAGGGGAAACCTCCTGAAGTGAAGTGGACACTATGAGAAATGGTGACTTGATCAGCATAGCCCTGACTGCTGATGGACAACTTAATACATTATCCCTCATAGTATTTTTTTTTTGTCTGTTCTACTTGATATGACTGGTTTAATTCTGTAATTATCACACAGTTATTCTTGAGTGTTGAAAATTAACTGAAATGTGATCCCTGTTGAACGTAAGAGTGGGAATAAGAGAGGGAAGAGATGTGTAATTTGGGGCATGCTCGGGCTGACTTGCCCCAATTGGTAGAGTTGGAAACATACCAGGGGATTCCAATTCAATCCCATCAAGGTGGCATGTGCCAATGCCATCTCGCTATTCCAGGTGATCAATTTCAGTTCACAATTGATCATAATGAAAGGACTGAGAGTCAAGGGGAGCACATGGGCAAGTCTAGTATCTGCTGACACCAACCGATAGAATGGATAAAGGGGAGAGTGGTCCAGCATGGGAAGTGAGATGCTCAGCAGACTCATAGAATGGCGGATGTCCTAAATCGCACTCTGGCCTCAGAATCAGCCCTGATGGCACTCGGATCTGGCTGAAAAGCCCATTAGAGTATTTCAGGCATGGAAAGCCAAGACACTCTGGCAAAAAGATCTCTGTGAGTGAGATCCCAGTGGAAAGAACAGGTCTTCAAAGAGGGAGGTGCCTTTCTCTGAAGGGAGGAGAGAACCTCCACTTTGACTATGACCGTGTCTAAACAAGATAAGAGTCGGAGAACTCAGGGGGCTTCCATAGCCTTGGAAACTCATAACTGGTGCATAGGGAGATTACTGATGCCATAAACAGGAGTGTCAATTTGTGAAGTCAACGGCAGGAGTCACTGTGCACTTACTCCTCATGTAGGATCTCTGTCCTTAACGTGCTGTACACTGAGGCTTAATGCTATAACGAGTACTCACACAGTATATTTCACTTTGTGTTTCTATGGGGGTGCAAACTGTTGAAATCTTTACTTAATGTACACTAAACTGATCTTCTGTAAAAAAAAAAAAAAAAAAAAAAAAAAAAGAAGTTATCCATTCCCAACTTGACTCTCACTGGGATGAAACATGACAATAGGTCTGATCTGATTTCTTCATCATTTAAAAAAAATCATCTATTATTTTTCACTTTATGTTTCTGTGTGGGAGCAAACTGTTGAAATACTTACTTAAGGTATGCTAGGCTGATCTTCTGTAAATTAAGATAATCGAAAATGAATCTTGACGTGAATGGAGGAGGAGAGGGAGTGGGAAGGGGGGGGTTTGTGGGTGGGAGGGACGGTATGGGGGGGGAAGCCATTGTAACACATGAGTCGTACTTTGGAAATTTATATTCATTAAATAAAAGATAAAAAAAAAAAATCAACAGCCTTTGTATACACAAGCAATGCCATGGCTGAGAAAGAACTGTTAAGATCAATCCCATTCACAATAGCTACAAAAACAATCAAATACCTTGGAATAAACTTAACCAAGGACGTTAAAGATCTCTACGATGAGAATTACAAAGTCTTAAAGAAAGAAATAGAAGAGGATACCAAAAAATGGAACAATCTTCCATGCTCATGGATTGCGAGAATCAACATCATCAAAATGTCCATTCTCCCAAAAGCAATTTAGAGATTCAATGCAATTCCAATCAGGATACCAAAGACATTCTTCTCAGATCTAGAAAAAATGATGCTGAAATTCATATGGAGGCAAAAGAGACCTCAAATAGCTAAAGCAATCTTGTACAACAAAAACAAAGCTGGAGGCATCACAATACCAGATTTCAGGACACACTACAGGGCAGTTGTAATCAAAACAGCATGGTACTGGTACAGAAATAGATGGATAGACCAATGGAACAGAATAGAAACACCAGAAATCAACCCAAACATCTACAGCCAACTTATATTTGATCAAGGATCTAAAACCAATTCCTGGAGCAAGGACAGTCTATTCAATAAATGGTGCTGGGAAAACTGGATTTCCACGTGCAGAAGCATGAAGCAAGACCCCTACCTTACACCTTACACAAAAATCCACTCAACGTGAATTAAAGACCTAAATCTATGTCCTGACACCATGAAGTTATTAGAGAACATTGGAGAAACCCTTCAAGATATTGGCACAGGCAAAGAATTTCTGGAAAAGACCCGGGAGGCACAGACAGTCAAAGCCAAAATCAACTATTGGGATTGCATCAAATTGAGAAGTTTCTGTACTGCAAAAGAAACAGTCAGGAGAGTGAAGAGACAACCGACAGAATGGGATAAAATATTTGCAAACTATGCAACAGATAAAGGTTAATAACCAGAATCTACAAAGAGATCAAGAAACTCCACAACAACAAAACCAACAACCCACTTAAGAGATGGGCCAAGGACCTCAATAGACATTTTTCAAAAGAGGAAATCCAAATGGCCAACAGGCACATGAAAAAATGTTCAAGATCACTAGCAATCAGGGAAATGCAAATCAAAACCACAATGAGGTTTCACCTCACCCCGGTTAGAATGGCTCACATACAGAAATCTACCAACAACAGATGCTGGCAAGGATGTGGGGAAAAAGGGGCACTAACCCACTGTTGGTGGGAATGCAAACTGGTCAAGCCACTATGGAAGTCAGTCTGGAGATTCCTCAGAAACCTGAAGATAACCCTACTGTTCGACCCAGCCATCCCACTCCTTGGAATTTACCCAAAGGAATTTAAATTGGCAAACACAAAAGCAGTCTGCACCCTAATGTTTATTGCAGCACAATTCACAATAGCCAAGACCTGGAACCAACCTAAATGCCCATCAACGGTAGACTGGATAAAGAAATTATGGGATATGTACTCTTTAGAATACTATACCGCAGTAAGAAACAATGAAATCCAGTCATTTGCAACAAAATGGAGGAATCTGGAACACATCATGCTGAGTGAAGTAAGCCAGTCCCAAAGGGACAAATATCATATGTTCTCCCTGATCGGTGACAACTGACTGAACACCAAAAAGGAAACCTGTTGAAGTGAAATGAACACTATGAGAAATGGTGACTTGATCAGCATAGCCCCGACTGTTAATGAACAACTTAATACATTATCCCTCTTAGTATTTTTTTTGTCTGTTCTACTTAATATGACTGGTTTAATTCTGTAATTAATACACAGTTATTCTTAAGTGTTGAAATTTAACTGAAATGTGATCCCTGTTAAACATAAGAGTGGGAATAAGAGAGGGAAGAGATGTACAATTTGGGACATGCTCAAGCTGACTTGCCCCTAATGGTAGAATTAGAAACATACCAGGGGATTCCAATTCAATCCCATCAAGGTGGCATATACCAATGCCATCTCACTAGTCCAAGTGATCAATTTCAGTTCACAATTCATCATAATGAAAGGACTAAGAGTCAAAGGGATCACATAACAAGTCTAGTACCTGCTAATACTAACCGATAGAATAAATAAAGGGGAGAGTGATCCAACATGGGAAGCGAGATACTCAGCAGACTCATAGAATGGCAGATGTCCTAAACAGCACTCTGGCCTCAGAATCAGCCCTAAAGGCATTCGGATCTGGCTGAAAAGCCCACGAGAGTATTTCAGGCATGGAAAGCCAAGACACTCTGGCAAAAAAAAAAAAAAAAAAAAAAAACAAACCCTAAATGAAAGATCTCTATGAGTGAGATCCCAGTGGAAAGAACAGGTCTTCAAAGAAGGAGGTACCTTTCTCTGAAGGGAGGAGAGAACCTCCACTTTGACTATGACCTTGTCTAAACAAGATAGGAGTTGGAGAACTCAAAAGGCTTCCATAGCCTTGGAAACTCATGACTGCAGCATAGGGAGATTACTGATGCCATAAACAGGAGTGTCAATTTGTAAAGTCAACAACAGGAGTCACTGTGCACTTACTCCTCATGTAGGATATCTCTGTCCTTAATGTGCTGTACAGTGAGATTTAATGCTATAACGAGTACTCACACAGTATATTTCACTTTGTGTTTCTATGGGGGTGCAAACTGTTGAAAGCTTTACTTAATGTATACTAAACTGATCTTCTGTAAAAAAAAGAAAAAAAGAAATTATCAATTCCCAACTTGACTCTCACTGGGATGAAACATGACAATAGGTCTGATCTGATTTCATTATCATTTAAAAAATCATCTATTATTTTTTACTTTATGTTTCTGTGTGAGAGCAAACTGTTGAAATCTTTACTTAATGTATGCTAAACTGATCTTCTGTACATAAAGAGGATCAAAAATGAATCTTGATGTGAATGGAAGGGGAGAGGGAGTGGGAAAGGGGAGGGCTGTGGGTGGGAGGGACATTATGGGGGGAAGCCATTGTAATCCATAAGCTGTACTTTGGAAATTTATATTCATTAAATAAAAGTTAAAAATAAATAAAATATTTTTATTTTATTTTATTTTTTTTTGACAAGCAGAGTAGGAGAGAGAGAGAGAGAGAGAGAGAGAGAGAGAGAGAGAGAGAGAGAGAGAGAAAGGTCTTCCTTTTTCCGTTGGTTCACCCCCCAAGGGGCTGCCAGGGCCAGCACGTTGCAGCCGGCGCACTGTTCCAATCTGAAGCCAGGAGCCAGGTGCCTCCTCCTGTTCTGCCATGCAGGTGCAGGGGCCAAGCACCTGGGCCATCCTGCACTGCACTCCCAGGCCACAGCAGAGAGCTGGTCTGGAAGAGGAGCAACTGGGACAGAATCCGGCGCCCTGACTGGGACTAGAACCCAGGGTGCCGCCGCTGCAGGCAGAGGATTAGCCTAGTGAGCCACAGGGCTGGCCAATAAAACCTTTTTAAAAAAAGATAAATAAAGGACTAGTGCTGTGGTTCAACGGGTTAGGGCCTAGGCCTGTGGTGCCAGCATCCCGCATCCCATGTGGGTGCTAGTTCGGATCTTGGCTGCTCCACTTCCAATCCAGCTCTATGCAATGACCTGGGAAGGCACTGGAGAATGGCCCGGGTCCTTGGGCCCCTGTGCCCATGTGGGAGGCCCAGGGAAGGTTCCTGGCTCCTGGCTTCAGGTCAACTCAGCTCTGGCCATTTCAGCTGGTTGGGCAGTGGACCAGTAGATGAAAGACTTCTCTCTCTCTCTGTCTCTCCTTCTCTCTCTGACTTTCAAATAGATAAATAAATCTTTTTAAAAAAAGATAATTAAAGTTTTAAAACTGTATAAGGAATGATGGAAAAAGTGAACCTCACCGTAGCAAATTCAGAATGTCTTGATAGGGCCTGGCGCTGTGGTGTTGCAGGTAAAGCTGCTGCCTGCAGTGCTGGCATGGCATACAGGTGCCAGTTCTAGTCCCAGCTGCCCCACTTCCGATCCAGCTCTCTGCTATGGCCTGGGAAAGCAGAAAATGGCCCAAGTCCCTGGGCTCCTGCACCTGTGTGTGAAACCCAGAGGAAGCTCCTGGCTCCTGGCTTTGGATCGGCGTAGCTCCAGCCGTCGCAGCCAGTTGGGGAGTGAACCAGTGGATGGCAGACCTCTCTCTCTCTGCCAACACGCACAGCCTCAGTCTGATCATGAGAACATCAGGCCAAGTCAAACTGAACGTTCCTCTGCAGCATAACTGACCAGGACTCTTCAGAAGCGTCCAGGCCATGAAGGAAGACTGAAGAACTGTCCCAGACTCTGGGAGACTAACCAGACAGGACACTGGAGGCAAGCTGGAGGCCTGGCTCACACCCTGGACCAGAAAAAGGAAACCAGTGGGAACATTGCAACACTCCGGTGAGGGCCAAGGACACTTTAGTTAGTACACTATCTTGCTTTGTAAACCACACACAGGGCTCTTTCTGCATGACCAATCAAGCACACGATGCACACAACAGAGAGCATAGCTCTGGCCCTGCTCCGGGTGGGGATAAAGACCCCAGCTACTTCCTGTGACACACCTCTCTCCACACTGCTGCCTGCACCAACACAAACTCACATCCCAGGGCCCCAGTGAGGTGACCTGTGCTCACCACCTGGCACTGCCTGCTGCAACATCAGTTACCTGTGACAAATCAAAACACAAGCTCCCTGGGGAGGCGATTCTGGGATCACTGCGTCTCCACAGGCTGGCACAGAGAGGGATCAGTACATGTCGGCTAAGCCAACAGTGTAGGGGCAGCTGTGGGGAAGCGGCTGCTATGGTCCTCACTCTGCCCACTAGAGCACCCATTCGCCACCTCCCATTTGATCTCTATCAACTTAACCTTTCTACATCTCGCCTATGCTTTGGAAAGAAAATCATAGGAAACGGTATAGGCAGTAGAAAATCAGGAGAAACCAGTATTTAGAAGGAATAAAAATAAAATAAAAAGTCAAGATCAGAATAAAATATTTTACATTTCTCTTGTTTGGATCTATCACATATGCTACCACCATACTTCAAGAGTTATTTTAGTTTTTTAAATGTTTATTCATTTTTATTTATTTGAAAGGCAGAGCATCAGAGAGGGCAAGAGAGAGAGAGAAATCTTCTATCTACTGGTTCACTCTCCAAATGTCTTCAACAACTGGGCCTGGACCATGCCAAAACCAGGAGCCCGGAACTCCACTCAGGTCTCCCTCACAGGTGGCAGGTACTCAGGATTCGATCTACCATTTGCTGTCTCCTAGGGCACTAGCAGGAAGCTGTCCTGGAAGTGGGCAGCCAGGACTTACATCAGGTGCTCCAGTATGGAACCAAAGGTGCCCCAAGCAGTGGCTTAATCGGCTGTATCACGAGATCCATTCCTTCCGAGAGTTGTTTTAAAGATCAAATGGGGGGTGGCGTGCTGTTGTGCAGTGGGTTAAAGCCCAGCCTGCAGTGCTGGCATCCCATATGGGGACTGGTTCGTGTCCTGGCTGCTCCTCTTCTGATCCTGTTCTATGCTATCGCCTGGGAAAGCAGTAGAGGATGGCCCAAGTCCTTGGGTCCCTGCACCTGCGTGGAAGACCTGGAAGAAACTCTTGGCTCCTGGCTTTGGATCAGCTCAGCTCTGCCACTGCGGATTTTTGGCGAGTGAACTAATGGAAGGAATGGAGTTGCTCTCTCGCTGACTATCTACTTCTAACTCTTACAAAAAAAAAAAAAAAAAAAAAAAAAAACAAAAAAAGATCAAATGAGGAAGTATATAGAGAATATTTACCCCACAGCCTAGACATAATCAATGTTCAAAAGTAGTAGTTATTTTTATTTTTACTAAGAAAGGTAGTATCTACACTACATCTAGATAATTACAGGGGGCAGGTATTACGGGGTACCAGGTGAAGCCACCGTCTGTCTGTGAAGCCACCATCCCATTATGGGCACCGGTTCATTTCCAGGCCGCTCTACTTCCAATCCAGCTCCCTGCTGATGGCCTAGGAAAAGCAGCAGAACGTAGCCCAAGTGCTTGGGCCACTGCTACCACCATGGGAGACCCAGATGGAGCTCCCAGATTCCACCTGGTCCAGAACCAGCCATTGTGGCCATCTGGGGAGTAAGCCAGTAGATAGAAGATATTTCTCTCTCTCTCGCTAACTCTGACTTTCAAATAAAAAAATTACAAGGATAAAGTACAATATAGCAGTTCTAAAACTATTCACATAAAAAATACTTAATGAGCTTTTCTTTTTTAAAAAATATTAGATTTCTAATAAGATAAAGTCAAATAACTGAAGAGAAATATCAATCTAAAATAACAGGTAAATCAGTCTCTCTCCACACACACACAATAAACACTAAAGAGATACCCAACTTTGCAAGTGAAAAAATGCAAGTTAAAACAAGAGATCATGTTCACCCAGCAAACAAGCAGAAATTAAAAAGCCTAGTAACAGGGCCGGTGCTGTGGTGCAGCAGGTAAAGCCACTGCCTGCAGTGCTGGCATCACATATGTGTGTCAGTTCAAGTCCCGGCTGCTCCTCTTCTGATCCAGCTCTCTGCTATGGTCTGGGAAAGCAGTAGAAGATGGCCCAAGTCCTTGGGCCCCTGCACCCATGTGGGAAGACCTGGGGAAGTTCCTGGCTCCTGGCTTCGGATCGGCACAGCTCTGGCCATTGCAGCCAACTGGGGAGTGAACCAGCGGATGGAAGACCTCTTTCTCTCTGCCTCTCCTCTGTGTAACTCCTTCAAGTAGATAAATAAAATCTTTTTTTTTTTTTTTAAAAAAAAGCCTATTAATGAGGTTGTATAGGAAAAGAAACCCCAATAATGATAGTATAAATTGCTATAATCTTTCTGGAGGGAAATCTGACAAATCTGTCAAAAACTGTAATACACATTAAGAAAACTATTCTTAATAACATGTGAGTGCAAAGGCATCACCTGCCAAAGATGACGATGAAAACCCAGTAAGAAAAGTTCCTCTTGGGGCCGGCACCATGGCGTGGCTGGTTAAGCTGCTGCCTGCAATGCCAGCATCCCAAATGGGTGCCCGTTTAAGTCCTGGCTGCTCCACTTCCAATCCAGTTAATGCTCCTGGGAAAGCAGTGGAAGATGGACCAAATCCTTGGGCCCTGCCACCCATTTGGGAAACTAGATGGAGGTCCAGGCTCCGGGCTTCAGCCTGGCTCAGTCTCAACCATCACAGCCATCTAAGGAGGAAACCAGCAAATGGAAGATCTCTCCCCCTTTCTTTTCAACTCTTCAAGAAAAATCCTTGGAAATTAAAAAAAAAAAAACGAACTTACTCTTAAGTCCTCCACCTACCCCAGGGGTATCCTGAGGGTGGAAAAGACCCCAGTAGTCCTGGAAAGAGGGTCAGTAGGAAGGGGGTGAGAAGGACAGGAAACGGGTTGCCCAAGGGGTAGCTGGGGAGCACAAGCTGCTGCCCAAACCACACCTGGATGGCCTGCAGCTGGCTGCTCTGTGAGAGGAACAGCACAGGGGCTGCTCAGCGGGTCTCCTCACTGCAGAGCAGAAGTGCACAAGCACAGAGCAGGATGCCAGAGAGCAGCCGAGCAGGACACACGGACCCAAGCAGAGACAAGCTGGCTTACTGGAGCATACTACTCTGAGGCTGGTCCCAAGAGTGATGCACTCACCTCCCAAGGGAACTGTGGTGATGGGCATGGTGGGGCGTGGAGCACGAGGTCTCCAAAGGGGCCACAGAGCAGAGGTAACTTCCGAGTTCAGGGCGCACAGTGCACCAGTACCAGCTTATGCAAATAGAGACAGGACTGGGCTGCTCCCTATACAGCCTTTCTTCTGTTAACACCACAGTCTGGGAAGTGAGAGACAGAGGAGCTCCAGGTGAGAGTGGCTGCCCCACAGACTACAGAAACAGAAATCCAGCCCTCAGTAGTGCTCCTTAAAGAGCAGAGATCACAGGCACACCGTGCAGAATACAGCCTGGTGCAGGGGCCCACTCTAGGGAAACATCACACAGTAACCACACACCAGGAAGAAGGAGCCGTGACAGGGATGTAAGTTACGTGGATGTACCCACATTCTTATGGGAACACACAGCACAAAATGGCTTGAAAATCTAGCTGGCTGTCAAGAAGAAACTGGTTAAATCCAATAACCATATTGGTCATAGTCACCCATGAAAAAGACTCAAAGTGGTTAGGAGAGGGATATGGATTGGCAAAGAACCTCCACAGTTACTCCTAAGCTAATTCTGCAAACAAGACAGCCTGTTCTCTTCCTAAGAAAGTCCACGCCCAGAGAGGTGTCTAACCTCACGGACAGAGGGTAGGATCCAGGCTCAAGGGGGTGTAAGTGTAGACAGAGGGCGAGATCCAGGCGCACAGGGGTGTGTACGGGCACTGACAGAGGGCAGGACCCACGATCACATGGGTATGTAAGTGCACCAACGGAGGGTGGGAAGGTCACAGCCTGCAAAGCCCACAGAGGCCTCCAGGAGGAAAGACGTAGGACAGAGGCAGGCATGTGGTCAACTTTTTTTTAATGCTCCAGCAGTTTTATTTCATGAAAGCTTTTCTTTAGAATTACTCTACTACTTTTTTTTTTTTGACAGGCAGAGTGGACAGTGAGAGAGAGAGAGAGAGAGAAAGGTCTTCCTTTGCCATTGGTTCACCCTCCAATGGCCACTGCGGCCGGCGCACTGCGCTGATTCGAAGGCAGGAGCCAGGTGCTTTTCCTGGTCTCCCATGGGGTGCAGGGCCCAAGCACTTGGGCCATCCTCCACTGCACTCCCTGGCCACAGCAGAGAGCTGGCCTGGAAGAGGGGCAACCGGGACAGAATCCAGGGCACAAACCGGGACTAGAACCCGGTGTCCCAGCGACACAAGGCGGATGATTAGCCTATTGAGCCACGGCGCCGGCCTCTACTACTTTTTATAAGTTGTTTTTTTAAGTCAAAAGACACAGAGCTCAGGCCCTGGAGTGGGTGCTTGAGAATTCTACTCACAGCCAGTTTGACCAGCACCAACTCAGAGGCTGCCTCCTGCAGAACTCAGACCTTCAAAACCTGTTCGTGGGTAACTGATGGCACATAAATGCAGACATGAACTGAAGGCATTTACTCATGATTCCTGTGACTTCAGAACCTGTACTTACACAATCTCGGCGCTGTCTTCACAGAAGTCCATGTGCAATGTAACAGGCTTCATGCAGTACAACTGGAACTTTTTTGCTCTGTAGGGAAGCTGCATAAATGATTCCACTGCAACTCGGATGCTGACAAATGAAGCAGAGAGAGTTCCATTATAAAACACACAACACAGAACAGACTCCTTTATAGTTCACCTAGGTCAGTAACATGCTTGCCGTAAAACAAAGTAAAGGACATCCCTTTCTGATTCTAACACAGCCTCCAACAGATGCTTGGAGACATCTGGCCAAGGGGACAAAACTGCTTCTTGGAAGGTGGAAAAAATCTTTCTGTAAAAGCAGAGAGATCCTACATAGTGATTCAGTGTATCTGTGGCATCAAAATTTCATGGCACAGGGGCAGGAATTCAGGGAGAGTGTATCTGGTGAGGCTCCTCAGGTTAAGACACACTGTGCAGCTGGCACTGTGGTGCAGGTGAAGGCGCCACCCACGGCGCCAGTGTCCTTGCGAGTGCCAGCTTGGGCCCAGATCCACTGCCGATCCAGCTCCTTGCTAATGCGCCTGGGACATCAGTGAAGACAATTCAAGTACTTGGGTCCCTGTGCCCACATGGGAAACTCAGGTGGAGTTCTGGGTTCCTGGTTTCAGCTTGGCTGTTGCGGGAATTTGCAGAAGTAAACCAAAGGATGAAAGATACACTTCTCTTTCTTTCTCTCCTTTTCTGTCACTCTGCCTTTCATACCACAAATCAGAAGGAAGGAGGGAAGGAGGGAGGAAGAGAGGAAGGGAGGGAAAGAAGGAACAGAAATACTGCACAGGGGCAGGCATGCGGCCTACCTGCTGGGATGCTGCTTGGGATGCCCTGACCTCGTGTCAGAACACCCAGGCTCCAGTTCTTGTTCCACACCCAATCAGCCTCCTGCTGGTGCAGGCCCTGGGAGGCAGCAGGTGGCTGGGTCTCTGCCACCCACAGGAGAGACCACATTGAGTTTCCAGTTCCTGGCTCCAGCATGGCCTACCCAGGGCTGTTGTAGGTATTTTAGAAGTGAAACAAGAAGGCACGCGCTCTCTCTCCCGCTCTCGTCTCTGTCTCTGTCTCTCTCTCTGTCTCTCTGCCTTTCAAATACATAAAAAGTGAAAAATAAAAGGAAACACTGAATAACAATGAATAAGCCTGTGAAATAAATTCCATTTACTACGTGACCAGAAGTACCCCAACATTGCTGTCTATGAACAGATGTTTTAAAAATTAGTATTTGCCAACTTTGCACAAAACAGCTGATGGATGGCGAGGTGACAAGGCAAGCAACAGACATGCCAACATATTTCCTCACCATCAAGCAGCTCTCTTCCCTGAAGCCCTACCCTTTGTCTTAGATAGGTTAGAGCTCTACTTAATCATTTTATTTTCTTGCCAAAAATAAACTCAAAACACCAAACACAAAAGGAAAAGCTCCCATGATGGCTAAACACAGTAAGTACTTAAAAACAAAATATTTATTTATTTGAAAGAGTTACACAGAGGGAGAGGGGGATGGAGAGGGGGAGGGGGAGGGGGAGAGGGGGAGAGGGGGAGAGAGAGAGAGAGAGAGGGAGGGAGGGAGGGGTCTTCCATCCACAGGTTCACTCTCCAATTGGTCACACTGGCTGGAGCTGTGCGGATCTACAGCCAGGAGCCAGGAACTTCTTCCAGGTCCTCCTGCACACGGGTGCAGGGCCCAAGGACTCGGCTTTCCCAGGCCATAGCAGAGAGCTGGGTCAGAAGTGAAGCAGCCTGGGCTTTTTAACTGGCACCTATATGGGATGCCGGCACTGCAGTTGGTGACTGTACCGCTATGCCACAGCGCTGACCCCAAGTACTTTTATAACAATTATGGTCACAGAGGTGCAGAATCCCAAGCTGGGGAGGCACCTACTTTTCCCTTAAGTATCTGCAAATCCTCCATGTCTGGTGAGCCCTTCTGCCACGAAACTCCTCTACGTGAGAGACACCTCTTACTGCACCGAAGGCTAGCTGGCTCTGCTCTTTTTGCACTGGAATAAGAGCCCTTGTGTTTGCCTATTAAATGGACATCCTCTGACTCTGGGACAAACCATGGGACAATTATCACTAAACACTAACAGTGACTTGTGCTAGCTTTTCCTTAACATTTATTTATTTGAGAGGTAAAGCTATAGACAGAGAGAGGGAAAGACAGAGAGCTTGGTCTTCCATTCTCTGGCTCACTCCCCAAACAGCTACAATGGCCAGAGCTGGGCCAATCCAAAGCCAGGAGCTACTTTGGGTCTCCCACATGGGTGCAAGGGCCCAAGCACTTGGGTCATCTTCTGCTGTTCTCCAAGGCCATGAGTAGGGAGCTGGATTCAAAGTGAACGGGTGCCCATAAAGGATGCTGGCACGGCAGGCAGCGACTTAACCTACTATACCACAGCACCAGCCTCGTGTGCTGGCATGTTCCCCCCACCCCCAGAAACCATTTATTAAAACTTCATGCATTTTATCAATACAACTTTAGGAACACAGTGATGTGCTAATGTTTTCTAGTGAGCTGTGACATGCAGTCCCACAGTCAATGAAGGTTACAGTCAGGACGAGCCTGAACTGTCTCCACACCCTACGTGATAGCCACACCTTTACTCTGTGACGCAGAACAACCAGGAATACCCACTTGAGTATATAATCTGCTCTCTGCAACCTGAGGGTGGCCATCAATTTCCTCCTCTGTGGAGACACGGAGAGTTTCTCTCTACCTCCTGGTGGTGAGGCAAACCGCACTGAAGGACCCACCCCATCCCACGTGCAAACTAAGAGGACAGGCCAGAGAGCAGCTGGCACAGGGCACCCAGGAGACGAGAAGGGAACAGCCTGAACCTGCCCTGCCCCACCCTAGGCAGGCAAGTGGAGAAAGGCCACACTCTCTCTGTCCTCATTAGGACCATTTGCTCCTCTAGTCATGCACGCAGAATGGAAACCTGCAGTCTTCCTTCATTATTTATCTGAAAGTCACAGACAGAGAGACAAACACAGATGCCTGTCCACTGGTTGATTCATTTCTCAAATGCGGCAACAGCCAGGCTGACACCAGGAGTCCAGAACTCAGTCTCCCGTGTGGGTGGCAGGGGTCAACTTGAGCCCTCATCTGCTGCCTCCCGGGGGTGCACTGGCAGAAAACCAGAGTGGAGAGTGGAGCTGAGATTCAAGTGCAGGCACTCTGATGTGATGCACAGGCATCCAAGTCATGACTTCATCACCGCGCCAAATGCCTGGCCCAAGTTTTCATTTCTTAAGGCACAAAAACTCTCAATGTCTTCTTTTTGCAAAAGGTAATCCCCTTACTTTAAAAACTGACATTCTCCTTTAAAATTCATCATTATCTCCTTAAAGAGAGTAAGGCAAACAGACATAAAACCACACATACGTCTAAACAAATTCAGAGTTGGTGAACTCAAGGGGCTTCCATAGCCTAGACAGCTCATAGCAAGAGGCTCGGGTGATTGCTGACAGCATAAATAAGTGTGCCAATTGTTAAATCAACAACGGGAGTCACTGGGTTCATGCTCCCCATGTAGGATCTCTGTCCTTAATGTGTTTTACTATGAAACTTAAAAACAACACTACTAGTCGAACAATACCCTATACCTGGTTCGGTTGTGTGAGTGCAGCCTGTGGAAATCCCTGCTTAGTATATACTAAGTTGATCTTCAGTATATGAAGGTAATTGAAAATGAAACGTGATGAAGGGCGGGATGGGAGAGGGAGTGGGGGAGGGGAGGGCCACGGGAGGGAGGGAGGTCAGGGTTGAGGGGAAGCCACAACAATACAAAAGATGCATTTTATATTCTACTTAAAACTATTGGTTGAACTCTGTAATTAATACACAATTACTCTTAGGTGTATAATTAATGCTGTAAGTAGTACTCAAATAGTATTTTACACTTTGTGTTTCTGTGTGGGAGCAAAATGTGGAAATCTTAACATATGCTAAATTGATCTTCTATATATAAAGATAATTGAAAATTAATCGTGATGTGAAGGGGAAGGGGAGAGGGAGTGGGAGAGGGGAGCGTTGTGGGTGGGAGGGAAGTTACGGGGGGGAGAAGCTCTTGTAATCCATAAGCTGTACTTTGGAAATTTATGTTCATTAAATAAAAAAAAAAAAAACACACATACGTACTTTTTAGATTTTACTGGAATGTACCTGGCGAAGTCTACAAGGAAACACTCTGCCAGGTAATGGTCTGCTGAAGACATGATTGACTTAATGACAGCCCTGCACCAGCACCGTAGCTCCGGACAATACACCACGCAGACCTGCAAAACAGAAGGCAGGCTTTATTACGTTCAGCAGTCAAACCTCTAGTCACGTGATGACAGCCCTAAAGGCTCCTCTCCACATCGTCTCAGCCTGTACCCCACTTACAGGAGATGACACAGGTGTAGGAGGCTGCCCAAACTGAGCACTGTCTCCCAGGAAAAGGCCCCCCAGGAAACAGGGATCAGCTGAAAGGAAAGTGCTAAACAGGAAGAATTCCAGCTCACCAATACAGAAGGAGTGGGAGAAATCACCATATTGAAACAAATGAGGGGCCCGTGCTGTGGCATATCCTGTAAAGCCACTACCTGCAGTGCTGGCATCCTATATTGGCGCTGGTTCGAGCCCCGGCTGCTCCACTTCCAATCCAGCTCTCTGCTATGGATGGGAAAGCAGTAGAAGATCGGCCACGTCCCTGGACCCCTGCACCAGGAGCTTACTCCTGGTCCCTGGCATTGGATCGGCACAGCTCTGGTTGTCGCGGCCAACTGGGCAGTGTACCAGGGAGTAGAAGATCTCCTCTCTCTCTCTGCCTCTCCTCTCTGCATAACTCTGACTTTCAAATAAATAAATCACTCTTTAAAAAAAAAGAAAACAAATGAAAGTGGATTCGGGCAGTGACAGCCACTGAATGGAGAGAGCATGAAGTGAAACACTCACAGCAGTGCCACGAAGGAGGGGTCACCCTAGCATGGCTTGCAAGTGGCACTCTCTCCCATGTTAAACCCACGTGAAGGTAACAGCACGCCTGTTCTTCAAAACAAGTGACCCTGAATCTATTCACAGCGTCCTGTTTAACCACCTCTCCACAAAAGGACAGGGAGAAAGCACTAACCTCCTGGGTAAATGCTCACTGTGAGGAGCCCATCATGCTTTCCCAAACAAGACTACACTTAAAGGACCACTGACCCCGTTCCATCCCTCCAGTAAGTCACTGGTATGGAAAAATAACAAATTGGTCACTAAGGACATTTGTGGGCACGAGGGAAGGAATTCAGATGAGGTCTTGTCTCCCTCCTAACGAGTGTTCACGTCCTTCCCCTCCATGCTATTACCGAAGTTCACACTTGGAACGTGGCTGACCCAAGAGAAATCAGACCACAGCAATGGTGGCTGAGGCTGCACGAAAGCAAAGAAGCCCTGATGTGGAGCACAGAGCAGAAACAATCCCAAGTCGGTCAAAGCCATGAGCAACCAAAGAGGGAGGCACGGCCCAGAACTGAAAACCCCAGGTCCTCTTTGCCAAGGTCCGTATACCTGCCCTGGCTCCCACCGCCAGGAAGACGGCCCTAACACCTGGATCTGGATGGCATCTATCCCAAGGCCCCACTTGGACCTACACAAGCACCACCCCCTGCCACCATCAGCCTGAGTCTCATGCAACCCAAAAACCTAACACAAGGCAACAGCCATGAACGTTAAAATACTCTAATCACATTCATCATTCTAAGCTCCTGAAATATTTTTAACAATTATCTGGTAGACAGAGCACTCCCACCCAATGATTCACTCCCCAAGGACCACAACAGCCGTGGGGGAGAGGGTGAAGGCTATGAGCTAGGAACTCAATCCAGGTCTCTCAGGTGGGTAACAGGGATCTAATTACTTGAGCTATCATCTGGTGCTTCCCAGGGTCTGTGTATTAGCAGGAAGCTAGAATCAGGAACCGAATGTAAACACTCTAACATGGTGGTGTTTCAACTACCTGGCCAAACACCCACCCCTACATCCTGATTAGTGTTTCAAGATAGGATAATTAAAGGCTGGTGCTGGTTCCAGTTCCGGCTGCTCCACTTCCAGTCTGGTTCCCTGCTAATGAGCCTGCGAAAGCAAAGGAAGATGGTCTGAGTCCTTGGGTCCCTGCACCCACGTGGGAGATCCTGATGGAACTCCTGACTCCTGGCTTCGGCCTGGCCCAGTCCTGGTCATTAAGGCCATTTGGGGATTGAACTAGAGGATGGAAGATCTATCTGTCCCTCTAACTTTGCCTTTCAACTAAATAAATCTTTAAATAATAATAAAGATACAATAAATAAAGTGCATTCAGATACATACCTGTCCTTCTTCCAACATTAATGGTTTTATTTCTATATCTTTACACATGCTGTTATAGAAGTCATTCATGGCGCTATTTAGTTTTTGATAGTCGACTTCATGATCCAAAAAGGGACTACATCCTTTTATAATAACCCAGAAGCAATCTGGATCTTCAACCTGCAGAATTTTTAAAAGATTATAAAATCATGCATGATTTCTTTTAAAACCAAATAAACCTTAGAACCATGTAACTTTCTAATTTAAGTGATCTATCATTTTTGACAACTACCTTTCTCTTAAATGGTCATACCAAAGAGCCAAAGATAAAATTTAAAACATGTGATCAATAATATGCAATTCTCAATTATGTAGTACAACTCAAAAAGCAATCAGTTCTATTTGGTCTCCTGTAGCTTAAAAATATAAATATTAAAAATATTCTTATTATTAAAATACCTATTAAAACATCCATATATATAAAAGGTTCAGAACATTTTTAGTATTCTTTTTGTGTAAGAAAAATAAGTATGAATATATATACAGCCTGCTCATATTTTTTTAAATGACAGCAGATGAACCAAAACAAATACAGATTACCTCCTACAGGAGAAAAGAATGGAGTAGAAAGAATAAGGATGAAACTTAGACTGACTTCTCTGATGGGTCTTATCTACTATTGTTATTATTACCTACTATTGTTATCTACTATTGTTATTTTTATTGTTAGGGGAAAGAATTATAAAATGGAAAATTAAATTTTTTAAAAGATTTTATTTATTTGAGAGGTAGAGTTAGAGAGAGAGGGAGAGATAGAGAAAAAGGTCTTTCATCCGCTAGTTCACTCCCCAAATGCCCACAACGGCCAGAGCTGGGCAGATCCGAGACCAGGAGCCAGGAGCTTCTTCTGGGTCTCCCATGCAGGTGCAGGGGCCCAAATACTTGGACCATCTTTTACTACTTTTCCAGCCCATACAATAGAGCTGGATAGAAGAGGAGTAGCTAAGACATGAACTGGTGCCCATAAGGGATGCAGGCACCACAGGCAAAGGCTTAGCCTATTATGCCACAGCACCAGTCACCCCCAAATTAAGTTTGATTGACAACATCACTAAAAACTCATGATTTGGGGCAGACGCTGTGGTGCAGAGGGTTAAAGCCCTGGCCTGAAGCGCCAGCATTCCATAGGGGTGCCGGTTCGGGTCCCGGCTGCTCCACTTCCAATCCAGCTCTCTGCTGTGGCCTGGGAAAGCAGCAGAAGATGGCCCAAGAACTTGGGTCCCTGCACCCATATGGGAGACCTGGAGGAAGCTCCTGGCTTCCGACTGGCACAGCTCCAGCTGTTGCAGCCATCTGGGGAGTGAACCAGCAGATGGAAGACCTCTCTTTCTGTCTCTACATCTCTGTGTAACTCTTTCAAATAAATAAAATTAAATTTTAAAAAAGAACTCACGATTTGTTTTTTGACAGGGAGAGTTAAACAGTGAGAGAGAGAGAGAGAGAAAGGTCTTCCTTCTGCTGGCTCACCCCCCAAATGGCCGCTACAGCCAGCATGCTGCGCTGATCCGAAGCCAGGAGCCAGATGCTTCCTCCTGGTCTCCCATGGGGTGCAGGGCCCAAGCACTTGGGCCATCCTCCACTGCACTCCCTGGCCACAGCAGGGAGCTGGCCTGGAAGAGGGGCAACCGGGACAGAATCCGGCGCCGCGACCGGGACTAGAACCTGGTGTGCCGGCACCGCAAGGCGGAGGATTACCCTAGTGAGCCGCGGCACTGGCCAATAAAATTAAATTTTAAAAAAGAACTCATGATTTTTTTCTTTTGACAGGCAGAGTTAGTGATAGAGAGAGAAAGGTCTTCCTTCTGTTGGCTCACCCCCCACATGGCCGCTACAGCCAGCATGCTGCACTGATCTGAAGCCAGGAGCCAGGTGCTTCCTCCTGGTCTCCCATGGGGTGCAGGGCCCAAGGACATGGGCCATCCTCCACTGCCTTCCCGGGCCACAGCAGAGAGCTAGACTGGAAGAGGAGCAACCGGGACAGAATCCAGCGCCCCAACTGGGACTAGAACCTGGGGTGCCAGTGCCACAGGCGGAGGATTAGCTAAGTGAACCACAGAGCTGGCCAGAACGCACAATTTTTCAGAGGTTTTCCCTAACTCTGTCTACTGAAAAGGTATGGAAGCAGAAACACCCAGAGATATGGAGTCTAAGTTACCAGTGGCAGGAATAGAAGAGTTCATCTTAGTAATCGTATTATTTTTCTGAATGTTTGACTATTCTCATAATAAATAACTGGAAAATGAACAGCAGTCATTCTGGCAAGGACAAAATAGTGTATAAGTTACACACACATCACAATTATGAACCCTGAAAAAACACAAAATAAATGAAGAGCTAGCATAAGCAACAGACACTGGAGAGCTGACCCTCGAAAGAAGGAACTTCACTGGGCACTATCCCAGAACACCTCCCAGTTGTACAGAGTGGCAACAACGCAACACAAAGTCACACTGTGGCTCGAGGAATCAGAGCTGTCAGTGCCAGTGAGGATTAGGGGGAGAAATTCTGAAACAGCCATAGAGGGAGCCCTGATGTCTGCACATCAACACCCCCCCCATCCTTGCCAAGTCCTGAACGGCAATGGGCGAGACAGCAAGGAGTACGGAGTACATGAACAGTGCAGGGCTCAGAGGAGCACGCAGTTACAGCTGCTGCCCCTAGAAACAGCACTCCGGGCATGTGGCTCCATTCAGTCCTTCGCACTCAGAGACAACCAGATTCCGGCTTCCAGCAGCACAAGGCCACAACCCTGGGATGACTGCAATTATTCATTAAAGTGCTCACTTGAGTGGTGAGCATGTGGCCTAACAGTCATGACACTCACTGAATCCCCCCGCCAGAGTGCTAAAGATTCAATATTCAGTTCCAGCTCCTGACTCCAGCTTCCTGCTAATGCAGAGCCTGGGAGGCAGCAGTGATGGCCCAACTGGGTTCCTGCTACCCATGCAGGAGACCTGGAATGGGTTCCCTACTGCCAGCTTTGGCTTCAGTCCAGTCCTGGCCATGGTAGGCGTTTGGGAAGTGTATCAGTAGATAAGAGCTATTTCTCTCCCCCGCCCCCTGTCACTCTTAAATAAAATTGATAAATAAGCAAGCCTGCCTGCCTGCCTGCCTGAATAAGCTCCACAATGCCAGAAGAACTGACTGTTCAGGCTATCATCTGAGGCAGGCCCCAACCTTCCGTTCTTAGAGACTTCACTCAAAAAAGCTTACAAATCTGGAAGTGTGTCCCTGCTCAGTAGCCACTCCTATGAGGCCAGGGCCGCCATGCCAGTTTCTGCAAGAAGACAGCGTGCTAACTTCCATAACTTCCAGCTAGCACACACAGCTGGGATCACGCATTTACCCTGAATGACCTCTTCTCACTCTTCCCTTGAGCTGTGCCAACCCCAGCCCTCCCTTTAAAACACCCAGGCACCTCCGCACCACTGGTAATGGAGCTCAGCTCTCTTCAGGAGGTACTGAATAAAATCTGTTTTCACTGCTTTAACTAGTCTCTGGCCTCCAAACAAAAAACAAACAAACAAACAAACAAACAAAAAAGCCCGGACACTCACCCCAAGGAAAGAGTGGAGCCCGCCAACCAGAGGGCGGGAAGCAGCTCAGGGTTCAGTGCCAGAGCAGAGCCCTCCCTGCAGAACAAAAGCCTGTGCTCTCACGGCAGCAGCCAAGCAGGGTGCAGGAACCAAGCCTCCCCAAGTGTGGCAGAGGCCTTTGTCTTTTACTTAAACTTGTTTCTAGCTGACACCACTGAGGTTGTGCTAGAGGCTTTCCCAAGGTCTAAAGAAGAAAGAGAAATCTGTCCTGGGAATGAAATGTGGCTGTCATCTGCTTACCTATGAAGGCTTCAACTGTAATCCCTATTGGCTTCTATGCAACCATTACAGGTTCTGCAATGATGCTAACCCTTGCCAGACAGCAGGTGACTAAATGAAAAATGGCCATTTAACAGATCTCAGGTTGATAAAACTGATTTCCAGTTTTATAAAAAATAAAATTCCATATAAATGTAGTTCTGACATTAATTCAGACAAAGTATGATACAATGCCAGTATCTTCAGTCATCTGTAAAGGGCTCATCGCCCCTTCCCCATTCCTTCTGTCCTCAGCCCACCCCCTCCCCATTTCCTCCCTTCCTTCTGACAACCAGTGCAACCTCCTCTGGTTGGGGAACCAGGTGCAACCTCCCCCAGACTCCTTGCAAAACAACTAATTAAATAGATGAGCTGCACAGGGCAGCTTTCTAATTAGATTTGAGGAAAGTTCCCAAGGCTTCCCAGAGCCCCCTAGTTCCACTTTCCACCAGCTGCAAAGTCTTCTCCCTCCCCCACAGCAACAGTGGCAAACTCCCTCCTTAACCACATAAAACCCCAGCCCCAAGTGCACTCCAGACCAGACTTTTCTAGAACAGGATGCTTCTCCCTCTTTGCCTTAATGAAGTGACCTCTCTCCGTTGATGTCAGTTCTCTCATCCCAGGGCGGCAGGGGAGGGGGGTACAAAAGGCCAGAACCCCAGCTACTCCAACCCTAACAATCTGTGTAGTTGCTAAATGTAAATTGGGTAAAGGTAAATGAGATAATGTGTCCACAAGTAAACTTAGGTACTCTTAACACCTTACAGTCTATGAAAAACTCTGGATTTGTTGACAAATAGGTTTTCATAAGCTGTCTATAAATAAAAATAATTCAAGACTGCTCAGAAGTAACTAAGGTTGAAATTCGGGATATTCTTTTAAATTGTGATTTTCAATGTAAATCAAGAAAATCAACAGATGGAAAAAAGGTTGCCAAGTCAAAACTGTGCTTCTTAGTGAAATAATAAAGAAAGGACATGGATTGTAAGATTGGAATGGAAAAGATAAAACGGTTTAGGTAGTTGCAAAAGGTGTGTGGAAGTCTTAAATGGTTATACAATTTTTTTGTTAGCTACAAAAGTTATCAATCTGTTTGGTTTTTTTTTGACGTAAGATTAAAATCTGATCCTCTGTAAAAGCAATGAGGTTGATGAAATACTTAAGTGTTAATAGATATTTGGGAAAATAGTCTTTTTGTATCCTACTGAGATAATCGTTGTCTCATTAAGTTCTACTTGTTTAAAAACAGCTGAGTTCTAAAAGTTTCAAAGTTTTAAAAGTCTGTTTAAATATGGACTTGTTTTACATGTCAAGCATAGAAAGCCAAGACACTGTGGCAAAAATGTTCTACATGAAGGATCTCCGTGAGGCCCCAGTGGAAAGCAGCAGCCATCAAAAGAGGATGTACTTTTCTCTAAAGGGAGGAGAGAACTTCCACTTTGCTTCTGGCCTTGTCCAAATACTGAGAGTTGTGGACTCAAAAGGCTTCCTTAGTCTAGGCAGCTCATGTCAACAGCCTCGGGTGGTCACTGACATCATAGATTAAAAAAAAATTAACACTCTTAAGATTTCTTTATTTGAAAGTCAGAGTTAGAGAGGTCTTCCATCTGCTGGTTCACTCTCCAATTGGCCGCAATGGCCGGAGCTGTGCCAATCTGAAGCCAGGAGCCGGCGCCCACGTGAGATGTCGGCGCTTCAGGCCAGGGCGTTAACCTGTTGCACCAGAGCCAGCTCCATTAATTTTTTTTTTTTGTCTTTTCTTTTCTTTTTTTTTCTTCCGACAGGCAGAGTGGACAGTGAGAGAGAGACAGAGAGAAAGGTCTTCCTTTTTGCCGTTGGTTCACCCTCCAATGGCCGCTGCAGCCGGCGCACCGGGCTGATCCGATGGCAGGAGCCAGATACTTATGTGCAGATTGTGTGTCTATATAAAAATTATTAAAAACTGCTAAATTAACACAAATTACCTTTCTGGTGCACCTGACTTAAATAAATATGATAAATAGGCTGTTCTCAATTTGTTGGTACAGAAAAACTAAAAAAAAATTTTTTTTAAGTTATTGACATGTTTGCATTTGGGTCTGCTGGTCAAACAAGTTGCACTTGTGTTAGGTATTTGCAACCATAAAGGTATACTATTTATCTAAAACAATATAGTTAGAGGTATAATACAGTGCTCATTGCTCCCTCTAAAGTCCAAGTTAAAGTTGTTCTTGGCAAATTAATAACAAAATTTATAGACAAATTAGTGAAACGATCTTCATGTTTTGATCTTACTTAAAGAACATAGCTCTCCTCATGGGCACTGCATTGTTTCAAAAAAAAAAAAAAACTGTCAAAACATGCCTGTGACTACAGACTTCTAGCTCAGCCACCAAAGATTAAGGACAGAACTCAACAACCCCTTAACTGACATCCTAGAGGATGCCTCTGTGGTCTGCTTTAGCAGGAGGAATGTAAAGATAGCTGTCAAGCCAACTAATAGCTACTTTACACAGTGTTCTGCCATCAACGAGACCCAGTGAGGCCAGTCCATCCCAAATGGCATCAGGCTTCAATTTGGAAAGCCAGGAGATGGGGCAAACAGCCATCCTGAAAAAAGCCAGCCTCTACCAAATTCTGTCAAGAGCTGGGTGAATGGAATTGCCTTGGGGCTGAAGGGATCCCAGGTTAGAACCACAGATCCTACTGGCTCCAAGCTCAAAGAGCCCTTTACTCTGCCCGGCTTCCAAGATAACTACTGCCATTGAGGGCAAGGCCTCGGGTCAGGACAGGCAGGACAGCAATCTTCCTTTCAGAAGTGCCGCCTGTTCTGTACTAACCTCCTGTTCAAGCCAGCTCTTCTCCCAGGCCGCCTAGGTAATGGAGTCAACAGGGGGTCTTCCCTCAAGAGGTTCACACCTTTCTTATGATGTCTCTTCCACTATCCCATGTAAAGACAGAGGTCGGGCCTCATACGTACCTGGCCAGGCCTACATGCCTCTCTCTGTGAGAAAACCTGCTCCTGGTTTAGAGAACACATTTCCTAGGTACTCTAATAACGATTCAATCTTTTTGTTTTAGATCCTGTTGTATCTAATTTGCTTGTTAGACCTGCAAATTCCAGACTTAGAAAGCCACAAAGTGGGGAAAAGTCCTCTATTGTAAAAAAGCCTTCTCAGGGCTGGCGCTATGGTGCAGCGGGTTAACACCCTGGCCTGAAGTGCTGGCATCCCAGATGGGCGCTGGTTCGAGTCCCAGCTGCTCCACTTCCGATCCAGCTCTCTGCTATGGCCTGGGAAAGCAATAGAAGATGGCCCAAGCCCTTGGGCCCCTGCACCTGCGTGGGAGACCAGGAAGAAGCTCATGGCTCCTGGCTTCAGATCGGCGTAGCTCTGGCCATTGTGGCAAATTGGGGAGTGAAACAACGGAAGGAATACCTTTATCTCTGTCTTTCCCTCTCACTGTCTAACTGTACCTCTCAAATAAATAAAATCTTTAAATCAAATAAAAAAGCCTTCAAACAGATAAAACAAACTCTTAGAAATAAACAGACCCTTGTTCCATCCACCCCTACTACAGTCAAAGTCCTCAAGATAGCTCCCTGGACCCACCACAACACAGACAGGCAGGTGGGCTGACACTGGAGTGCAGCTCAAATCCAGCAATACCGTACAAGCTGAGCCTCTGACACAGGAGGGTCAGCCCTAAAGAGACCAGCAGGGCCGGTGGCTGCAGAGAAACTCTGGAAGTGGACTGACTTACGCAGGGCCGAAGCTTGAGGGAACAGCTGCCCAGTTAAATAAATGCAGCGATCCTTTAGTTTTTGTCTCCTTAGATTGGTTTTAAAATTTTAAGCAACTTTTGTATACAAATAGGTGATGAGGACAAGATCATAAAAAAATTACTGATCAAACGAAAAAGGTCACCCTTGGGGCAGGGGTTGTCCATCCACCTCAGCGGAGGGCCCGACTGGACCCTCAGCACCATGGACTATGCGCCTTGAGGGGTGGCTGACAGTAATGGAGGCCGTTCATGCGATGCTGCGCAATGCTGGGGGTGGGATGCCCCCTAGCACCTGTGGGGGCCATAATTAAGAAACGGCTGTTTTCCCCTGAAGTGATCTAGAAATACAACACAATTCCAGCAGGTTTAATGATGGATTTTTGCAGGGAAGGGGTGGTTACAAATCAGCATGCTAATAATGAGATCCTCCTTGGAAAGACAAAGGAATTAGGGGCTGGTGCTGTGGTGCAGCGGGTTAAAGCCACAGCCTGCAGCGGCGGCAAAAAATATAGGCGTCGGTTGGAGTCCTGGCTGCTCCACTTCCGATCCAGCTCTCTGCTATGGCCTGGGAAAGCAGCAGAAGATGGCCCAAGTCCTTGGGGCCCGGCACCTGCGTGGGAGACCTGGAAGAAGCTCCTGGCTTCAGATCAGATAAGCTCTAGGTGTTGCAGTCATTTGGGGAGTGAACCAGCAGAGGGAAGACCTCTCTCTCTGGCTCTACCTCTCTCTGTAACTCTCACTTTCAAATAAATAAAAATAAATCTTTTATTTAAAAAAAAGACAAAGGAATTAGAACAGCCTAAATAATCATGAGAAAGAAGAACACAACTGGAGGACTCACTATCCGACCTCAAGTCCAAGTCTCAGCTGTGAGTCTACAGCCATCAGGTGAGGCTGGCGCTGGAGAAAGGGCGTGGGTTCCAGTCACAGCTGCTCTACTTCCAATCCACCTCCCTGTAATGTAATGTGCCTGGGACAGCAGTGGAGGATGGCCCAAGCGCTTGAGCCCCTGCACCCATAAAGGAGACCCAGATGGAGTCGGGGCTCCTGGCTTTGGCCTGGCCCAGCTCCCACCTTTGTGGCCAATTCAAGAGTGAACCAGCAGATGGAAGATCTCTAACTCTGTCAAAATCATCAATCTTTAAAAAACAAACAAACAAAAAACCTTACAATACTAACTGTATACAGGGATGAAGAGCAAATAGAACTTTTTTTTTTATTATTAGATAGAGTTAGTGAGAGAAACAGAGAGAAAGGTCTTCCTTTCGTTGGTTCACAACCCAGATGGCTGCTATGGCCGGCGCATTGCGCCGATCCGAAGCCAGGAGCCAGGTGCTTCCTCCCGGTCTCCCATGCGGGTGCAGGGCCCAAGCACTTGGGCCATCCTCCACTGCCTTCCCGGGCCACAGCAGAGAGCTGGACTGCAAGAGGAGCAACTGGGACTAGAACCCAGAGCCCACATGGGATGCCGGCACTGCAGGTGCAGGATTAACCAAGTGAGCCACGGCGCTGCGCCCCCCCCCCCCTTTATTAGACAGGCAAAGTCAGACAGTGAGAGAGAGAAAAAGGGAACTCAGACATTTTTGACAGAAATGCAAAAAGGCAGTTATGCTGGAACACAGTCCATCAGTTTCTCATAAAGTTAAAACACAAGCAATTCCATCCTAGTTACTCTCCCAAATGAAATGAACTCGAGTCCATACAACTACCTGTAGGCAAAGATTATAGCAGTGTTGTTCATCATCTCCCTAAACTGAAACAACTCAAGTGGCCTGTGAGTATAAACTGCTGTGTGTGCACACAACGGAATACTACTCTGCCACTGACCCTATGCAGCAACACAAAGCAGTATCCAATGTGTCGTCTTTGAAGAAGCCACAGTGAAAGGCCACTACTGCTCTGGGATTCTGCAGGCACCCATTTCTGTGACATTCTAGAAAAGGAAAAACTAATAGCAGCAGAAAACAATCTTCTTTATAAAGCATTACAGGTAGAGAAAGATACAGCTACAAAGGAGCTTCATCATGGGAATATGGGGAAGTGAGGAAATGCTTCTGCATTTTGACTGTGGGGGTGATTACACGATGCTATGCATTTTTCAAAATACAGAAGTCTACACAAAAAGGAATGAATTTTTCTGTAAATAAATTATACATCAATTAAAAAACAGGGGTGGGCTTTTGTCATAGCAGTGAATCCTCAGGCAGGGTCTGCGTTCCACATGGGAGTGCTTAGGTTTCCGTGCACGTTCTGATGCCGATTCCAGCTTGCTGCTAATCAGTGCACACTCTAGGAGGCCTCTTGACCATGGCTTGAGTGACTGGGTCCCTGTCCTCAGTGTGGGGGACTCAGGGTGAGTTCCCAGCTCCAAGCTTTGGCCTGGCCCCGCCTTGGCTACTGTGGGCATCTGGGGTGTGAACAAAGGGATGGGAGAGCTCTGTCTCTCCTTGTGTCTCTACCTTTCAAATAAATAAGAGTTTGGTGGGTGTCCCAATATTGATACTATTTTCCACACTTTTCTGCATCTCCAATGCATTTTCTAATAAAAAGTTAAAATTTTTAAATTAATCTGAATTTTTAAAAAAGATTTACTTATTTATTTCAAACGCAGAGTTAGAGAGGGAGGGAGGCAGAGAGGGGGGCAGAGAGAGATCTTCCACCCACCAATTCACTCACTCCCCAAATGGTTGCAATGACCAGGGCTGGACCAGGCTGAAGCCAAGAGCTTCATCTGGGTCTCCCACATGGGTGGCAGAGGCCCAAGCACTTGTGTCATCTTCTGTTGCTTTCCCAGGCACATTAGCAGGGAGCTAGATCTTAAGTGGAGCAGACGAGATTTGAACAGGTGCCCATATGGGGTCCTGACATCACAGGTGGTAGCTTACCTTGCTATACCACAATGCTGGCCCCAGCATCAATTTTTTTTTTTTAAAACATCTTGTCCTCTGACGTGGCATAACTTATGTAGCATTTTTACTAAAAGTGTCTAACCTAAATATATTAATATAGTTATAATTATTGAGGAATACTTTGCAAAGTGACTGCCCTTAGTCTTCAGAAATTTCAGTATCATCAAAGATAGACCAATGTACTGCCTGAATGAACTCTACAAGGCCATGACAATTAAATGCAGTGTGTAGTTCTGGGTTCTTTATCAGAAAAAACAAGCTACAGTAGACCTTATCAGGACAAAGGGAGTACAGACTGTGTATCAGGTAACAGACTTGCACCAACATTAAATTTCTCAAGTGTGATGATTACATTATAGTTCTATAAGAGGAAGGCTTTGTTCCTAGAAAAATCACTTAAGTGCTCTGAGTTCTAGACTCATTCTCAAATGGCTCAACCAAAAAAGAAAAAGTAATTTTTACATACACATATTTCTGAAGTGCAAACGCAGCAAAGCGTTACCAACCAGTTAGTGTGGGTGTAGTACACACAGGCATTCATGATGCTGTTTTTGTGTTTGGAAATTTTCCAAAGAGTAATTTAGGAAAGACGTTTACAAAGCATTCTTAGGGGTGGGCGTTTGGGGCAGCAGTCAGGTCACGGCTTGGGATACTCAGAGTACCTGGTTCACATCAAGGCCACACAACCACCAATCCAGCTTCCTGCCAACGTGCCTACTGGTCAGGCAGCAGATGATGGCTCGAGCACTGTGCCGCTGTCACCCATGTGGGAGACCAGGACTGAGCTCTAGGCTCCCAGCTTTGGCCTGGCCCAGCCCTGGCTGCTGTGGGCATTCTGGAGTAAACCAGCAGATGGAAGAACTCTGCTGACCTGTTTTCCCAATGAAAATACATAAATTTTTTAATGTTAAATGTTGAGGCTGCTAGAATGTTTCATTTAAAAAAAAAAAATCTGCTTCTAAAACCTGTAAAATGCAAGCCGGGCCCAGTTTTTGCAGACAGCAACACACACAGTTCTAGTTGCCAGTTCCTCCAGGAGCTTCCCAGGGAAGGCCGAGGACTACTGCTTTCTGCCACTGCTCCAAGGCCATGTGCCCAGCCATCAGGGTGCTACGGCCTCCCAGATTTCAAACACAGAAGTGTGTGGCCCGGGCTGCTTTCCTCATATATGCTGTGTGTACTTATGTATTTGAAAAGCAGAGTGACAGAGAGAGATGGACAGCAAGAGCAAGGTGGGGGATGGGAGAGAGCTCTTCCATCTGCTGGTTCACTCCCCAAATGCCCACAACAGCCAAGTCTGGGAGGAGGGAAGGAACTCCACTCTGACCTCCTACACAGGGGCAGGGGTCAAAGTACTTGGGCCATCATACGCTGCCTTCCCATGTGAGCACACGGGAAGCTGGACCAGAAGCTGAGCGGTCAGATCTGAACAGGCACCCTGAGGTGCGATGCAGACATCACACGCGGCACCTAACCAGCTGGGGCGTGCGAGCCCTCCTCACGTTCCTGGCAGCCAACAGCTCTTCTCGGCCCTCCTTAGCCAGGAGAGGTCTCGGCCCCGCCAGATGTGGCAGAGTCTCCTGCAGGCCGGACTCTTCAGGAACAGCACAGCTGCCCTGCTACAGGGCTCCTGGTGATGCGGCTCTCCAGGTACAGCTCTCGCCTCTGTCTGCGTCACTCAGGGAGGCCGCTGTCTTCTGGGTCGCTGCTTCTCTTCTCTGCCAGGTTCCTGTCTCATGACCACCAAGAACCAGTTCGAGTCCCGCCTGTTCCACTTCTGATCCAGCTCCCTGGGAATGTGCCTCGGGGTCCCAGTGCTTGGACCCCTGCCACCCACATGATAGGCCCGGATGGAGTTCCTGGTTCCTGGCTTCAGACTCTGCCAGATCTGGCTGTTGCGGCCATTTGAGGAATGGACCAGTGGATGGAAGATCTCCCTCTCTGTTGGTCTCTGTCATTCTGTTATTCAAATAAGTAAATCTTTTTATTTTTATTTATTTATTTTTTATTTATTTATTTATTTATTTTATTTTTTTGACAGGCAGAGTGGACAGTGAGAGAGAGAGACAGAGAGAAAGGTCTTCCTTTGCCGTTGGTTCACCCTCCAATGGCTGCCGCGGCCAGCGCGCCGCGGCCGGCGCACCGCGCTGATCCGATGGCAGGAGCCAGGAGCCAGGTGCTTCTCCTGGTCTCCCTTGGGGTGCAGGGCCCAAGCACCTGGGCCATCCTCCACTGCACTCCCTGGCCACAGCAGAGGGCTGGCCTGGAAGAGGGGCAACCGGGACAGAATCAAGTAAATCTTTTTAAAAAGTCGTGGCAAACTCCAGATAAAATTCATCCTTTTGGGCAATTTTAAGTGTACAGTTCAGTAGCATTACATAGACTGGCACTGTTGTGCAACCGCGAGCACCAGCCATCTCCAGAATTCTTCACCTTGCAAAAGTGAATCTCTGCCCTGTACGCACAAACCCAACCTCTGGCAGCTGCCATTCAACTCGCCCACAGAATCATACAGCACGTGGGCCTTTCTGCTTGGGTCACCTCACTTCATATGACATCCTCACGTGTAAGAGGACACCTCAAAACTAAACAATGTGAAAGCTAAATAATTTCCCATCCTCCATGCACACCACCCTGAGGGTACCCCATCACCTGTTGATGGGCACAGGGTGGGAGGGGGCACCGTATCCATGGAAATGCCACATCAATCTGGATCAGGACAGCTGGAACCTGGACCTCACTGGGGCAAATACTCCTATAAGGGACAGAAGATTTGCTCCAAGGGTGAGCCAGGTCGCAGTCATAAGTGGAGGCCGGGCAGAGCTGAGGGGAGACACAAGCAGGTTCCAGGGCCCAACACACACACGGGTTCCCAAGCAGGAGGGCACGAGCCCAGCACTTCTTGCCCAAGTCCCGCACCCACGGGCGTGCACGTGGCACGATGGGTGAGAGCCCTTTCACAGGAAGGAATTGGGACTGACATATTTAGGACTGATGGAGAACATTGACTAGTGCAGAGGAGCCTCCCAGGGAGACCTGAAATCCCTTCAAAGTCTGAGAGCCAGGGGCCGACGCCATGGCTCACTTGGTTCATCCTCTGCCTGGGGCGCCAGCGAACCATATGGGCACCGGGTTCTAGTCCCAGTTGCTCTTCTTCTAGTCTAGCTCTCTGCTGTGGCCCGGGAGTACAGTGGAGGATGGCCCAAGTGCTTGGGCCCTGCACCCGCATGGGAGACCAGGAGGAAGCACCTGGCTCCTGGTTTCAGATAGGCACAGCGCGCTGGCCCTGGCGGCCATTTGTGGGGTGAACTAAAGGAAGGAAGACCTTTCTGTCTGTCTGTGTCTCTCACTGTCTCTAACTCTGTCAAGTAAATAAAACAAATTGAAAAGTCTGAGAGCCAGGCCTCCTTGCAAGGAGTCAGCGGCTTCGGGGGTGTGTGACGCTCAGGTCGGGTGAATCCACAGAACACAGACACCACCCATCCCCCTCCTTCGCGGCGCCCCTCCCCATCCCACACCCTGGCTCCGGTTTGTAAACTCCCTCCTCCAGCGCCTCCCCTCAGTCTTCCTCGGGAGCCCTCCCTGCACCTCAAGTCTCCCAGGTGGCGGCCCATGCCCGCCCCGGGGACCAGGACACCCGCGTGAGGAGAGGGCGGCGTGGGGGGGGGCAGGGGGGTCCCAGAAGCCGAGCCCCGAGGGCTGCGGGCGGCGGGGGAAGGGCGGGAGCCAGGTCCACGGTTCCCCGCGAGGGCCCTAACCTAGGGCGGACGTGGGCTGGGGTGTGCGGGGCACCGACACACCTGCCAACGTGCCCGAGTCACGAACGCACACCTAATGCAAGACAGCTCGCAGCAACCGCCCTCCGGGGTCGTCGGGAACAGCGCACGCGCCCCCTTCTGAAGCGACCCCCACCCGCACTCCAGCCTCCCGCCTGCACCGACCCGGGCCCGACCGTCCGTGCGCGGGCCGCTCGCTCACCTGGAGCACCAGGACCTGGAGCATCTTCGCCGCGCCTCTGGCCCGCTCGCCCTGGACGACGCGCCCGGCGGCGGGCGTGGCGGGCGTGGCGGGCGTGGCGAGCCGCGCGGCCCCTGCCGCCGCCCCGGGGGCGGCCCCTGCCAACGCGCCGCACGCCTCAGGCCTCTGCGGGGGCCGCGCCCACCAGCTCCACGGGGACTCCAGCTTCCTGCCCTGGACGCGCCCCCGCCTGCAGGCCGGCCGCCACGCCCCCCAGTGCCGCGCCTCGTCTTCCCACCCGACGCCGCCGCCGCGGGCGCGCTCTGGGCTCCTCGTGGGCTCCACCCCGCGCCCCCGGCCTCTCGTAATGGCGCCCGCCCCCGCGCCGGCCTCGAGGCGTCCAGAAGCCACGTGGGCGCCCAACGGCCCCGGACAACGGCCGGCCTTGCGCAGCGCCGCCGTGCGGCGGGGAGGGGCGTAGGGCCCCGCGGTCCTGGCGCGCGGCTCGCTTCCTGGGCCGCGGGGCGCCCGGGGGCTTGGGGACCTGGGCTGGCCTCCCCGCCGGGAGCGCGCGGGGCCTGCTGGGCTGTCCACCCCCAGCGTCCAGCGGGCCGCGCTCCCCAGGTCTCTGTGCTGGGCTTGCTTGTCTTAGCGGAAGTGTGCACGACCCCGTCCTCTGAGTGGGCCGGGGTCTGCAGCTCCTGTGACTGAAGCAGCCACCAGAGTTCTCACTTGGAAGGCTCTGTCCCCGCACCCAGAAGAAGCTCCTGGCTTCTGATTGGCCCAGCTCTGGCCATCTGGGGAGTGAACCAGCTGATGGAAGACCTTTCTCTCTGTCTTTCCCTCTCTCTCTAACTAGCACTCAAATAAATAAATAATATTTTTTTAAAAAATGAAAGAAACCTCGACACCCCCCCCCCAAATCCTGGGCCAGGAAGCTTTTACAGCTGAATTCCTTAATATTTCAATGGGGGGTGGGGGTGGGCACAAGGTTTCTTAAGCTCTATGTGGAAATGTGTTAATTGATTGGGGCAACCAACAAAATAGTAGAAGACCAGATTAGAGAGAGCATGGGAATAGTTAGGTTCTGTGCTTGGGGGAGCAAGATGTTCAGGTAAGCCTCTAGTTTTAAAAAATAAGCTCGACTCTCTCGGTAACTGACTTTCAAGTAAACCTTTAAAAAAAATAAAAATTCAAGGAAAAAAAAAAAGCTTGATTCTACAGGCCCCACAGGTGTGTGCTTGACGTCCCCCAGGAGGACCTTGGGAAAGGACAGGTGTGTGCCTGCGAGTCAGGCAGGAAGCTGCTGATGGGGAGCATGGTGTTCACCTGGTGCTGGGGGGGGGGGTGGCGAGGAAGCAGGCTACATACCTGGCAGGCCAGCACACCTGTCGACAGGTGAGACGTGGAAGGTCCCGAGCCTGAAAGGAGGTGGAGAACACGGGCAGGCGATGTGCCAGCGCGGTGGCTGGAGCCCCTGCGTGCGGTGTCCGTCTGCACTTGCATTCAGTTTCCTGCGATGTGCATGAGAAGCAGCAGGGGAAGGCCCAGGTGCTGGGTTCCTGCCACCCACGTGGGAGATGCAGCTGTATTTCCTGCTTTCAGCCCGACTCGGCCCTGCTACTGAGGGCACTTGGGGAATGAACCAGTGGATGAAAGATCTCTCTCTCTCCCTCCCTGCCTCCCTCCCTTCCTCCTTCCTGCTCTCTCTCTCTCTCTCATTTTGCATTTCAAATATATAAAATTTTTTTAATGAAGAATGCAAGGGACAACCTTTGTCTTTTTTTCTTTGATTAACTCATGCTGCAAAAGGTGATCCTGAAACATTGTCACAAACCTGCTTCCAGAAAGTGGAACTATTTGTACATCACAGTGGCCTTACCAAGCCCAGGGTCTTTGGCTCACTTGCAGATAGAAATTGACAAGGGGCCAATATGCAACCCAGAAGGGTTTATGGGGCGCTCATGCTCCAACACAGGGACAGCACAGCAGGGTGAGCTTCCATCAACTTGCTGTCCTGTGGGAGCCGAACAGGTGCTTTCATGGGGGTGGGAAGGCATGCCCGTTCCCCCAGTGCACACGGCACTTCAATCTGGCTCAAACCCCCGGGCACAGGACAGCATTTGGCACCCAGCTAGGTGATCTGCACAGGCACCGCTGATTTGGCTTTCACTGTTTTTGCACACGACACACCACAGCAATGGTGCTTGATACCATCACCCCGGAAAGTTCACATGAGGCCATTTTGGGCATGCTTGAACGTTCAGGAGTCCCTACCAGGGCAGCAGGGGTCACTGCCGGTGAGGATCTGACACTCCTCGCTCCTGATTGGTTTGGAGCTAGAAATGGACACGTGTCCAGTTGTGAGGAGCTTGATATTTTTATAAATGAGTCCTGTTTCTCTCCTGTTGCACTGGGATGGATACTCAAAATGAGGCTGCAGCCACCCAGTCTCTTAAGACTGCAGAGTTTCAGAATCTGTACCTGTAACCTGCTCCCCCCTCCCCCAACTCTGATGCTAATGGGCAGATTTTTTGTTTGTTTTTTAAAAGACCTTGCACCATTGTTTTGGACATTTGGTGCAGCAGTTAAGACACAGCTTGGTATGCTGGTAGCCCCTATCAGAGTGCCTGGATTTGAGGCCTGGCTCCACTTTGAATTCCAGCTTCCTGCTGGCCTAGACCCTGGGAGGGAGTAAGTGACAGCCCAAATATTTGGATCCCTGTCACCCACACAGGAGACCCAAATTGAGTTTGGGGCTCCTGGCTTCAGCCTGGCCCAGCCCTGGCTGTTGCAGCCATTTGGGGAATGGATCAGTGGCCAGGAGATCTCTGTCTCTCTGCCTTTCAAATAAACAAATGTAAATAAAAATTCTAAAACTTTACAACATAAACAGGTAGAAAGAGAACAAGGTTGTGGAAAAAAGGAAGACGTAGTATGGTGCTGCCATATCGTCCCCATTGGGTGTCTGGGCCACTTTGGAGCAGAGCAGCTGGGGTTCAGGCTCTGTGGTCTGTAGGAACCCCCAGAAGAGCCCAGGGAAGAGTTGGCCATGTTAAGTGGAAAAAGAAAGCAATGACTGATTACGATGACTTTGCATTTTGGGTCTGGATTTGCCACTCCTTTCCTGATGCGAAGACACCTAAAGCTTAAGAAAAACATTGGGGGCAGGCCCTTGGTGCAGTGGTAAAGCCGCTGCAGCCAGGTCCTATATAAGAATACCTGAGTTCAGGCCGGCATCCTGGCTCACTAGGCTATTCCTCCGCCTTGCGGTGCCGGCACACTGGGTTCTAGTCCCTGTCGGGGCACCGGATTCTGTCCCGGTTGCCCCTCTGCCAGGCCAGCTCTCTGCTGTGGCCAGGGAGTGCAGTGGAGGATGGCCCAGGTGCTTGGGCCCTGCACCCCATGGGAGACCAGGACAATTACCTGGCTCCTGCCATCTGATCAGCGTGGTACGCCAGCCGCAGCAGTCACTGGAGGGTGAACCAACGGCAAAGGAAGATCTCTCTCTCTCTCTCTCTCTCTCCACTCTGCCTGTCAAAAAAAAAAAATTTTACTCTGAGATTCTTATAATAAATTTAACCCATTTTTTGTGGTTGTGGTTGGTGTGTTCTAATTTCAGTCACTCTCTTCTAAGGTTTTGGCTTACGTTTCATGGCTACTTTCAGTGCTCTCCCTTTTGCATGAGGAGTTACACTCTTGTTTCTGACTGATTTGTAACATCACACGCTGTCTTTAATTCTACCAGCTACTCTTGCACTGAAAAGCACTTGAACAGATATTTCTCTATTATCTCAGGTATTTACTCTGTCCTCTCATGTTTTTTCCTATTCTTTCTAGCACTACCCCTATATGTGATAATATAGTCTGGAATAATTGAACAAAAACCACGTTATTTTTATCTTTAAAAGGTTGTTTTTAACAAAACAGGTTAAATTTTAATTTTTAACATTTGCAATGTCTTGTTTAAAAAAGATTTATTTATTTATTTGAGAGTCGGAGTTACACAGAGAAGAAGCAGAGGCAGGGAGAGAGAGGTCTTCCATCTGCTGGTTCGCTCCCCAGTTGGCCGCAACAGCCAGAGCTGTGCCAATCTGAAGCCAGGAGCCAAGAGCTTCTTACCAGTCTCCTGTCGCTGCCCCTCTTTGTGGAGGAACGACACAGGACCCTGCGCTGTTCTTTTGTCTGCTCGGCCCTCCCCGGGTTTGCTGCTGGTTCTTCCCAGGTTGGCTACCATCCCTTCCACCTCTGTGGAAGGGCAGTTCCCCCTGCCACCTTCCCCACTTCCGCGGGGGAGCGGCACACCGCCGGCCGGCTCTCTCGGGGGCTGCACAGGTGTTCCTTCAGATAGATGTTCCTGGTGCATGTTGTCTCTCTCCTCCTTCATAGTCCTTTTCCGCCAATCCCAACTCTGCTACCCACACGCCGAGTACGCTGCTCTCCTCCAATCAGGAGCAGGTCCTACAGTTTATTGGTTGAACTGGAGGCAGCTGCGTAGAAGCTGTTTCTCCCTTCTCAGCGCCATATTGTGGGAGAGCAGATGCATAGAATAAGTCTCAAATCCAGTAACAGTCTAGTCCGAGTTGCTCCCCACAGTCTCCCATGCGGTGCAGTTTCTCAAGGGCTTGGGCCATCTTCTGCTTTCCCAGGCCACAGCAGAGGTGCTGGTTCCAGTCCCGGCTGCTCCACTTCCAATCCAGCTCTCTGCATGTTTCCATGTGGGAAACCCGGAGGAAGCTCCTATCTCCTGGCTTAGGATTGGAATAGCTCACTCTGTTGCGGCCAGTTGGGGAGTAAACCAGCAGATGGAAGACCTCTCTCTCTTTCTCTCTCTCTCTCTCCTTATCTTTCTATATAACTCTTTCAAATAAATAAATAAATCTTTAAAAAAAAAAAAAAAAGAGAGGAGCTGGATTGGAACCAGTGCCCGTATGGGAGGCCGGCACTGCAGGCAGCGGGTTTACTCAATACGCCACAGTGCCAGCCCCTACAGTGTCTTTATCTAGAGCAATTATCCAGGCTGGCACCGCGGCTCACCAGGCTAATCCTCCACCTAGCGGTGCCGGCACACCGGGTTCTAGTCCCGGTCGGGGCACCGGATTCTGTCCCAGTTGCCCCTCTTCCAGGCCAGCTCTCTGCTGTGGCCCGGGAGTGCAGTGGAGGATGGCCCAAGTGCTTGGGCCCTGCACCCCACGGGAGACCAGGAGAAGCACCTGGCTCCTGCCATCGGATCAGCGTGGTGCGCCAGCCGCAGTGGCCATTGGAGAGTGAACCAACGGCAAAGGAAGACCTTTATCTCTCTCTCTCTCTTTCTCTCTCACTCTCACTGTCCACTCTGCCTGTCAAAGAAAAAAAAAAGAGTAATTTTGCAGACTCTCTCTCTCTCTCTCTTTCTCTTTCTATCTCTGCCTCTCTGTAACTACGTCTTTCAAATAAATAAATAAATAAATAAATATTTAAAAAGGAAAACAAAAAAACCAATATGTGATAGTCACAGAAAGAATTCTCTGGATCATGGGCTCTGAAGATTCTCCTGCTCAAAATACTACAGATGAAAAAACAAACAAAAAAGAAATACTATAGGCTTCTAATATTAATCAGAATCAAATATTTTGAATGAGCAGTGCATGGTAGAAGTCCTGATAATAAGTGTCAAAGTCAATTAATTATAGGAAGTAAGTCTGGATAATTACTCTATTTTTTTTTCTTTGACAGGCAGAGTGGACAGTGAGAGAGAGAGAGAGAGAGGTCTTCCATCCACTGATTCACTCCCCAGATGGCCGCAACAGGCAGAGCTGAGCCGATCTGAAGCAAGGAACCAGGAGCTTCTTCTGTGCCTTCCACACGGGTGCAGGGGCCCAAGGACTTGGGCCATCTTCTACTGCTTTCCCAGGCCATAGCAGAGAGCTAGATCATAAGAGGAGCAGCTGGGACTAGAACCGGTGCCCATATGGGACACCGGTCCCTAAGGCCAGGGCGTTAACCCACTGGACCACTGCGCTGGCCCCAATAATTCCTTTTTAAACACAGTAAGCTGGGGCTGGTGCTGTGGCTCTGGCGTAGTGAGTTAAAGCCTCCTCCTGCAGTGCTGGCATCCCATATGGGAGCCAGCTTGAGTCCCAGCTGCTCCACTTCCCATCCAGCTCTCTGCTATGGCCTGGGAAGGCAGTAGAAGACAGCCCAAGTCCTTGGGCCCCTGCACCTGCGTGGGAGACCAGGAAGAAGCTCTGGCTCCTGGCTTCGGATCGGCACACCTGTGGCTATGGGGGCCAGTTGAGGAGTGAACCAGCAGATCGAAGACCTCTGTCTCTCTTTCTCTCTCTGCCTCTCCTCTCTGTGTGTAATTCTGACTTTCAAATAAATAAATGAATCTTAAAAAAAAAAAAAAACAGTAAGCTTATTTCAGTGCAAAAATTTCGAAAGTCACATGACTTTTTCATAAAATGCAGCTTCCACTACGTTTTTGAAGGTCTTTTGTGAATGTGTAGATATTGCCTCACATTAATTTTTTAAAAAAAAAAAGACTTATTTTATTTATTTGAAAGACAGAGTTAGAGAGATAGAGAAAGAGAGAGAGAGAAATGTCTTCCATCTGCTGATTCACTCCCCAAATGACCAAAATGGCCGGAGCTGTGCTGATTAGAAGCCAGAAGCCAAGAGCTTCTTCTGGGTCCCCCACGCAGGTGCAGAGGCCCAAGGACTTGGGCCATCTTCTACTGCTTTCCCAGGCCATGGCAGGGAGCTGGATTGGAAGCAGAACAGCCAGACTTGGCCAGCATCCATATGGGATGCCAACACCACAGGCCTGGGCTTTAAACCCACTGAGCCACAAGCCAGCCCCTCACATTCATTTTTAAAAGTGCAGGTTTTACATGTCACAATATGTCAAAATTAGGGTCCATGTTGTGGCTTAATGGGTAAAGCTGCTGCCTGCTGTGCCGGTATCCCATGTGGGCTCCAGTTCCAGTCCCGGCTGCTCCACTTCCCATCCAGCTCTCTGCTAATGGCCTGGGAAAGCAGTGGAAGATGACCCAAGTGCTTGGGCCCCTGCACCCAAATGGGAGACCCAGAGGAGGCCCAGCTGCCATTGCAGCCATTTGGGGAGTGAACCAACGGACTGAAATTCTTGCTCTCTCTCTCGCTCGCTCGCTCGCTCTCTCTCTGCCTCTCTGTGACTCTGCCTTCCAAGTGAATTCAAGATTAAGCACTTTTGTTTTGTTTTGGCTGGAGGCACTCTATCACCAACAATGACAGAATACGGTTTGCTGGGCATCAGAGCAGAAAAGACACACAATTATTTCGAGCCCAGGGAGAACCCTGTGCCAAACAGGATTCACATCCGGCAACTGCTTTAGGCAAAGAAGCACCCAGAGCTGAGTGCCAGCTGCCCGTTGTCCACCTGTCCTCGGGGCTGGGAGCTTTCTCAGCCTGTCCTGGGTTTTCTGACCTTGCCACTCTAGGGGAGGCCTGGCCAGGGATGACCCAATGTCCCCTACACTGTGCTCTCTTTGGAGTTTGGACTAGGGTTGGGGAGTTTGGAAAGAAAACCAAAGAAATCAGGTCCCTTCTTGTCACCTGGCATCCAGGTGCATGACAGCTGTGGCTGACCACGGGTTATCACCAGAGGACTGTCCACATCTGTCAGGGAGGGGCAGTAGCTCCCCCTGCTGGAGCGGAGTCAGCCATTGACTACTTAGGGTCTCTCTCAGGAGTATTTGTCTCTTCTCCATCCGTCTGCTTATGCAGTTATCTGTTTGTATCAGGATGCACTCACATGTGGGGTTTTATTCATGGTTATAACCTGATATTAAGTTACTCGTCTTGCTGCTCACCGGGTTCCAGATAAGAGCACAAGCAGCTGTCTCGGGCTCGCTTCTGCTAGCATTTCCATGGACACTCTCATCTTGTTGGAGCCAACACACTGTGCTCCTGCATCGGAGGCTGGGGGAGCTCTCTGGAGGGTCTAGGCAGAGCAGCACCGCCCCTTGGTGACCCGGCGTGTGGGCCTGTAGGGCTGCAGCCTCAGGGGCTGGAAGGGCTCGGGACAACTCAGTCTGGGGAGATGCCTCTCTCCCGATACCACCTGCTGGTGCTGATGGAGGCACAGGGCCCTTTAAACCGCCCAGGGGGTTCAAGGCTCAAGTTCAGAAAAAAAACTCCATTGCTGTGCTTACGCTGGTTTGCAGGTCATACTTGCTGCTTGTTATGTGAGTTTCCCAAGGCAATGAAAAGGTCGATCATCTTATCTCCTGCAACTTGGCTGCCATCAGACACCTAGAACAAGCCCCTATTCTACACCAAAAACTTCATATGGCAGAAAGCAACACAAAATCACTTTTCCCGGAGCTAACAATGAGCCAATGCAAACACCTAGTGCACTCTTGCAAGAATTGTGCCCGCTCGCCCCGTCAGGCCCACTGCTACAAGCAGGAGTGAACCCGCGAGGCCTTGCTCCTAAGAAGCTCTGGCAAGTGGACGTCACCCACATTAACTCCTTGGGTCAACTTAAGTTTGTCCAAGTGGTGGGAGATACTTATTCAAAGGCTGTATTTGCAGCAGCCCAATCCGGAGAAAAGGCTAGAAATGTGATAAAGGCGGTTAAGTCAGCCCTGCTGGTCCTCGGTGTCCCCTGGACAATAAAGCCTGATAACGGGCCAGCGTATACACCACAGGAATTTAATTCCTTCCTGAGGTCCTGGAACATACAGTGTGACACAGGTATCCCATACCTGTGAGAGACATGTGGGGTCAAGCCAGGGATGCTGCAGCCACGGCCGCCCAGGTCTAGGGGAGAGCACAGAGGTGACACAGGCCCTCCAACCACGGCTGTTCCTATTGTGCTGATCTGTCCCAGAGGTCACGGGCACTCACGGCTGCTGCTCTCCCACCCTGACCCAGCCCCACAGGGCACAGCTGAATCTCAGGCATTGCCTGCAGGGTCCTGAGTGGGTCTCTGCCTGGGGCTGGGGGCTGTGGAGCTGCCTACGCTCTCCAGGAACACGGGGAAGCTTGCTGCCGCTGGGCGCCGGGGTCACAAACTGGAGCAAACTCCTTTCCATGGAACAATTTAATACAGACTCAGCACCACCTGAGGGTGGCGGTGGGGGAGGGGGCGGGGAGGAGAGTACAGTGGCTCCTGGCATGGCTGTTGTCTTCCAGTGTCAGGGTGTCCTGGCCCCAGGAAGAGCCTGGGCGGTGGGGGCTCAACCAAGTGCATAGGATGCCGTGAAGACACACGGAAGGCTGCTGCCCAGCCTGGGCAGGACAGATGCTGGACTCGGCCTCTCTTCTAGGAGGCACCCATCATCCAGGTGCCCCACAGAATAAGAGGTAAGGAGGCCTCTGGCCAGGGAGGGCACGCGGGCCTGGACTCCCATCCCAGGGCTGGCTCTGGCCGGCTCCACCCCGTGACTGTCCCCAGAGTGCATGGGGCTGCCATGCCAGTAGGGGGGAGTCTTCAGCTGTGGCCCCCAGGCGGGGACAGCCTGCATGGGCCCTGGTTCTGGGGGCTCTGAGGCCTGTGGAGGAGCCCACATCCACAGGCCCTCCTGGCTGCCAGCGTCGGAGGAGTCGTCCTCCCTGTGCTCTGGCCCGCTCAGGTTAGGGAGACTGGCGCACTGGCACAGGCCTCCCCACCTCGAGCACTTTGGAGACTCCGTGGGGCTGGCAGAACCTGGAGACTCTGCGGTCCCCACAGGGGAGCCCAGGCCGAGGGGCTCTGGGCTGCCTTCCCAGCTCTCCTCCTCCTCCATGCCTTCCCTCTTGGTGATGCGGAGGCCAAAGCTTCCTGGAGGACGGATCATCACTGCACGGGTAGCGGGACCCCTGGTCTGCTCCCACACTGCCACTGTGTCCTGAATGGTGATTCTGGCCTTCGGAGCAGTGGGGGCAGGAACGTGCATCTGGGGGACGCGTGCCTGCCCCAGGGGCCTGCTGCACTGTTCGATGGCCTTGGCTGGAAGAAGAAGAGACGTGGTTTGCTTCTCCACAGCCCCCGTCTGGCCTGCAGGGTGCCTGCCCCGACCTCATCCTGGGGTCCCCATCACCACGTGTGACGCTGAGGACTCTTCCAGGCTGCTGGCCCCAGAGGGGAGGGTGTGTGCAGCCCGGGCAAGGGGAGCCCTGGGACACCACCGGCTCCTCCTGCACAGCCCCACAGGGTGGATGGCCCTGAACTCCTTGCCTCACTCTCATCTCTGGGGACCCAGGCACCAACTCAGGACCCCATCACCTACCCCACCTGACCTGCTGCGCCCTAACAGTGCATTGGCTGATTTCCCGCATCTGAGTCCCTCCTACATGGCTGGAAAGGAACTGAGCCTAAGATGATGGGGGTGAGAGCTGGGGCTGTGGGGCAGACATGGAGTCCGGTTCAGGACTTGGGGACAGGGAATGCAGTTTCTAAAGAGGTGGCAGGGGTGCCCTGTGTCCTCTGCCCCTGGGCCACTGTCTCTTTCCTGGTGAGACTGGGCTGTCACCGCTACTGTCCCAGGAGCACCCAAGGAGGCAGCACCTGGAGGCACAGTGGGGCCTCCCCAGTGCCTGGACAGCCTGCACCTGGGCCCCCACTTAGAGCCTCTAGAGCTGGGACAAGCCCATCTCTGCTCTGCATGGGGACCCAGGCGCTCAGGTCCATGATGGCAGCAGCAGCAGGGGATGAGCACGGGGACCCCTCCCCACTAGAGCCCAGAAGCCAGCGATGCTCCGGGTCCCGCTGCCTTCTGTTGGCCCGAGGCTAGGGCTGCAGAGCCCACACTCTTGTTTTCTGCCGTGGGGCCACCAGCCCTGCCTCTGTGCCCAGCCCTGCTCGCAGGAGTGCACTCGGCCCCCACAACTGGGCTCAGGGCACCTGGGCCTTCCAGGGGTTCTCAGATGGCTGAAGGGGATCCAGTGCCTGCAGGCTTTACATCACTGCACAGGGTCTCCCACAGCCCCACCTCCCTCTAGCCCTGCCCACATGCAGGTGGGAGCCCCGCCCACCCCTGTCCTAGGAGGGTCCTGTGTGCAGACAGCTGTGGTCATCGGGCCAGGAGCCTGTGTGGGGTCAGTTGGGGAGGGGCCCCCTGGGCAGGCAGGGCCACTTCTCATCTTGCTGGAGTGGGGGTCCAGCTGTGCTCCAGGCTCCTGGGGGCACTGAGCCAGGGCACCTGCTCCAGACCTGGGCAGGGTAGCTCAAGGCGGGGCCTCCAATCCACTCCAGAGTGGGGGTCAGCCGAGGAGCCAGAGCCACAAATGTCCTGAGGACAGCTCCACGGCCCGGCCCCAGAGTGGTGGGGGGAGAGCCGGCACCCACAGGAGGATTCTGGGAAGCTGCCCGAGGCCCTGCCAGGCCATGCTGACAGAGCTTCAGAAAGCAGAACTGCTGAGCCCGGGGAGGACAAGGAGGACCAGGAAGAGGTGAGGCCCTGGGCGGGGATGTCAGGGCCTGGCACTCCCACTACTGACTCCCCCAAGGGAGCATGGGACGGGGCCGTGTGCTGGACTCACCTTCGGGAGGCAGGAGGCACTGGAGCTTCCCCAGCTCACGCATGGAGGCCCGCAGCTGCCTGATGACCGCGTCCTCGCTCAGAGACCAGGCCTGCTTCAGGGTCACCTGCAGGAACTCCCGGAGGTGGTCCCGGGGCATCTTCAGCAGGCGCTCTAGACATGGGGGTGGGTGTCAGGCTGGGAGGGGCCCTAGGGATGGCGCAGCCACCATGGCTGCTCCAAGCCCTGTCCCAGCACCAGACATGGGCTGCAGACACCCTTGGACACCCTTGGGTGTCACACCAAGCACTAGAGGGACTGCTCAGGGGCCAATTTCCAGTGCGATGACCCTGGCCACTTCTCCTTGTGGTCTGTGGGGGCCTGGGATTGGGGATGCAACAGGGGGATTCTCAGTGCCCTCCTGAAGGGAACCCAGGCCTCCCCAACCCCCTCATCCCTCCCTCAAGCCCTGCTCCTGAGGGACAGGCAGGGGACCCCCAGCTCCTCCATCCCCAGCACCCGGGCCTCTGTGGGCCCTGAGGACTCACTGTTATGGATCTTGAGGGCCGTGTATGCCATGGCCGGGAGCACGTGCTCGCCCTCCAGGATGTATATATCCCATATTCTCAGAGCCAGGGGGAACGGCACCTGGGGACAGAGGCATTGGAGGACCCGCCCATCAGGGCCTCAGCAGGGCCCACAGGGGTGGGTGTGCAGTGTCACTCCCCTAGGACAGAGGGAGACTCCAGGAGGCTGATCACACAAGAAGGCCAGAGCTCCTCCTGGGAGGGGAGGGGAGGCCATGCCTCATGGCCACATCCCTGCCCACTCAGCGAACCAGACCCACAGAGGATGACCATGTCCTGTCCTGGACCCTGGGGGTCTGCACACTTTGGAAGCCACATTGGAGATGCCAGACACCCCAGGGACCTGGGGAGGGGTCAGCCCTTGGGCTGTGCTGCCACCAGCCTCTGCCTCGGGGGGTCTATGGATCTCCTGCCTCTCACTGTAGGGCTCTGGCCTTTGCCAGGCTCTCTGGATAGGTCCTGGTGGGACCTGTCCCCTCCTTGCTGGCTCTGAGGCTCAGCCTCAGCTTGGACCACCCTTAGCAGGGCTGGACAGGGCCTGCCTGGTCTGCACAGCAGGCTCCCTCCTGTGTCTGCTGGGGCTGGGGGAGCTCAGAGTCACAGGCCACCAGCACCAGAGAACCAGGCACTGGGGCAGGAGCTTCCCTGGGCAAGGGGTCCCCGGGGCACTTACCCCATCCAGGAAGCACTGGATGTACCAGTGGGTGGTGGAGTCCTCCAGGCACACACCCTCCTTCTCCTAAGAAGAGGCAGAGGCAGAGGGGGCTCAGGGCCCAGGGCCCAGGGCCCAGGCCTGACTCCCTCTAATCTGAGCCCTGGGGCAGAGCCCCTGGGTGCAGGAAGCCCAGCAGCAGGGGCATCCCCCCTCCCAGCCATGCAGGTTCCTGAAGGGACACAGGTCCCTCCTTCCACTCTGCTCTGGGGACAGCGTCTCCCTTCAATCTACGCCAACTCTGGGGGACCAAGTGCTGGACAACAAACCAACACCCAAGCTGCCGTGGACCCCCGTAACCAAGGAAAGTTTTGGTGAGGATGTGGCCTCCCCTGGCTCAGGAAGCAGTCCCATGAGCCCAGAGCCCCCAAGAGGAGAAAGGAGATGCTTAACTTACCAGGTGTTTCTCCAGGGAGGGGAGCACGCGATGCACAATGAGCCCCAGGTGTTGCTGGAATCGCTCCAGTTTGGGGGTGTTTGGTTTGTAGAAACCTGAGTAGAATCAGCCACACCCTCATGTGAGAGCCTCCTCCTAGGAAGGCTGGAGAGCCCCAGGCCTGGGTGGGGTGCTTCTGAGCACTGAGGGTCAGGGGAGGCTGGACCAGGGGCAGGTGGGGATGAACGTGGCCAGGGCAGAGGATCTGCTTGGGAGGTGGGTGCAGGTGGGTGACTGTGTGCAGCCCAGGCCTGGCTGCCCCCTGGAGCCCGCTGGGGTGGGTGCAAGTCAGACTGGGTGCCTCCTGACCATTCCAAGACTCAGGAGCGAGGAGGGGTGACCCTACAGGGGATTCTGCCTTCCACAAGTTCCCTGGGTGTGGCTCTGTGCTTGAGAGTTGTGTACAGATGTGTGAGGCAGAAGAGCCAGAATCGACCTGAGTCACTGGACAAGGACAGGACCCCTTGTTCTGAAGGTTCTCACACCCAGGATGGCCATGGCCAAGCTGCAGGGCCTTTGGGTGGTGGTGAAAGAAGGGGGCTGGCTCAGTCTGGGAGGCCTCTGCCAGCCCTGGCTTCCTGGGAGCCCCCCCACACACACACTGTGACACTGTCCTGCACATTCAGGAGCCAGTGAGGGCCGTGCACGGACTTGCATGCACTGGGCCCCACACGCCATCCACCTACCGTGCATCGCGTGCTTCCTGCTTTCCATGAGCTGCACCAGGGCCCAGAAAGCGTCCTCCTCAGGCATATACATGAGCAACAGCGCCACCACATGGCTCAGACCCTGGCTGTAGCCCACCTCCTGCAAGATCCCAGAATACCTTTAGGAGACCTCCCCTGGCAAGAATGATATCCTAGGATGGCCCACCTCTCAGGCAGATCAGGGTCACCCACTGAAGGGTCCAGGAAGATTTAGGCACAGGGAGCCCCTGTGCCTGAATCCTGCCACTTGGTGTCAGCTGCCCAAGAATGGGAGCCCAGAGAAGTTCTCCAAGTTCCTGGAGGGAATCCTGCAGGGCCTGAGCTTAGGCAGCACAGGGGGAGAGCTCAAGTATGGACACCTGTTACCCCCAAGATGTCAGCATGGGCCAGGTTGCTGTGGGAATCCAGATCCATGCCCATGGAAGCTTCTGGACCCCTGAGCTCTGCAGGTGAGCCGGTGGCCCTTTCTCACATGAGGAAGAAGTAAGCCAGGAAGTAATACCAGGACCGGAACAGGAGGTGTGCCTCTGGCATGGGTGCAGGCCTGGGCTTCCTGAATGCCAGGCCCCCCTGGGAACCAGGGCACCAGGCAGGGTTGGCCAGTGGCAGGTCAGGGGGGTGGGGATGTCCAGGCCTTGCTGGGTCACCCATGGAGCCCTGCGCCTGCTCCACTCATGGGAAAGTCTGAGTGGGTGGCTGTGGCAGTGGCGCTGTACAGAGTGGGATTCAGGCCCATGGGTCCAACCACAGGGCTGGTGGGTGTAATGGCATCAGTGGGACCCAGAGCAAAGTCGTACACCTGATCTGCCCTGCCTTCGCCCCCCGCCCCACTGCGTGGAATGCTAGTCCTGGGAGGGGCATCCCAACACGGCCAAGCTCCTGGGGTCTGGAGACCAGCCCAGGAGAAGGCTGCCTTTCTCCTCCCAGAACTTGAGGTTGGGTCCAAGAGGCTCAGAGCCTGGCCTCCACCGCTCTTCCTCAGAGCTGTGGATGAGCGAGGCCCCTCAACCCAGGCTGGGATCTTTGTGACCAGGGGTGCCCTGCAGGGACTGCCGGGATAGCACCTGCGCTATGATCCCAGAATACTCACAGGATTGTAGACGGAATAGGCCATCAGTATGTGGAATAAGGCCTGTTGGCTGGAAGAGAGAGGACAGAGGCCGTGTGTCTTGTGCTGCCGAGGCTCTCAGTGCAGCTCTGCCAAAAGAGCCTGACAGCCACACGCAGGGCCCGTGACACTCTGCTCATGTGCAGTGACGTCGTCAGGGCACCTGCGTGTTGTCCACCATGTGGGTGAGCGCCGCCTGCAGGGACACGCACACCTCCCAGGGCGCAGTCACGTGCACTTTCATTTCCCAGGTGGGTGTTCAGGGCACAGGTGAGCGTCCCACTGTGGGAGTGCAGTCCCGTGGGTCCAAGCTGTGGAGAGTCAGCCTCCCATGCACGTTCAGCCTTGTAGGGAGCAGCACCCGGCGTCCTCAGTGGTTTTAGTTCCCCCCTCCCACAGCTGTGCGCTGGTGCGCCTTTGTGGTGTAGGGAATAAGCGTGTGTTCATGCGCTGAGGAGGTGAATTGTGTGTGCGTTCATGAAGGGTCCCCCCCGAGCCTGTGTTCCCGGGGTACTGGGGGGCTGCCCACTGCTTCCTTGTGACTGAGTTGAAGGGCTCCTTGAATATTCTGGAAACAACACCTTTATTAGATAGATTGCTACTATTGTCTCCCCTGGTGTTTCTTTTCATTTCATTCTCTCCACAGTGTCTTGGGAAAGTTTGTGTACTATAGAAAAGGCAAGTTTGTTTTCTGTGCTCAATGAACTGTTTTAGGCTTGCACCCAATCTTCCCTAGGGACCCCATGTGCCCCAGGACCCTTGCTCCTCCCACCCGCGGGTCCTCCCCAGCCCAGAGGCCTCACTTCATTCCGTAACGTTCCCGGAACATGAGGTGGTTTCTGAAAGTCCATGCGATGGCGGAGTCGATGTGATGGAAGTGAGTGGCGCCCAGCCTGGCCAGCTCTTTCATCTCCTGCAGGGCAGGGACAAGGGGGGGGCAGCCTCAAGAACTGCCCAAGCCCCATTGCCACACAAGGACCTCAAGTGCACGTCAGCTCTTCTGGCTGACATGGAGTTCCCTGCAAGCGCTCATTCCTTTCTGGGTCCCGCCTTGAGGGAGGGTCATGGGCTCCCTACTTGCCTCAGTGCCCACGTAACCCTGACGGTCAGCAGCAGACAGGGGCTCTGAAAGGTCCCTGTGCACTCCCCCTGCCTGCCTCAGCTCTCAGCACGACGTGGTCTGCCCCCAGCCAGGCTTCTGAGCCTCCTAGCTGAAATCTCAGGCCCTGCCCTCCAGGAGTCAGCCACAGCCTAACCACTGCCCCATGCTGCCCCCTGCTGGAGGGGCCCATCTCCATCTTGACATTGCAAGCCACCCTTGGCTTGGAGCTGAGCCTGGGCAATGACTGTCTCCAGGCCCAGCTCCCAGGGCCAGCCCCAGACTGCAGACTTGGGGGAGGCAGGGTGGGAAACACAGCTGGGCCCTGCTCCCTGATGGCAGCCAGGGGCCATGAGAGCCAGCTGCAGTTGACTGCCCTCTGCTCACACCAGTCCTCACTCCCTCCTTTCCCAGAAGCATTGAGAGCTGTCTGACCATTGGAGCGGCCTCTCCAGGCAAGGGCAATGCCAGGGGCTGCAAGTCCATGTGAAGGCAGGGCCAGCTGTGGGCAGGCCTAGGTGAGGGCCGGCCAGCTGCGGGCAGGCCATGTTAGCACAGAGCCTGTGGGGCTCCCTACCTCACACCATTGTGATCTCATCCTGGGAGACCCCCGCCCATCAGGGACCAGCAAGTCCTCTCTTCTGGCCGTATGCCAAGCTGCCCAGGTGAGCTCAGCAGAGAGCAGGTTAAAGCCTCTGGCACAAAACACACCTGTCCAGTCCCAGCTGGGTCTGAGGAGACGTGGAGGAGGCACTGACTAGGATCTAGGGAGAGGAAGGCAGGATGGGGAGGAGGCTCCCGAGGGCTCAGTGAGGGACGGTCCTCCACGGAGACTCAGGCTCCTGAGCAGGCCCGAGCGGGCCGGGCCCCCTTGGGCTGAGTGCAGAGCCGTACCGCGTATTTGCCCGGGTTCTGGGCCTTCCTCTTGTCCACCTCCAGCATCACGGCCCACACCTTCCCACGCACCTGGGCAGGGATGCCTTTGTAGATTCTGCGCTGAAACTACAGGAGAGAGGAGGCTCTGGTGAGTGCTGAACGTGGCCACTCGTGGAGGCAGCGCAGGGTGAGACAGCAGAGGGAGACGCCAGGGGCTCCCTGTGTATTGGCAGAGGGAGGATCTGCCCAGAGGGGGGCCTTATGACCCACAGTGACTGGAGGGCCAAGGGCTCAGGGGCACCGGCTCTGCCGTGTACGGACTGCCCCCTACAGGGCTCCTGGAACCACGCCTGCCCTGCATCCGGGATTGTCTTCAGCAGTGACTTCAGATTTTCTACCAGGACAGTGTCCTGTGTGTATGGGGAAGGTGTGCCCATGACCTGTGTCTCTAGGGACTGGACAGTTGCCCCTGGGCATCTGAGAGGCAGGCGGTGCCTGGCACAGGAATGGGCACTGCTCAAACCCCAATTCAGTTCTCAGTGTTCCCGAGGGGCCCTCATCGCCACGGTACCTTGTCGCTGCCGCGGTATTTACTATGGTTCTTTATCATCTTTATCCACTTCTGGATCCTTCCCACCTCCTGTTTACGCTGGAAAATGAGACAGGATGGCGTGAGCCCAGCTTGGGGCTCTGAGAGGGGCCCTCGGATGCAGCTCAGGAGCTCTGTGGGTGCTCAAATAGAAGGAGCCAGAAAAGGCACAGACCGTGAGCCCCAGATCTTCTGTCTGGGGGAGCATCGGTGGCCTGGCCTCTGACCCGAGCTGCCCCGTCTTCAAGGAAGAGCCCCTGAGCTCCAGCCAGGTCACTCCCAACCATGCCAATGAGTCAGGGCGGCCGACAGCAGACGCCCCTGAGCTGCGGCTCACTTCTGGGACAGGTGAGTGTGGTAAGATGTCAGCAGGTGCCGTGTAAGTACCGCATCGCGGGACCTTATGGCGCTCCCACTCACCACTGCCGAGCCCCACGTGCCCCTCCGCCCAGCTCTGCTTCCAGATGACTGGCCCATGGCCAAGGACTTGTCCTTACCTTTGCCCCCGGGGTGCTGTCTTGGGGCAACTTCTGCTCACTGGAAAGCAAGGGAGGCGGAGAGGTGAGGACAGGACCACAACAGGCACCGCGACCTCCCTAGTGGGCCAGGGAAGGACCAGCTTCATCCTCTCAGCCCAGGGGACTGAGATGGGGAGGGAGGGGCTGGTGACCATGAGCACAGGGAGCCCAGGGCCAGGCAGGGGCCCTTGCTGCCAGTGGGGGGCTCCAGGCCTGTCAGAGGTCCACCTTCGTGGGTGTGTGGCAGCCCCCCACAGCGGTTGTGGGGTGGCTGTCCTGAGCAGGGCCAGGCTGCCCAGGGCTGAGGCAGCTATATCCCCACATCAGCTCTGCCCAGGACGTCACCCTGGAACTGACCGAGTCTGGGTGGCCTGCCTGAGAGATGCTCAGTGCTGTGAGTGTGCACCTGGGGCTCGAGGCACCTGGGACCCCCACACCCCTCAGGGTCCCCCACTGCCCACCCTCCCCCCGTGCCCTGGCCTCCTGAGGTCATGCGCCCCACCTTACCCCCTCCTCTGTCAGCCCAGACCCTGACCATCTCTCCACCACTCTGCTCCTGCTTATTCTCCAGGTTCTGGCACAACATGGAGGCAGAAGCCCTCATCCCCGTGCTAAGGTGGGCTGCTGAGTCATGCCAGAGATGGCCTGAGATGGCTCCATCCCTCCAGGTCACCGGAGCCCACCCTCCAGCCACGGGGCCTCTCTCCCCGACATCCGTGGGAACAGCCTCCACGTCCGACTCCTGCCCCCAAATGCTGACCAGTGACTGCCTGTGACCACAGCTGAGCTCAAGGTCGGGACCCGGGGACAGGTGTGCCGCCTCATGTTGGGGTTTCTGACCCCAGTCCCGCCCTGGGGTGAGCTGGGGTGCGGAGGACTCACTGCAGGAACCCAAGCCTGTCTGGGACGAGGCAGCCGCCCTCATCGTCCTCTTCTTCGGGCACCAACAGTGCCGCTCCTGGGCGTCCCTGCAGCCGAGAGGGGACCCGGATGAGAAGTCACTGGGGGAGCTGTCCACCTGCCCCCTCCCCCGTGTCCCCAGGGAGGCTGGGTCTGGCTCTCACAGGCACAGTCCTTGAGGCAGGGCCCCACCTCCTCCCCCAGCACCCTGGCCGGTACCTGCTCATATTGTCTGAAGAGCGCTGCTCGCTCCTGGGCCCTCCGGGACCTCAGGGCATTCATATCCAATCTGTAAGACACACACACACATGGGAGCCAGCACCGGGGAGCCCACAGGAATGCTGCCCTGAGGGCTGTCCCCCTGGTCAGAGGGGGGACAGCCACACAGCCAGGCAGGCGGGCACCTGGTGTCTGGGTCCCTGGAGGATGACTTGTGCAGAGCTCAGGGACTAGGGACGGTTGGGGAAGGACAGCCCCCACCTTGCCTCCCCTGCCCTCGGAAAGGGCGCTCCTCCCCCAGGCTGGCATCCATGTGTCCTCCAGGGAGCCCAAGTCTACGGGGCTCCCTGGCCTGCTACCAGCTCCCGCATCTCTGGGGCTCTCAGAGCCGGCCTCCCTGCCCACCTGATACCAGCTGACCCGACACCTAGTCTTGAACCCATGTCCAGACAGGGACTCACACCCAGGCCCATTCAACACTGGTGACCAGCAGAGCGGGAAGAATGAGAAAACTGTATACACGCTCTGCACACAGGGGCAGCACTCAGAGCTCCACCACATCACTCATGGAATCCAGTGTGGGAGACCAGGGCCACCCCCTGGCAGGACCTTCCCCACACCACAGCTCATGCAGAGAGCAAGTGCCACTCACCTCCATCGCGAATCCATGTGATTCTCTGAAATGCGCCTGCTGCCTACACTACCAACTGGTCAGTTGGGCAGTAGACGCACTACTGGCCTCTGGTCGCCTCCCAGCCCAGAGTGCGCATCTCAGTGACTGTGACATCACAGAAGCCTGCCAGCCAATCCCTAGTGGCTCTGCTGTGGCAGGGCTCAGGGTCCTCAGGCCTGGCTTCATTAAAGGTCACCAGAAGTGGGGCCTGTGTTCTCCCCAGGGCCCAGGTGAAGAGGTCTTTACTGGTGCTCCCACCACCCCTGTCTCCCATACCACAGATGGCCCAAGTGCTTGGGCCCCAGCACTCACATTAGAGACCCATATGGAGTTCTAGGCTCCTGGCTTCAGCCAGACCCAGCCTTGGCCACTGGGCCATTTGGGGAGTGAATCAGTAGATGGAAGATTCTCTCTCTCTCTCTCTCTCTCTCTCTGTTTCTCTAACTCTGCCTTTCAAATAAATAAGTATTTAAAACACAAATAGAATTAGACCACTCATCAATCCATCAGAGGACAAGGGCCCACTTGCTGGCTGCAGTCCAGGGTTGGTTTCCCCCAATATGCTGCAGGATCACAGTTACTGGAACTCTCGCCTGTGGTGAATGAGACGAGCTACATATGTATGGGGGTAATGCCGGTGTCAACAAAGGCTCTTGAACTTGAAAAATACATGAGAAATGGCAACTTTAAGGACTGTATAATTGGTTAGTTTTCTGTAACCTCCATAGAATACCTAAAGAAAACAAATGGTCAGACTTTAAAATAAATGAACTCTGAGAATGTTAGCAAAGCCAGAAAGCTCCCTTGTTTAAGGTATTCTCACCCTGCAGCAAGAGAGCAGGCTTCGCTGAAAACTACTGACGAGGTGCAGTTATAATGCAGTAGAGCTTCTGCACTCCTATTCTGCATTCAATTCACGGCCCTGGAAGGTCTGTCACACTGAAGTCAGCACCTGATACGGAACGAGTTGCACCTTGAGATCTGGGATGTATTTCAGTGGATGCATTTGAAAATACTTGAGGGGCTGGCGCTGTGACATAGCGGGTAAAGCTGCCAACCTGCAGTGCCGGCATCCCATATGGCCGCTGGTTCGAGTCCTGGCTGCTCCACTTCTGATCCAGCTCTCTGCTATGGCCTGGGAAAGCAGTAGAAGATGGCCCAAGTCCTTGGGCCCCTGCACACATGTGGGAGACCTGGAAGAAGATCCTGGCTCCTGCCTTCAGATCAGCACAGCTCCGGCCATTGTGGCCAACTGGGAAGTGAACCAGTGGATGGAAGACCTCTCTCTCTCTCTCTCTCTCTCTCTCCCTCTCTCTCCCTCTCCTTCTCTATGTAACTCTGACTTTCAAATAAATAAATAATTCTAAAAAAAGAAAAGAAAATATTTGCACTCGATGCTACTGGGCTAATAGATGTGGTCGCCACCTCCTTTTGGGAGGACAGGGGCCTCCCTTTATCTGGAGACCATCTAGAAGCCTCACCTAAGACAGAGGCTTCCCAAGATACTGAGGGTTCTTTCTGAGGACAGCTCATGCCTGCCTTATGAAGCAGAGTGGGAGAGTGTGGAAAACGGGAAGAATGTGTAGGTGAAAGAGGAGAGGAGGGAGGGAGAGAGAGGGAGAGAGAGAGAGAAGTGGGAGGGAGGCAGGAAGGGCAGGAGGGGGCGGGGAAGAGAGGGGAATGCTAGCTGCCAAGCACTGAGCAGTATAATTGGCACCACCACTGCCGGACATCCGGGTACAACAACATGGGGACCCGGCTGCTTACCGTGGCCTGATCAGGCTGAGCATCTTCATTTCCCCTTCGAATTTCCCCGTCACTCTCTGCAAAGTGCTGTAAAGGAGCACGGCCCAGGTGACCCAATCTTGCTGATGCCTTCATCTCTATTAGTTTGTGCAGAGATGTTTTCCTCGACAGGAAAAGGACCGAAGCTGCCTCTCCCTGCGTCACTTTATGTCACGGTGTCATTTATTCTCCAATTCAGTGAGGACAGATCCGTGCAGGAACCATCACCGGTGCCAAACTGAAGATACAGCCAACGCAGGAGGGACCTGAGGTGCACCAGGAAGTCAGCTGGGAGATCATGAGTCATGTTTACACGTTCCCCAGATGTCCTGGGTGCTGGCATTACGCAGGTCTGTGAAGTTCCGCGGGTGAGAGTAACAGCACAGAGGACATTCCCGTTCCCCTCAGCACCTGTGAGTTTACCTTCAGCTTCAGATGAACACAGTATCTTATACACAACAGGCTCCTCCCTCCAGTGGCTGGATCTCTGAAAAAAGACTAAAATCCATTCAAATGCAATAATAAAAAAAAAATGTAGTGTCATCATTCAAACAGAAAAGGACACATATTAAAAATACAAGGCGGGGCCGGCACTGTGGTGCAGTGGGCTAAGCCGCAGCCTGCAGGGCCAGCATCGCATATGGGTGCCAGTTCTAGACCTAGCTGCTCCACTTCTGATCCAGCTCCCTACTGATGTGCCTGGGAAAACTCCAGAAGATGGCCCAAGTCCTTGGGCCCCGCACCCATGCAGGAGACGTGGAAGAAGATCCTGGCTCCTGGCTTCGGATCAGTTTAGCTCCAGTTGTTGTGGCCATTTGAGGAGTGAACCAGCGGATGGAAGATCTCTCTCTCTCTCTCTCTTTCTCTCTCTCTTTCTCTCTGCCTCTCTGTAACTCTTTCAAATAAGTAAATCTTTTTTTTTTTTTAAATATTCCTTCTTGCATGAAGAAGTCTATATTAAATCCTTCAACTGATTGGATATGGCCCACCCCAAATCATAAAGGTTAATGTGCTTTACTCAAAGACCACTGATTTCAACGTTAATCTTATCCAAAAAATGCCTTTGCAGAAGCAGCCAGAATATTTTCTGGCCAATTACAAAATCAACATGAAGGGAGTAGGCAGCAAGCCCTCTCCCTGTAGTTTCCAGGTTAACGGAGTTCAGAGGGAGAGGAGCAGTCTGCACGTGCACAGCCACTGTACCTGGGAAAGCCTGCAGTACACAGTGGATGGACACGCGTGGAGAGCTGGGAATCAATTCCAAGGCCAAAGCCTGCTGCTACCATCAAGCAGAATCCTATTCCGTCCTCAAATGTTATTGAGCTGACAACAGGAGACAGTGTGATGTGGGCTTAATAAAAGCTGGGTTGGAAGGCAAAGTGAATCTTACATTTGCCTGAATTCAGCTTTACTGCTACATAAACAAAAAGAACTACACCATAAAAGCTCCAGGCAGTTCAGAGAAATGTTACTGGAAAAGTAATCAAGAAGAGTAACAAAACTGTAATGCATGGTAGGACAGAAAGATACATGTCTTTTAAATTTAGGTAATAGTTGTTTAATTAGCCTGATTGTATTTATTTTCTTTTTCAAGGAAATCATTTTTAATATTTTTCATTTATTCATTTGAGAGGTAGAGTTACAAAGGGGGGGGGGGAGAGAGACAGAGAGAGAGCTTCCATCTGCTGGTTCACTCCCCAGATGGCTGCAATGGCTGGAGCTGAACTGATCCAAAGCCAGGAGCCAGGAGCTTCTTCCAGGTCTCCCACACGGGTGCAGGAGCCCAAGGACTTGGTCCATCTTCTACTGCTTTCCCAGACCATAGCAGGAAGCGGTATAGGAAGTGGAGCAGCCAGGATTCAAACAGGTGTCCATATGAGATGCCAGCGCCAGCCCCTCAAGAAAAATCTTAAGACCACACAACAATATAGCTTATAATTTTATTTTATTTTTTAAAGATTTATTTATTTACTTGAAAGAATTACACAGAGAGCAAAGGAGAGGCAGAGAGAGAGAGAGAGAGAGAAAGGTCTTCCATCAGCTGGTTCACTCCCCAGTTGGCCACAATGGCCGGAGCCGCGCTGATCTGAAGCCAGGAGCCAGGAGCTTCTTCCAGGTCTCCCACGTGGGTGCAGGGGCCAAGCACTTGGGCCATCTTCCTCTGCTTTCCCAGGCCATAGCAGTGAGCTGGATCGGAAGTGGAGCAGCCGGGACTAGAACCGGAGCCCATATGGGATGTCGGCACTTCAGGCCAGGGCGTTAATCCGCTACGCCAAAGCGTCGGCCCCTAGCCTATAATTTTAATATTTAACAAAAATTAAATCGTTTTATCAGAGGGCGGCTACATTTCCCTCACATGTTTAGTCTATCATTAGCAATACCAGGTTACTTTACGCCTATTAATATTTTATTGAATAATATAAGTTATTTTGAATAGCTACCATATTTTCACGTTAACGTCAGGAAACATTTTAGTACCTACTACAGGTTTTTTTGTCATCTCCCAGCTCCTGGTTCTGCGGCCAGCGCGCTCCTGCGCCTGCGCACTCCCAGTCCCCAGGGCGCCAGGTGGGCAGTCCTTGCGCGGCCGTTTTACGCCTCTGGACTACATTTCCCAAAGGCCACTGAGGCCAGGCCAATTTAGCTTGGACTACATTTCCCAGAGGCCACCGGGGACAACCAGGACCCCGGATCCCACTGCCAGTTTTTCGTTACCGTAGCCCAGCCAGCAGCGAGCTTAGGCTAAGGCAGTGCGTGTTCTCTGGGGAAGGGCTTTGCAGACTCCGACCAACCCCACGGGGTAACCAGGGCTTGAGTGAAGACGACAACAATAATGGGAGGAACTGGGGGACCTCTGCGGACGTGGGCCGGCGCGGGACCCGGACCCTAACAGGCGGCGAGCGCGAGGGCAGGGAGGCTCCGTGGGCTCTGGCGGGGTCTCAGGCGCGGGGGTCGTTGCGTGCGCTCGTGCGCGTGCCCGCGAGGACTGGGTGCCCCTGCGTCCGTTAGCTGTGGAGGTGCCGCCGTGACCTAGGCCTCGGGCTCGGTTTCCAGCCGCCGCGCGGGTCCGCACCGGGCAGTGGGCCCGCGCCGGGGCGGTTACCAAGCCTTCCGGTGATGTTCTCCCGCAGGAGACGCAGAACTACGATTGCACGAGTTCTCTGTCGTGTGTGTGTGTGTTTATCCAGTCACTCCTGTATTTGAGAGAGCGAGGGAGACAGACAGGTCCCCCTTCCGCGGGCGCGCTCCCCAGATGCCCTCAACGGCCAGGTGTGGGCCAGGCCGGAGCCTGGAGCCCGCGCTGCCTCCCAGGGGTGCGCCAGCAGGAAGCCGGTCTGGGTGGCCTCGGGCTGCGGGATGCGGTGTCCCGGCACCGTGCTGACCGCTGCTGACCTTTCTGAGCCAGAGGGGTCTTCAAGGGACCTCCCCCGCGGAGACTGCGCCTCCTGCCAGGCTGGGAGCTTGGGGAAGCAGCGCCCGGCTCCCTTTCCCTCCGTTGGTTCTGGATGTGAGGCTGTGCTGGGAATGGCCGTGCGCACGATCAGAGCTCAAGACCGTGCAGCTGGCTAGGTCAGGGACGCTCACGTGATGGACTGGTGGGCGGTGAATAGGGTTAGTCCTGAGAAGGGGTACCCGTGTGAGCCCGAGATGTGCACAGTTACGGGCAGGGGTAGTCAAGAAGTGTTTAAGTTCTTTAGGAATCCCATCTAATATGAGATTTTTCTAAGATATTTTGCAAGGTTCTTGTGGGCAATATTTTGGTTATTTAGTGAAGGAGAACAGGGGTTTGGCAAGTTTGTGAGCATCTTTTCCGTAGGCAAGATTCCGTCCACTTTGCATTCATTCTCTTAGTCTATAACCACCACTTAGCCAGAGTTATGTCTTCCAGAGAAGACTCTTGTTAGTGAATGAGCCTAATTATATTGATAAAGTACAGTTAATGGATGTGCATATGAAATTTCTGAAGGCAGAGTTAATACAGACTTGTGAAAAAAATGAGTAACCTGAAGATAGAATAGTTATTTAGGGATGCATTCTCTCCCTCTTTCTTGCTAGCTTGTGACTAGGGTTCTGTTTTGTGTCTAGAATAGATTCACGCTAACCACTTATGTTAGGAAGCAAAAGACTCTTAATTCTTAGTTTAAAAAGGAGGCTGTGGACTTCATACCATGCGCATGCGTGCTCCAGGAAGAGAAGAGCACGCCCTGAGCCTCCTGTAGTCTGAAAAAGACCCTCGAGGCTGGCGTGGCTCAGCAGGCTAGGCCACCACTTGCGATGCTGACATCCTGTGTTGGAGTACCTGCTGCACCTGCAAAAGTAGCAGAAGATGGTCCGAGTGCTTGGGCCCCTGCCATCTGTATGGGAGACCCGGATGGATGGAATTCCTGGTTCCTGGCTTTGGTCTGGCTCAGACCTGGCTGTTGCCACCATTTGAAGAGTGAACCAATAGGTGGAAGATCTCTTTCTCTCTCTGCCTCTCCCTCTCCCTCTCTCTCTCCTTCTGACATTCTGCCTTTCAAATAAATAAATCATTGAAAAATTTTGTTATCTCTTAAGGATTATAGCAGTGTTATGTAAAAGCTGTTAGTGCAGGTAAAAGGACTTCCAAAGACCTGTCGTACAAATTACTTTCCCAGTGACAAGCTTTGATATTTCCAGCCATCATATCAGAGTGGGGCCTCTTTAGTGTGGGAGAAATTCAAGTGTCAATTCAAGTGTCAGTCTTTTCTGCTTTTTTTTAAGAATGATTTTTTAAAAAATTATTTATTTGAAAGGCAGAGTTAGAGAGAGGCAGAGAGAGAGAAAAAAAAAAGGTCTTCCATCCACTGGTTCACTCCCCAAATGGCTGCAATGGCTGGAGCGGAGCCGATCCAAAGCCAGGAGCTTCTTTGGGGTCTCTGTGGGTGCAGGGTCCCAAGCACTTGAGCCATCTTCCACTGCTTTCCCAGGCCATCGCAGAGAGCTGGATCGGAAGTGGAGCAGCTGGGACTCAAACTGGCACCTTATACAAGATGCTGGCACTGCAGGAGGCGACTTTACCCACTACACCACAGTGTCAGCCCTGTAGAATGATATTCTTAAGGCTGCTTTCTAAATTTTGTGCTTAAAATTATAATAAAGCATGCCAGAGAGATGTGTCCACAAAGAATAGAAACAACGTTCTTCTTTTGTAAAAATGAAATAAAGGGCATGTAATGTTCTTCATATAATAAATTCAATAATAACAGCTAGCTCATGTTATACAATTCTTCTATTAAGTGTTTTCTGTGGGTTTTCTTACTCTTCAAGAGAACCATATGTAGTGAGTGGTGTTCTTAACCCTGTATTAGTGATGAGAAAATCGAGCCTGATCGAGTTCTTCTATTTTCTCTACTTGTCCTGTCTTGGCTGACCTCACCCTCTCCTGGCACCATGAAAAAAGTTCTGGCTTGGGTGATATGGACTGTTTTTCAACATCCAGAGTGTGAGGGTGGAACGAGGAGAATCTGTCAAGGAGAGCCATGGAGCCCAGTGTCAGACGTAGATCAGCCTGCTCCAGGGGGGCCTGGCCGGAACCCTGCAGGCGTCAGCCTCCTCCAGAGGGGCCTGGCCGGAACACTGTAGGCGTTTGTGATTCTGCCTCCAGGAAGAGGTCTGCCCTGCGTGCAGCTGTGAGCAGCTGGGTTCCGTGGGCTTCGACCCCCCCACTCTTCCCAAATTTTGTCTGCAGGTGGTCGTAGCCTGTAAGGAGGCTGACAGGGAGGGACAAGAAGGTTTATTGGCTTCCGTCATCTGTGGACATCGAAGCCTCCTTTTCTTCCAGCTTGGGTTTCCCAGAGTCTGATAGAACTCCAACAGAGACGGATTGGTTCTCACGTTCCTAAAGGCATGGCTCACGTAAGTCGGTGTTTCTCCTTGACATGCTGGGATTTGTAGGTTACATAAGTATTTTTCATGAATTAGCCTGAAGTGTTCTGCCTAAGACGGCACCATCTAATCACCTACCTCTTGAATTCCTCCTGTTTGGAGGAATGATGCCAAGTACCTGTTTCCTCCTTATGAGACTGTTTTTTTCTAACTGGCGTTCATGCATTCATTGAGTAAATTACGGAGCAGGTACGATGCGGGATGTCTTGCCGGGGGGCTACCATAGGGCAGTGAAGGAGTGAAATGTCCTAGAAAATTGTTTAAGCTCCCCGGGCAGTCTGTGGCTGGGGAGTTAAGAGCCATGGGCTTCATCTGATGGCTTCATTGGACCACACGTCAGAAGATTTGGAATTCCCCAGGGACCTGATAAGATGACTGATCACCTTGTTAATAAGATGAGATCTCATGTCAAAGTGCCAGTTTGCGTTCCAGCTGTTCTGCTTCTGATCTAGCTCCCTGCTGATGTGCCTGGGAAAGCAGTGGATCATAGTCCAAGTTTTTGGGCCCTGCCCCCTACATGGGAGACCCTGGATGGAGTTCCAAGTTCCAGGCTTTGGCCATTGTAGCCATTTGGGGAGTGAATCAGGGAATGAATGCTTTCTCTCTTTCCTCTCTCTCTTACTGTGCCTTTCAAATAAATAAATAATCTTAAAAAAAAAAAAAAAGCAGGGGCACCAGTTTGAGTCCCCACTAATCCATGTCCGATCCAGCTCTCTGCTATGGCCTGGGAAAGCAGTAGAAGATGGCCCAAGTCCTTGGGCCCCTGCACCCATGTGAAAGACCTGGCTCCTGGCTTCGGATTGGCGCAGCTCCAGCTGTTTCAGCCAACTGGGGAGTGAACCAGCGGATGGAAGACCTCTCTCTCTCTGCCTCTCCTCTCTCTGTGTAACTCTGACTTTCATATAAATAAATAAATCTTTTTTTAAAAAAAAGCAGGAAGAAGTGTTGAGAAAGGGATACCAAATAACAATGTGAAAGTATTTTCTTAGATTGACAGAATTAGACCAAGCTGAGACATTTGGTTCAGTGTATATTTACAAAGATGAAGTAATTCGCCAACTCTTACTCCCATTCTTAAGATGACTTTTAGGCCAGTTATGGAACTCCGTCAGATTCCCAGCTCGGTGGCAGAGACCCAACGACTTGGGCCATCACCTGCTGCCTCCCACAGTGTACATTAGCAAGAAGCTAGAATTGGAAGTGGAGCTGGTACTAGAACTCAGGTGTTCTGATACAGGGTGTGGACATTGCAAAGTGGTGTCTTACCGCTTCGCCAAATATCCATCCCAATTTTTTTACCCACTTTGTTGAGCTATGACTGACATACAAAAAGCTGTACATATTTAATTAATATAATTTGAAGAGTTTAGGAACCCATGAATCTGATATTTTCCTTCCTTTTTGGCACAAGATATCTGAACTTTACCTGTACCTTCTCTGTCTCACTCTAGACATTGTTTCAAGGATTCCCTCATTCATATTAGTGGATTGACAATGATTGCCCTTTAGCATCCTGATTTAACTTATTTTGTCCAATGATTTTGTTTGTTGCTTGTTATCAGCCAATTCCTTCTGTATATCAATGGGTTATAGTTTTGTGTTGATTGACATGGGTTGGGCCCACTCTTGAAGAATGTATTAATGTGTACTGCTTGTAACAAACTATGCTTGTAATAAACTATCATAGACTACATCATAGACTTAGTAGCTTAAAACCACCCTCAATTGTAGTTCTATAGAGTAGAAGTCCAGTGCAGCATAGCCAAGTCAAGATATCAACTCAGCTGGCATTGTGGCATACATGTTGAGCTGCTGCTTGTTATACAAGCATCCCATATTGGAGCTTCAAGTCCCAGCTGCTCACTTCTGATTCAATTCCATTAATATGCATAGGAAGGCAGCAGAGAGTGGCCCAATTGCTTGGGACCCTGCTACCCATGTGGGAAACCCAGTTGGAGTCACTGGCTCCTGTCTTTGGCCTGGCCCAGACCTGGCTGTAGCAGCCATTTAGGGAGTGAACCAGTGGATAGAAGATCTGTGTTCCTCCCCTTCTGCCTGTCACTCTGCCTTTCTGATAAGTTAATTAAGTAAATATGTGGAGAAAAAACTGATATCAACCATAGCTCCTGTTCTTTGGGGCTCAGGGTCCTCTTCCGAGCTCACCGGTTACTGGCAGAATTTATCTCTGTCTGGCAGGAGCCATCCTTCTCACGCTGTGACTATCCTGACTTCCTTTCTGCTAAATCTCTCTGACTTCTTGCACCCCCAGCAAGGAAAAAGCTCTGCTTTGAGGGCCCATCTGGAGTGATCCAGTCCCTATCATAAATCAACTGATAAGTATTTCTTTGCCATGTGATACAACATATTCACTGGCTTAGCAAGTGGGCAAAGGGCATGAGAGCCAAAATAATGTCTAGTACAGGGAGTTTGGGAGAAATAAATGAAGAATATATTGCTATTTATATACTGAAAGCCAGTGGGAAAGCAAAGAAATGAAGTAATAGGAACAGAATATAAAGAAATGAATGTTCTTAGACAAAGCCAGCAGCTTACAACATTCTTGGTGCAATGACATTTTACCTTAAACATGTATAGGACGAGAAAGATCTGGTCTGCAAAGAACCCATGCCAAAGGCTTTCTGGGAAATGATACCACCTACACATGGAACCAAAAGATGAGAAAGCTTGTGATACATTCTAGGTGCTGAAAGGGGAAGTGATGTGAATAGGAACCAAGAGAAATGTGGCTTGGCATGAGGCCTGATAGGTAAGCAAGGACCACATTATTTATAAAAAGTTAGATGGATTTTAATTTAAGTACAGAGAGAAATGTGGAGGAGGGGATGGAGGGATGAAATATAGGTTACACAAGTGAAAATTTCATCTGTGTCACAAGCATTTGTTACAGATGTTAAAAATTTGATGCACAGGTAGACCTGTAGACTAATGGAACAGAATAGAAACCCCAGACATGAATCCACGTATCTGTATCTACAACAAACTCATCTTTGGCAAACTAGCTAAAATCATTCCCTGTATAAATGATAGTCTCTTCAATAAGTGGTGTTGGGAAAACTGGATTTCCACACGCAGAAGTTTGAAACAAGATCCCTACCTTAAACCACATACAAAATTCAACTCAATGGATCCAGGATCTAAACTTAAGACCTGAAACCATTAAATTACTAGAGGAAGACATAGGTGAACTGCTCTAAGACATTGGCCTAGGCAAAGACTTCTTGGATAAGACTCCAGAAACACAGGCCATGAAAACAAAAATTGACAAATGGGATTCCATCAGGCTAAAAAGCTTCTGCACAGCAAAGGAAACAAATAACAAAGTGAAGAGGCAATTGACAGAATGGGAGAAAATATTTGCAAACTATGCATTCAATAAAGGATTAAAAACATACAGATGACATAAGGAGCTCAAGAAGCCCAACAACAACAAAACAACCTGCTAAGAAATGGGCAAAGGATATGAGCAGGCATTTTTCAAAGGATAAAATGCAGATAGCAACAGACAAGTGACAAAATGCTCAGGATCACTAGCCATCTAGGAAATGCAAATCAAAACCACAATGAAGTTTCACCTCACCCCAGGTATAATGTCTTACATAGAGAAATTAACAAACAATAAGTGATGGTGAGGATGTAGAGAAAAAGGTACCCTAATACGTTGATGGGAATGCCAGTTAAACGGTATGGAGATTCCTCAGAAAATAAAAATAAATCTTCCATATGACCCAGCTATTTCACTCTTTGGAATATATCCAAAATAAATGAAATCAGCATATGAAAGAATTGCCTGCACTCTTGTGTTAATAGCAGTTCAACTCACAATAGCTAACATTTGGAATCAACCTAGATGTCCATCAGCTGATGGGCAGACATATCCACCCATACACACACACACGCACACACACACACATATACCTATATACCAAATGTATATATCCATGATGAAATATTACTTAGTATTAAAAAAATGAAATATATCTACAACAGAATGAATACAACTGGAAATCAGTGTGCTAAGTGAAATAAGCCAAACCCAAAAGATAAATATCACAGATTTTTTTCCTATTTGTGATAGTTAATATAATAGTATAAAAATTATGTGGATGTCATATAATTTGGCAATAAGTTATAAATATTGTTTCACTTAATCATACCATGTGAATGACAATATACTCTTCTTTCCCACATTAAAAGAAAGATAGGACTCTTTGGGGTGCTAGTAATGTTTTGTTCTTGGGTGTTGGCTAGGAGTGTGAGCAGAGAACAAAGAACTCATCTGTAAACTTACATGCATTTCTTGGTATGTTTATTATATTTCAGTAAAATGCTTTTTTAAAAAAATAGATGCACAGGAACATTCATTTGCTGTGTATTCTGGTTCAGGGGGTCTGGGGGGTGCTTGAATGTCAATGTTTTAATTAGCTCTTCAAATAAAGTGACACCTGTTTCACTAATAACCAGCCTTAGTTTATATAAACTCTCATTAATCTCTTCATTCCTCCTTTTTTGACTATCACAACTATATTTTAGTATTATGGTATTTTGTCTTTTTTCTTCCATAGGAATCTATTTGTTCTACATAGGAAAACAAAAAAAATTTTAATTTGCTTTCAGATTTGCAATTGAAATGTGAGATAACCAATTATGACGAAATGTCCACTTATAAAAATTGTACATCTTTTGCTCTACAACAGAGTATTCTTAACAGAGAAAGACCATTTGGATACAGGGATGTGGGAAGACTTTTTGTCAAGGCTCAGCATTTGTTCAACATGGCAGAACACATACCCAGGAAAAACAGGAAGAATGTGGGAGGGACTTTAGTAGTGAACATCAATGTGTCATACATCAGAAGTTGTACCTCGGTGAGAAACCATGTAAATGGAAGGCATGTGGGAAGGGCTTTAGTGCTTCTTCATATCTTGTTCAACATCAGAGAACTCACACTGTTAAGAAAAGTATGAATGTAAAGAATGTGGGAAGGCCTCTAGTCAAGGCTCAGCCTGTGTTAAACATGGGAGAAGGCATGCTAGCGAGTAACCACATGAACATAAGGGATGTTGGAAGGCCTTTCTCAGCAGCCATCAACGTATTGTACATCAAGAGTACTCATACTGGTAAGAAGCCACCTGTGTGTAGAAAATGTGGAAAAGCTTTGTAGTAGCTCATACTTTGTTCAACACCAAAGGATCCATATTGGTGAGAAACCCTATGAAGGTAAAGAATGTGGGAAAGCTCTTATAGCCTATGGGAGACTTATTCAGCATCAGAATACTCACACTAGTGGAAACAGTTTGGGTGTAAGGAATGTTCAAAGGCCTTTAGTACCTTTTCATATGGTGTTCAACATGAGAGAATTCACTCTGGTGAGAAGCCCTGTGAGTGTGAGGGATGTGGAAAGGCCTTTTCTGTGTCTGGACAACTTACTTACCGAAGTATCCATACTGGTGAGAAGCCATGTGAAGAGAATGTGGAAAAGCTTTTTGTAGTAGCTCATACCCTGTTCAACACCAAAGGATCCGTAATGGTGAGAAACCCTATGAATGTGAGGAATGTGGGAAAGCCATTAGCTGTTCTCCATACCTTGTTCAACACAAAAGACTTCGTACTGGCGAGAAACCCTATGAGGGTAAGGAATGTGGCAAGGCCTTCAGCACTGGTGCATAGCTTGTTCAGCATCTGAGAATTCACACTAGAGAGAAACCATATGCAGGAGAGGAATGTGGAAAGACTTTCAGGCGTGGGAATGTGGAGTCTTTCATGTGCGGCTCATTGTTCAGCATCTGAGAACTCATGCTGGTAAGAAAAACTCAAAATGCAAAAATTGTTGGTAGATTTCCAGAGATATTTTCATTTTTCTGATACAGATGCCCCTTGACTTGCAGTGGGATTCTATCAGTATAAAGCCATCATGTGTTGAAAATGTCAGACATTGAAAATGCACTTAATACAACACACATAACCTGCTGAATATCATAACTTAGCCTAGTCTGTCTGAAGCATATTCAGAACATTTATAGTAGGCTACACCTGGGAAAAGTTATCTAACACAAAGTCCATTTTATAATAAAATATTGAATATCTCATGTAATTTACCAAAAAGAGTAAAGTTTACAGTGTGGTTTCTACTGAATACATTATCAGTTCACATAATCAAAAAGCCAAAGAATCAAAACTCAAACCATTGTAAGTTAGGGCCTGTCTGAATTAGAGAATTTATAATGTAATTCAGAAAATAAGGCTTCATTTGTCATTCTTGTGTTTAAAGTATTAGAATAATCATACCAGTGAACTTTTTGGGAAAGATAATAAACATTATTTAATGTTCACAATGTTGAAAGCATGAAGTTTTATACTTAGATATCAACAGGGGACCAGCATAGTTAACAAACAGGAGAGCCAGTGTGCTTACCACTATGGGGTATTGTTTTCAAAATGATGATTAATAGAACTTGCATTCTTTGCTCCGTAATCTTAGTTTCATTATTTTTTCTACCTGTTAGTGAAACTTTGATCGTAAAACCCTACAGATGTAGTTAGTCTAGCAATCCCTCCCTTTGTCCAGTTTAGAACTGTAGGTGAATCTTTCTGATAAAATTTTGTAGAAGGAAAGGAACAGGAGAGGATATTCATGTGGAAATTACCTCTTAAACTGAATCAAGTTTTTGAAAGATACTCACTTTTAATGTGTGTGAAAATGTCAACAGCCTGTGATCTACACTGTCCGAAGTTAAATAGAAATTGGAAGTCAGTAATACAGTAGCAAAGCCAACTACTCCTTTAAACATTCCTTTCTTGACTTTTTTCCTATGAACATTTCAACATAGAGGAAAGTGGAAAGGAGAGCAAAATTGCCACCGTCTTTGATAACATTTTACCTGATTCATTTTTATCTCTGTTGCTTTATGAAGAGAGATGTCGCCCTCTGCTCTTGAAAGCACAGCAGTCTCCTTGTGGGGATTCTACCCTCACGACTTCATCTAAACCTAATCATCCCCCAAGTGTCTCACCTTCAAATGGCATCACGTTGAGGATTGGGGCTTCAGCGTATGCATCTGGAGGAGACATACTCAGTCTGTAACATTCTTCCTTCAATAGCATTCTTCCCAAAATTAGCCAAGACTTTCTGGAGAAATGACTACTTCCAGGAATGGACAGAGGTGATTACAGGTGATTGTGGAACAGCTTGGGACAGAGAGCAATGATTCTTTAAAAAAATTAGGATCTTTTCAAAGACACAAAATAGCCAGAGATTCCCATGGGCATGGGTTGTGATGGTCTGAGTATGAAATGCAGGGTCTTAGTCCACCCGTACAGGATGGACTGGGTCCGAGGAAATGTAAGTGAGCCACTCACCTGTTCCCCAGCCTCCTGATCCTGGAGACAATCAGATGCAGCTGGGAGCCAAGTCTAGCAAGAACTCGTTTATTTCACACGTAACAGAGCCTTTTATAGCACAAAACTGCAGAGTCACTGGGGCAGGGCTAAGGACCAACCAATCACTTAAACGGTCATTTTACGGGGCGATTTCTATAGAACCAGCCATATGTCTATACATTTGTTACTAGTTTTGTTACCTCCCCTGATGTTGCATGGCCAATTAGCTTTGGTGGTAAACAACTTTGGATTTCACCCACCTTACTTCCTCTGGGCACCATCTTTGAATTGCTTCATGTAACTAATTTCCCCACATGAAAATTGTGATTTTTTAGTACAGGGCTCAGAAAACTAAAATATAGATTAAAAAAAAAAGACAAAAGCAGACCAGTCAAGAGAAAATCATAGCAATAGTTTGTTTGGGATATTCAAGGAATTTTACTTGTTGTCTTTCCAAAGGACCAAAGATAACATGTGCTTGCAAGAGTGATGAGAAAGCCCAAACTTTAGCAAAAAAAAGGCGAATAGCTAAAACAACACCTGAACACCTGGTGAAGTCTTACCTTCACCACAACCGTGCTTCTGCTCATCCCAAGAATGAATAGACATTAAAAATCAGTTTAATACACAGTCTCTTCGCTGACCTCAACAGGATAAAGCTAGAAAAAAAAAGAGCAGGCTGGCGCTGCGGCTCACTAGGCTAATCCTCTGCCTGCGGCGCCAGCACCCTAGGCTCTAGTCCTGGTTGAGGTGCTGGGTTCTAGTCCCGGTTGCTCTTCCAATCCAGCTCTCTGCTGTGGCCCAGGAGTGCAGTGGAGGGTGGCCCAGGTCCTTGGGCCCTGCACCTGCATGGGAGACCAGGAGGAAGCACCCGGCTCCTGGCTTTGGATCGGCACAGCACTGGCCGTAGCGGCCATTTGGTGAGTGAAGCAACAGAAGGAAGACCTTTCTCTCTGTCTCTCTGTAACTCTGCCTGTCAGAAAGAAAGAAAGAAAGAAAGAAAGAAAGAAAGAAAGAGAGAAAGAGAGAGAGAGAGAGAAAGAAAGAGAGAAAGAGAGAAAGAAAGAAAAAAGAAAAGGAAAAGAAAGAAAGAAAAAGAAAAAAAGAGCAAAGGGAAAACTGGAAAACTCATAACTTTGTAAAAATTAAATAACATAATCAGTATATCAAAGAAAAACATCACAAAAGAAGCCATAAAATAGAGGTAAAATGAAAATACAACCTACCAAAATGTACGGGATGTGGTCAAAGCAGTCCTAAAAGGCAATTTTACAGATATCAAGCTTGTATTAAGCAAGAAGAAAGACCTCAGATCAGAAATCTCACTCTGGGGCTGTTTGACATGGCAGTTAGGATCATGCTTGGGGCACCCACATCCCGTTTTTGTGCACCTGGGTCGGGTTCCAGCCCCTCTCCTGATTCAACAGTCTGCTAATGCATAGCGCAGGAGGCAGCTGGTGATGGCTCACGTACTTGGGGACCTGCCCTCCACGTGGGAGGCCTGGAAGGAGCTCCCAGCTCCCAGCTCTGACCTGACTCAGCTCTGCTTGTTGCGGGTATTTGGGGAATAAATCAGCAGACGGGCACTCTTGCTCTTTTTCTCTTTTTCAAATAATTTTTTAAAAAGTTGTATCTAACTTTACAACTTAAAGAACTAGTAAAAGAAAAACAAACTGAAACCCAAAACTAGGGCAGGCATTTAGCTTGGCAGCTAAGATACCATTTGGGCTGCCTGCATCCCATACTGGAGTACCTGATCTGCGTCTCAGTTCCACTTCTGATCCGGCTTCCTGCTAATGCACACCCTGGGAGGCAGCCAGGGATAGTTCAAGTAGTTGAGTCCCTGATATTCACGAGAGAGACATGGATTGAGCTCCCAAATGTTGGTGTTAGCCTGACCCAGGCCTGGCTGTTGCAGTCATTTGAGGAGTGAACAAGTAGATTGAAAATCTCTATCTCTTTTTCAAATAAAATTTAAAAAAAGCCAAAGCTAGTAGGAGGAAGGGAGGAATAAAGACATTAGAGATACCTAGAGAACAGAAAAACAACATAGAGTCAGCAAAACCAAAGTCAGTGGTTCAAAAAGATGAACAACACCGGCGCCGCGGCTCAATAGGCTAATCCTCCGCCTTGCGGCGCCGGCACACCGGGTTCTAGTCCCGGTCGGGGCGCCGGATTCTGTCCCGGTTGCCCCTCTTCCAGGCCAGCTCTCTGCTGTGGCCAGGGAGTGCAGTGGAGGATGGCTCAGGTGCTTGGGCCCTGCACCCCATGGGAGACCAGGAGAAGTACTTGGCTCCTGCCATCGGATCAGCGCGGTGCGCCGGCCGCAGCGTGCCGGCCCCGGCGGCCATTGGAGGGTGAACCAACGGCAAAAGGAAAACCTTTCTCTCTGTCTTTCTCTCTCACTGTCCACTCTGCCTTTCAAAAAAAAAAGATGAACAACTATAACTAAACTTTAGCTATTTTTACCAAGGAAAAAGAGAGAAAAACAAATTACTAAAACAATTAGAAACAAGAGCAGGGACTATTATTGATTTTACAGAAATAAAAACCATTAAAGAGGGGCCAGCATTGTGTTGTAGCAGGTAAAGTCACTGCACCTGGGAAAAGCAGCAGAAGTCGGAGCAACGGCTGAAGGCCTTCCCACATTCACTGCCCCCAAAAGGGCTGTTCGGGGAGAGTTTCCCACAATCATTGCCCTGGGAAGGCCCTTCTCCAGCGTGAACTCTCCGGTGTTTAATCAGGCTGGGGTTGCCGGCAAAGGGTTTCCCAGGAGACTCACACTCACAGCATCCGTCGGGTTTTACTCTGTTATGAACACTCTGGTGTTGAATGAGATGAGTGGCATGGCTAAAACTCTCTGCACATGTAAGATCTTTCGTCTGATTCTCTGATGCCCAGCAGGTGTGAATCTGCGCCCAGAATCACGGCGCTCGTTATGCCCTGTGCAGTGTGCAAATCTCCCCCGGCTTCAGTGCTCTTGTCCACACCAGGCGTGAAAGTCTCCCATGGCCCCCAAGGCCTTCCCACCCTCCCCACCCTCCCTACGTGTGCAAAGCTTCTCTGATGTGTTCCCTCTGTAGGTTCCCACCGGCCAGGCCTCGTCTCCTCCCTTCCAAGGGCTTGTTCACCTGCTGCTGCACCTGCTGCTGCTGTGACAGTTTTACACTGAACTCAGATCTGCTCCCAGATGCTTCAACACACACATGGTTTGTGCCCGGGATATGAGGCCTGATGTGCAGCCAAGTGTGAAATGTCTTTCACACACACGTCACAGGGGTAGGTTTCCTGGGTGGACACAGCTGCCTTGGGATTCCTGTCCTGTGACACTCCTTCTACAGAGACACTTGGCTGAGAAGGTAACTCCTCACCCTCTGATCCACAGTGACAACCTGAAAGCAGAGAAATGCCGGCCAAGTTCACGTAAACTCTGATAACAGCAAACGGCCCCATCGCATGTGCCCACCTGACCCAGGGATGACTTCACGGGATTGTTGGAAACATACGAAACCTTGGGTAATGGTAAGGAGTGGTCCACACGGCAGTGCTGGCCTGGTCGGATCACAAACTGGGAAAGCCCAAGAACACAAGGATGGGGTTCAGTGCTGGGTGGTGAGACAGGATCTCCAGCTCATGTCCCTACCGAGACCTTTAAGCGGGGACTTGCCTACAGCAGGAGTGTCCAGACCCATGAAAATCTTGTTGTAGCCGAGCTCTATACCAGAACTTCTAGGCAACGTGTGCGTCTGATGACACCTGCAGCGTAGGCCGCCGTGGGCAAGTGCCACAACAGAAGCTGTGGAGTCGGCCTGAGGCCACGAGGGTGGAGCACGGGCAGAGATGACCATGGGCAAGGCGTCACGGTGAGAGGGGCACACTTGGCGTTCTCTGGGTGGTCCTGAGCAGGAAGCTGGCCGTTATGAATCACAAGACTCCCACCTTTGTCGGGACAGAAAATGCAGCGACTATCTCAGGCGACGACTACAACTTTCACACGGTCACACACCCTTGCACCATTGGGCTCTTTTGTTTTATTTTATTTCATCTTCTTCAAAAATCAATCCAATTTGTTTTTAATTTCTAATTGACAACATCACGTGAAGGGATCATGTACAACATGGTTTCGCAATACGTGCGGGTTGTGGAATGGCTAAAGCGATCTAGTTCATATACGTCTTATCTCACAGTTACGGTCTTTGTGGTCAGAACACCTACAACCTACTTTCTTGACATGCTCCAAGAACACAGTGTGCTGTTGTTATCTATCGAAAACAGAGTTCTTCAAGTCCTTCACCTGCCTAACTGAAATTCTGGAGACTTTGATCAGCACTTCCTCTCTCCGCCCGCTTCCCACCGCGGCCCCTGCACCTGCCCGGCCACCAGCACCCTGCCCCTGCCCGGCCAGCGTTTGCAGATTCCACCTGTTGTGGATGACAGCCCTTTATCAAATGTCTTTTGCAAATATTTCTTTATGCTCTGAGGCTTGACTTCTTATCCTGTTGACGGTGTCTTTGGCAAAGTGGAAGTTTTTCATTTTAATGGAGTCCAATTTAGTAATCGTTTCTTTCTTGGATCATGCCCTTTGTGTTACTGGTAAAAAGTCCTAACCAAACCCAAGGCCATCTAGATTTTTTCCTGAGCTATCTTCTGGGAGTTTTATAGATTTGCATTTTACATTTAGGTTTATAATGCACTGAGATAGTATTTTTTAAAAGATTTACTTATTTATTTGAGAGGCAGAGTTACAGACAGAGAGAGGGAGAAAGAGAAAGAGTGTGCACAAGCGATCTTCCATCCACTGGTTCACTCCCCAAATGGCTGAAATAGCTGAAGATGGGCTGACCTGAAGCCAGGAGCCAGGCGCTTCTTCTGGCTCTCCCATGTGGGTGCAGGGGCCCAAGCACTCGGGCCATCCTGTGCTGCTTTCCCAAGTCATTAACAGGGAGCTGGATGGGAAGAGGAGCAGCCAGGACACAAACCCGTGCCTATACGGTATGCTGGTGCTGCAGGCGGGTGGAGGCTTAACCTACTAAGCCACAGCGCCAGGCCCTCAGCTAATTTTTGTGAAGAGTGTAAGGTCTGTGTCCAGAGTATTTTGGTATTTTTTGTCCAGTAACTCCATCATTTCTTGAAAAGATGCTGCTTTTTCCATCAACCTGCCTTTGCTCATTTGTCAAAAATTAGTTGACTGCGGACGCATCCATGAAGGATCAGAGTGTTCTTGTCACTGGGTACAGGGCCGTCTAAGGATGGCAGATTCTCACCATGCACAGGTTCACTCTCCCTGATTCTAGCCACTCTTAGAAAACACTCTGCTATGTTCTGTTTCAAGGCTAAGTCCTTGGCTTCCCCTCTCCCCCATGCAAGCAGCCGGGGCCGAGCAAGCCAGTCAGAGAGAGGCTCATCTCTGCACCTGCAGCCTCTCCCGAGGGCCCAGCTGCAATGCCGTGGCAAGCTTGGCGCCTGGCTGAGCAGTCTGGGACTGTATCAGAGCCACCCGCAGATGCGCTGTCCTGCCACATCTTCCGGGAAACCAGCCCCCTTCCCTGCACCGCTAACCCAGACGTCCTCAGCAAGCAGGCGGTCGGTCCTGCTTCAGGCTGCTGATCTGCTGTGGTCCTCGTCTATTAACAGATTAAACTGCCTCGCTCCTTCACCCCCAGACCTTGCCCTCGTTATATTTTTTTCAGATTTATTTATTTTTATTTGAAAATCAGTTACAGAGAGGCAGAGGGGGAGGGGTGATTTTCCATTCACTGGTTCACTCCCCAAATGGCCAGGTCATCACCACCATGCGCTCTTGAGTTTGTCCTTGAGTTAGGGGAGGAAGAGAAGTGGCAGAGTTAAGGTTTTGAACCACAGTGGAAAATAATGTGAGGACGAGGAAGCAGAGGACTCCCAGGAGAGGCAAGGTGAGAGGACGAGAAGTAGCGTTTCTCGCAGGAGAGGGGTTTAGACAGCGCGGGGGGACGACCTTGAACCCAGCCTGCCGCTGCCTCCACAGCTCTCCAGCAAGGAACTTCAGGGTCAGCCTCCGGAGTGGGACTGGGACGGCCGCGGGCACTCTGGCTCCACTGTGTTTCTGAGACCGGAAGTCTGAAGGTGTCTCCGCTCGTGAAGGGATGGGGCAGGAAAAGGAAGAGTTTGCGAGCCCCAGGATAAGGGTGGAGCCAAAGGCATCCCGGAAATGAATTCCACCGCAGGGGAAGTGAAGGAGTAACCTCTGCTGAGTCAGCCCGTCTGGTGCTTCCTGCTGCAGTTGAGAAACGACCCACCATCCTGCCTGTCGTGAGCCGCTCCGACGCCTTTGAGAAAGATGGGAAAATACTCCTCATCTCCAGGGACTGGGGATTGATGCAGCAATGGATCGGTACAAATAAACCTACTAAAGCAATGTGTGTGTGTCGGGGACAGGAGGCAGAAGCTGGCCAAGATGCCTGGAGCCCTTGGTGGAGTGCCTGGGCGCCACCCCCTCCTCTGACTCCTGTGGCTCCAGCTTCCCATCAACGCAGAACTGGAAGGCAGCACAGAAGGCTCAAGTGGCGGTGTTCCTGCCACCCGTGTGAGAGGCCTGAATTGAATTCCTGGCTCCCAGCTTCAGCCCCAGACTAGCCGCAGCCATTGTCAGCATCTGAGAAGTGAATCAGCAGATGGGTGGTATCTGTCCATCTATCCATCATCTACCAATCTATCCATCTATCTACCTATCCATCTATCTACCTATCCATCCATCTATCTACCTATCATCTATCCAAGGCCCCTTTTGTCGGAGACCACACATTGCCTCCAGTTTTGAAGAGCGTTGTGCCGGTTGAGGGAGAAGCATCTTTGAAATCACTGCTTCCCAAATGCGTCCTGTGCCCATCTCCCTTGACCCCAAAGTGTGTCAGGAATGGGAACAAATCTGTCCCAAGCATGAGGACTTTCAGTGACCTGGGGAGCCGTGAGAGGCCAGGGAAGCTTGGGTGACTTCCCAGAGCCGTCAGAGAAAGCGCGGATGGGTGGGTGAGGGAAGCGGCTGGGGCTTCGCAGGTTAGTCCTTTGCCCGAGTGTTAATACCTAAACTGGAAATGAAATCCCCGCCCTGTAGACTGAAAGACAGGGAAGCATAACCAAGAAAAGCTATGTTGGGTATTGCGGGGTTTGAGATGCATGAAAAGGGTTTTGAAAGGATGAATTGTATGGTGAATGACCTAACCCCCCATGGTGATCGTTTGTGTACCCCGTAGAATATAGTGGGTAGCGGGAGGTGAATCCCGGAGTTGGGGAAGCAGGCACAGGTCCCTCAGGGGAAGTCATTGGTGCTCCTGTAGTTATTGTTTTTAATTCCTTCCAAGCCAGACACATGAGACCAGACATCATCCCACTCCCTGGGATGCCCACATGCCGTGTCATAATGCCTGGTTCAAGTGCTGGCTACTCCACTTCTGATTTAGCTCCCTACTGATGCACCTGGATGCAGCAGATCATGTGGGAGACCTGGCTGGAGTCCCAAGATCCTAGCTTCAGACTGGCCCAGACCCAGCTGTTGTGGGCCTTTAGGGAGGGAACCAGTGGATAGAAGATCTCTCTCTCCCTTTCAAATAAAATAAATCATTTTTTTTAAAGTGGACATTCTTTGGGGATGATGCTGTGGAAGATGGCTCAAGTCCTTGGGCCCCTGCACCCAGGTGGGAGACCAGGAAGAAGCTCCTGGCTCCTGGCTTTGGACTGGCCCAGCCCCAGCCTTCACGGCCATTTGAGGATTGAACCAGTAGATGAAGACCTCTCTCTCTCTGTTTCTCTGTCTCTCTCTCTCTCCCTATTTCTGTAACTCCGCCTTTCAAATAATTACGTAAATCTTAAACTAACTAAACAGATGTTGTCACCTTCAGAGCCGTCACTGTTAAAGCTGTCTGTTCCATTCTGGCTCATGCCTCAATTTTTGGTTTCAAGGTGAGGGGACACAGCTCAGTCCCAGTTGCCATCCATAGATCGGATTATTTTTGCACATCCATGGCACAGCTGGTCAGTCACTATCTAGCCGAAACCAGCTCAGGCCAGCTTGGTGGTGAAACCTCTGAAAACAACTTAAACAGTGGTTTACAGGTGGGCATTTTGCATAGCAATCAAGACACCCAGCTCCACTTCTGATTCCAGCCAATTCCAACTTCCTGCTAATGAACTCTGTGAGACAGCAGGGCCTGGTGAGCAGCTGGGTCTGCTCCACCCCCTTGAACGACCCAGGTCAGTTTCAGGCTCCTGGCTTGGCCCAGCCCTTGCTGTTGCCGGCATCTGGGGGGTAAGCCAGCCAACACATGGAAGATTTCGCTTTCTGTCTATCCCGGTCTCTCTGTCTTTCAAAATAAAATGAAAATAAATTAAAAAAAATTAATGTGAGATTTTATTTAAAAAGACAATTGCAGGGGCTGGTGCTGTGGCACAGCAGGTAAACCGCTGCCTGCAGTGCTGGCATTCCATATGGGTGCTGGTTCATGGCCCCGGCTGCTCCTCTTCCGATCTAGCTCTCTGCTGTGGCCTGAGAAAACGGTAGAAAATGACCCAAGTCCTTGGGCCCCTGCACCCACGTGGAGACCTGGAAGGAGCTCCTGGATCCTGGCTTTCAACCAGCCCAGCTCTGGCCATTGTGGCTAGTTAGGGAGTGAACCAGTGGATGGAAGACTTCTCTCTTTCTGCCTCTGCCTCTCTGTAACTCTGCCTTTCAAATAAATAAATAAATAATTTTTAAAAGATTTTATTTATTTATTTATTTGAGAGGTAGAGTTACAGACAGTGAGAGGGAGAGACAGAGAGAAAGGTCTTCCTTCTGTTGGTTCACTCCCCAAATGGCTGTTATGGCCAGCACTGGGCTGGTTGAAAGCCAGGAGCCAGGAGCTTCTTCCAGGTCTCCACGTGGGTGCAGGGGCCCAAGCACTTGGGCCATCTTCTACTGCTTTCCCAGGCCACAGCAGAGAGCTGGATTGGAAGAGGAGCGGCCGAGACTAGAACTGGTGCCCATATGGGATGCCGGTGCCATAGGCAGAGGATTAACCCACTGTGCCACGGTGCCGGCCCCTAAATAAATCTTAAAAAAAAAAAAGGCAATTTCAGTAGACAGGACATTCAAGTCATAAGATCTAGAAGCATCTGAAAAGGCTGGGGGTGGGGTGGAAGGCATTTCTCTTCCCGAGAGGAATAAATAAGGCCAGAAAGAACTGCTTTCGGGGTGGGGTGAGCAGGTGCGATCATCTGCACAGGAAGTGTTTTTCTTTGCAGTCCACTGCTCCTCAGAAGGGGACGTTGCCAAGGCTGTTCTGCATTCTGTATTGCTGAAGCTCAAGGATGCATTCAAGTTCAAGGGCCTGGAGGGAGGAGAGAAGCCTGAATAAACTTTGGTCAAATCATGTTAGCTCATTTTTTGGGTTATATTCTTTTCTGTTAATTTGTAGATTCATATCATTATTTGGATTTCATTTATGGGTGGTTTATTTTGTGAGACCTTTGATATATGGGGAAAATATTCATAATACTACTAAGCATTAATTTCTTAATTAATTGTAATTTCCCACCAAATGTTGAAACTGTTGATTGTTTTCCCCTCATTGTTGGGGATGAAAGGTTTGACGTTCGTTGTACCAACGTGCTTTTGTAACTGACACTCTCCCTTCTCTTACCCTGAAATCTCTCTCTCTCTCTTTTAAAGATTTGTTTTATTTATTTGAAAGACAGAGTTACAGAGAGAGGTAGAGAGAGAGAGAGAGAGAGGTCTTCCATCTGCTGGTTCACTCCCCAGATGGTCGCAATGGCCAGAGCTGTGCGGAACCGAAGCCAAGAGCCAGGAGCTTCCTCTGGGTCTCCCACGTGGGTACAGGGGTCCAAGGACCTGGCTCATCTTATACTGCTTTCCCAGACCACAGCAGAGAGCTGGATCGGAAGAGGAGCAGCCGGGAGTAGAACCGGTGCACATATGGGATGCCAGCGCCTCAGGCCAGGGCTTTAACCCGCTGTGCCGCAGCACTGGCCCCGAAATCTCCTAAGCACTGCCCTTTAGACTTGTCCAATCTACAATTTTACCGTCAGAGAGTTGAGTGGTTGACAGTTCAGTTATCATTATTATATTCAGCAGATTTTACAGTCTGAAACTTAGATCCTTGTTCACCATAGAATATATCTTCTGACAGTGTGGAAGACCTTTCTGTTTCTCTCTCTCACTGTCCACTCTGCCTGTCAAAAAAAAAAAGAGAAAATATCTTCTGAAAAATGTTCTCTTCTTTGGCTTTTCTTTCTTCTTGGATCTCTATAATTAGATAAATTCTCAGATCTTTTTTTACAAAAGTGACCCCTCTTTCCCACCAGAAAAGACAGGAATTGATGTTGTCCAGTTTATTCTTCTAATATGTGAAAAGTCTTATTTACTTTTGATTTTTAAAAATTTTTAAGGTTTATTTATTTATTTGAAAGACAGAGTTAGCGAGAGGCAGAGTTGGAGAGAGAAAGAGAGTGGTCTTCCATCCGCTGGTTCACTCTCCAAATGACCACAACGGCTGGAGCTGCACTGATCTGAAGCCAGGAGCCAGGAGCATCTTCCAGGTCTCCCACAGGGGTGCAGGGACCCAACGGCTTGGGCCATCGTCTGCTGTTTTCCCAGGCCATAGCAGAGAGCTGGATTGGAAGTGGAGCAGCCAGGACTAGAACTGGTGCCCATATGGGATGCCAGCACTGCAAGTGGTGGCTTTACACACCTACAGCGCCTGCCTCTTTTTAATTTTTTTAAGATTTATTTATTTATTTGAAACTTTGATTCTTAGCATGGCTCAGAATTTTACAAGGCCGGCGCCGCGGCTCACTAGGCTAATCCTCCGCCTGCGGCACCGGCACACCAGGTTCTAGTCCTGGTTGGGGTGCTGGATTCTGTCCCGGTTGCCCCTCTTCCAGGCCAGCTCTCTGCTGTGGCCAGGGAGTGCAGTGGAGCATGGCCCAAGTGCTTGGGCCCTGCACCCCATGGGAGACCAGATAAGTACCTGGCTCCTGGCTCCATGGCGGCCATTGGAGGGTGAACCAACGGCAAAAGGAAAACCTTTCTCTCTGTCTCTCTCTCTCTCTCTCACTGTCCACTCTGCCTGTCAAAAAAATAAAAAACAATAATAAAAAAAATTTTACAATATTTCTTAAATCCAATCTTTAAAAATGGGACACCATTTTTACCATGTTAAATTTCTATTATTTTATTATTCACCTATTAATATAAATGTCACTTTTTCATAATTCTTTCATTCCCATGGCTTTGTTTCTTTGAATTTCATATTCACATGCAACTCAATTTCACTTTTTCAATCATTATCACTTCATAATATATTATGCTAGGAAAGATAAGGGTTTTCTTCATGATTCATTCTTTTCAAAGTATTATGATCTCCATCTCAAATATTTAATTACTATTTCCATTAAATGTAGAAGTTCCCTTTCAAGTATCAAAACACAGCTCCCATGTGGATGTCTAGCCTAGGGTCAGCACACCCACGTCCCACATCGGAGTACCCGATTCCAGTCCCTGGCTCTGGATCCCGACGCTGGCTTCCTACCAACACAGATCCTGGAAGGTGCTTGTAATGGCTAAAGTAACTGGGCTCCTGACCCCACACCAGAGAGCTGGAACCAGCACCACTTTGGCCATGTTGAACATTTCTTTTGGGGCCGGCGCCGTGGCTCAATAGGCTAATCCTCCATCTGCGGCGCCGGCACACCGGGTTCTAGTCCCGGTCGGGTCGCTGGATTCTGTCCCGGTTGCCCCTCTTCCAGTCCAGCTCTTTGCTGTCGCCCAGGCTTTGGATCGTCATGGTGTGCTAGCCACAACGCGGTGGCCACTGTGGGATGAACCAACGGAAAAGGAAGACTTTCTCTCTGTGTCTCTCTCTCACTGCTCTCTCTTCATTTTCTTTCTCTTTTTGGTCTACCTCTATATTTTATAGAACCCAGACTAAAGTCCACGTGTGTTTGTGTCTTGTCTAGTTTTCAACACGTTTGCATGTCCCCTACGTTAACGCACCCAGGAGATGAAGACCTGTGTCTCCAGAGTCAGGCTCAAGTTCCACTTCTGGTTTAGCTGCCTACTCGCTTGTCTTGGACTCCAAACGCCTCATGACACACAGCCTTGCTGTGAGCTTTAATGAGAAAATAAGACAACCTAGTAACAAGTACCCAAGGTGTCTGTTTTATGGTGGGAGCTTTTCTTGTGCCGTTCCTTTTTTTACCACTGGACACAGGGCCATCCATGCCACGAAAGCTGGGCAGAGCAGAGAGCCAGTTCTAGACCTCTGGCTGTGAGGGTCTGGTTCCCTGAAACCACTCGTGGTACCAAGAACCGTCTCCCAGCTGCGGCTCAGTCAGGGACATGGAGCCACTGTGGTGTTCCAAGACAAGTGCTTTACTTAGGAGTTTGACTCCTAACTTTGGGAGTTTGACTGCAAAAAAAAAAAAAAAAATCTGAAGATTTGGGTTCTGCTTTCAGACTCATCATTCACTTGGCCCTCTAAGCTTTCGGCTCCTCCTACTCCAGACACAGATGGTTGCAGCTTCCCCCGGGGCTGCTGGGAGCATTCATTGGAATGTATATGCCAGAGAACAGCTTGTAAATTCTAAAGTGCTAGAGAAAGTTTACTATTACTGTTAGACCCTCGGAGTGAGGATGCTAACACATCGAGAGGCACACCCCAAAGACTCAGAGTCCAGATGCAAAAGCAAGAGGATTTATTCGGCGTCTGCGCTGACGGGCCTCCTGAACTCGGGAGTCCAGAGAGCGCACCCAGCACAGAGCCACACGGTTTATATACCCGCAGCGACCAATCCGTGAGCTGATCATGTGAAAGGCATGCGCCTTCTGTCCAATCAGTGAGCTGATCATGTGAAAGGCATGCGCCTTCTGTCCAATCAGTGAGCTGATCATGTGAAAGGCATGTGTCCTCTATCCAATCAGTGAGCTGATCATGTGAAAGGCATGAGTCCTCCATCCAATCAGTGAGCTGATCATGTGAAGGGCATGCGTCCTCTATCCAGTCAGCTACGGGATCACATGGGAGGCATGCCCCTCATCGCCATTTTGTTGTTTACTTCTTCAGCAGTTCCTTTCCCTGCCAGCGCCATCTTATTCACCCTGAGTGGGGACGACGTCTCGCTCCCTTTGTTCCCCTTGTGGGAGAGCAGGTCCCGCTTCCCACACCGTTATCTGAGTATTAGGAGGCATACAAAATAGGTTAGGTCTTAGCACAGCCAGGCGCAAGTGTCTCAGCTAGCTAAGCATAGGGTCCCTTATTTTTATAGCTGCACCTAATTTTAGCTTTGGGGAAAAAGTTTAGGGCTATAATTTTTAAACTTTAATTTTATTTGGGGCAAAGGTGACTTCTTATTTTTAATAGCGTTAGCTTAAGTCACTCCATCTTGGTTTGATTTTAAGGTTCTTCATTACCAGTTCCTATGAGACTCTCAGATTAAAAGGTCGATGTCCAGATATCCCCCAAACAAACAAGACGCTGCTTCAACTTCTGGGCAGACGCAGCAGGCTCATTAAAGATAACCAAGACCCAGAGGAAGTCGTGTCCTACTGGAGACGCAGCTGCGAGACAGCAGGCGGCTGGACAGTGCTAAGAGGAAAACAGACGGGTACCTGGGGACGAGGCAAGGGCTACTGGGCCAGGCGCGCGGCGCCGAGGCAAGACGCAGCTCGGGGTGCCTCCGTCTTCCATCAGAGGGCCCAGGTTTCAGTCCCAGCTCCACCTTCTAACGTGCACCCTGGGAGACAGGAGGGGACGGCTTGAGTGGATGGGATCCGGCACCCATGGGGGAGGCCCAGATCGGGTTCCTGGTCCCCAACTTCGCCGGTCCGGTCCTAGCTGGCCAGTGCAGGCATCTGGGGAGGATCAGCAATGGGAGTGTCTCCTCTCTCGTGCTCTGTCTTGACTTTTATTCCCTCCTGGTGAGCGAGCTCTTTCTCTGTGCACAGGGCTAATCAATCACCCTAAGCCAGGTTCCACCTGTCCCTCATTGTCAGGTTGGAGCCCACCCCACGCCCACGCCGGGAGGGGAATTGTTCCCCGTCAGACCTCAGTGTCAAACGCCTTTCAGCCACGTTTGAGGAGCGAAGAGGTTTTAGAACGCGCAGTCCTGGGGCTAATTTTGCCACTGTTAAACTTAGCCATCTCTGCTCCCTAGGCCGGAGTCACTATCCCAAAGAGTCAGACCGGCGTTGTCTTTTTGGGAATTGTACTTCTGTAGAATTCTGACAGGCAATGGGCACAAAGCTCAAAAAAGGGGGGGGAGAGATATATTTATATGTATATACACACACACACGCGTGTGTGTATGTGTGTATAATAAAAGTGATAAGAACATCCAAGGTAGCAAGCCGAAAAGCAATAAACAAAGTCATACTCTAAAGGCACGTGATGTGTAGTTTGTTGACTGATTATTTGTATTAAACATAATAATAAAATCTGCTTTTTTTAAGATTTATTTATTTGAAAGTCAGAGTTACACAGAGAGAGAAGGAGAGGCAGAGAGAGAGAGAGATCTTCCACCCACTGGTTCACTCCCCAATTGGCCACAATGCCCAGAGCTGGGCCGGTCCAAAGCCAGGAGCCAGGAGCTTCTTCCAGGTCTCCCACACAGGTGCAGGGGCTCGAGGCGTGGGCCATCTTCTACTGCTTTCACAGGCCATAGCAGAGAGTTGGATTGGAAGTGGAGCAGCCGGGACTTGAGCCAGCACCCATATGGGATGCCGGCACCGCAGGAGGTGGCTTTACCTGCTAGGCCACAGTACTGGCCCCAAGCTGCTTTACATATAATATCCTATTTAGAAAACTCTAACTTAAAAAGCCCATTGAAGGCAGAGGTAGATTTATTTTTAAAGATTTATGTCTTCATTTGAAAGGAAAAGTTACACAAACAGAGGGAGAGAGAGAGGTCTTCCATCCCCTGGTTCACTCCTCAAATGGCCACAGAAGCTGAGGCTGAGCCAGGCTGGAGCCAGGAGCCTGGGACTTCATCCAGATCTCCCACACGGGTGCAGGGGCCCAAGCACGTGGGCCAACTTCCGCTGCACACAAATGTATCGAGCCAATGTTCTGGAAGTTTCCTCTGTCTGGGACTCAGCAGCCCAGTCTTCCTTGCGCGATGTTTGGATTAAGTTGACACGGTTTGCAGTGAAAATGTCCTGGGTGGAGACAAAAAGAACAGAGGCGAATTGAAGACAGCCGTTGTGGGGGAGACCTGGATTGTCACAAAATGTGGAAGCAGCGGGAGTGGGGGCAGGGAAACCAGGCAGGGCGAGACACCTGGGCTCCTCCCGGCAAAGCTGGGCCAGACCTCTGCAGATTTCCAAAGTCAAGGAGCGTGACTGGCCCCCCGACAGGGGATGGGGCCGGAGCTGGCAGAAGCAGCGCAAACGAGAGAAAGTTCCTGGCCTGGAGGGAAACGGCTCTTCCTGCCCCGGGAAAAGCAGGTGCATCCTGAGGAAGTCACAGGTTTTTACAAAACCGGGGCTCAGCCTGGCGGGTGGGGGTGGGGGTGGGGGTGTGTGTGGCAGGGATCTGTGACACTGGGGGGTGGAGAGCGCGGTGCAGCTTTTCTGGATCCCGCTGGGACCTGTCTCGGGAGGTGGCAGGGTGGGTGCCCAGCCGGGTCCTGTCTGAATCTGGAAAAGCCGCGGGGAGCCCTTCTGTGTGGCTGCTTGTGTTTGCTCACAGCGTGTGGCCTGAGTTCCGGGATGAGCCTGGAGAGAGGGAGAGGGAGAGGGAGAGGGAGAGAGAGAGAGAGAGAGAGAGAGAATGAATGTCCTCCTTTTGGGGCCTGCGTTGTGGTGCAGCGGATTAAGCCTCCACCCGTGACGCCGGGCATCCTCTATGGGTGCTGGTTCAAGCCCCAGCTGATCCGCGTCCCATCCAGCTCCCTACCAGGAATCGTGGCATAGCAGGTGCCCTCCGTAGGAGTAGCTTTAAACACCGGTCCCTTGTGAGCTCAGGCTGCGGGTGAGGGGCCAGGCAGGCGGGCCTGGGCTCTGCTCAGGTCTGTACAAGGTGCCCACCAGCTGGGCTCCAGGGAGAAGACTGCAAACCTCTGGATATCACCCCAGGGTACTTTGGGAAGCTCATGGCAAATGGAATCCAAAGACATCCATGACAAAAGTTCATGTGAAATGCATGTCATGAAAAAACCAGGCCTGGATTTCAATTTTTTTTTTTTTTTTTTTTTTTTTTGCTGCTACAAAAACTCATTTCTTAATGCGGTGTTTTCCTCGAACTTTTTGAAGTCCTCGGGGTCTTGGTAGAGAGGGCTTCTGAGGTCAGCTCTTGTGCTCTGCTACGCACTGCTAGGAGGGTTCCGACCAGCAGAGGGCGCAAGGGCCACAGTCCGGGCGCAGAGCGGCCAAGGCCGTGTCCAGCCTTCCGTGCCCCAGCACCGCTGGGCGCCGGCCGCAGAGCAGCTCCCTCGCCGCCATCGACGGAGAGTCGGCCTTCGGCGCTGGGCTTGTAAAACGTAGACAAAGGAGAGGCAGACCTGCTGGAACGCAGGAGAGCTCTGGGGACTCCAGGCTTTGGGGGAGGCAGGGCAGCAGTTAAGCCGTCATCCCATACTGGAGCTCCAGTTCAAGCCCCAGCAGCTCTGCCTCTGACCAGCTCCCAGCGCACCCACCGGGGAAGGCGACGGAAGATGGCCCAAGTGCTTGGCCCCTGCCACCCACGTGGGAGACCCAGATGGAGTTCCTGGCTCCCGGCTTCTGCCTGACCCAACCGTTGTGGCCGTTTGGGGGAGTGAACCAGAGGAGGGAAGATCCCCTTTCTCTTTTCCTCGCTGACCCTCTGCCTTTCGAATAAATAAAATATAAACATTTGAAAACCAATAAAGAAACTGGATGGAAAGCAGAGGGGCTGAGATGTCGGGGGGACTTGCAGCGTCGGAACAAGAAGCCACTTCCCTGCACGGTGGCAATAGGCAGCGGGGACAGCTCTTCCCCCGGGTTGGGGTCTGTTTCTGCGGTCTCGTCTGTCTGCCGCCGGCTGTGGTCTCCAACCCACGCTGAGGTTTTGCATTGCAGGTCTGGGAGCCCGGTGCCTTCCCAGCAGAGGTCGGTTGCCTTACTTGATTTCTCATTTGTGAAAGCAGATTCGCTAGAAGTAAGCGCTCCGCCCGGGCCAGCAGCAGCAGTGCCCATCTCGGGCCTCGTGAGTTGCTGGAAGGCGCGGCAGCTCTGGCACTTCACGCAAACATCTGCGGAGTGAATGGAAGGATGACACGTGAAGAAAAGGGGTTTGCAAAGTTAGATCTGAGAGCGGAAGAACAGGCGGGCATGCGGGTGCTGTGATGGGCCGTGGCTCCCTCCTCTGACCCGAGAGCTGCACAGAAAGAGGCACCGTGAGCACCGGGAGAGAGCTGCTGTGGTCCTGTCAAACAACGGCCAGCCTGCCTGCACCCCAGCCCCCTTCCTGCTCCTCTCTAGGGTACAACCCTCCTCGGGTTGCTCCCAAGCAGATTCAACAAACTGAAGATGGAAAATATTTGCAAAAAAAAAAAAAAAAATTGTGTGAGTACTGAACATGTGCAGACTTTGTTCCTTGTCATCATTCCCTAAACAATCCAGTGTGACAACCGTTTAGACCCCATCGACATTAACTGAAAGTGATCTAGAGACAATTTAAAATACGCAGGAAGGGGGCCGGCACTGTGGTGTAGCGGGTAAAGCCGACGCCTGCAGTGCCAGCGTCCCAGATGGGCGCCGGCTCCAAATAGGATATTATATGTAAAGCAGCTTAGGGCCGGTGCTGTGGTGTGGCGGGTTAAAGCTGCCGCCTGCAGTGCCGGCGTCCCATATGGGTGCCGGTTCGCGTCCCGGCTGCTCCACTTCTGATCCAGCTCTCTGCTGTGGCCTGAGAAAGCACTGGAAGATGGCCCAAGTGCTTGGGCCCCTGCACCCACGTGGGAGACCCGGAAGAAGCTCCTGGCTCCTGGCTTCGGATCAGCACAGCTCCGGCCATTGCAGCCATCTGGGGAGTGAACCAGCAGATGGAAGACTCTCTCTCTCTCTCCCTCTCTCTCTCTCTCTCTCTCTCTCTCTGCCTCTGCCTCTCTGTAACTCTGTCTTTCAAACAAACAAATAAATCTTAACACTGGTTTCTCAAGCACCGTTTTTGTTTGTCTGCACCCTCCCCCGCCCCGCCTGTGAGTCATGTGGGACGATGCCATCTCCAGCGAGTCATGTGGAAGGATTCCGTCTCCAGACCCCTGCCCGGCTGCTCCCGTCGGCCTGGCTCTCTGAAGCCAGCAGGGCAGCTCCTAACGCAGGAGCTCCTTCAGCAGCCTGCGTGTGGGGTCCACTCCCTCCCTCCCCTTTTACCCCTGTGGGCGAAGAACTATCTTCCAGGGGCTTCCTGAGAGGCAGCGCTTGGGAGGCTTTTTTTTTTTTTTTTTTTTTTTTTGAGCCGTTGTTGGTCTGCAAATGTCTAATCCTGTTTCCACTTGATGATGGTTTGAGAGAATTCTGGGTTCCACAGTATTTTTGCCAGAGCATCCAATGCCCTTTCTTTCTTTCTTTTTTTTTTTTTTAAGATTTATTTATTTATTTGAGGCCGGCGCTGCGGCTCACTAGGCTAATCCTCCGCCTGCGGCGCCGGCACCCCGGGTTCTAGTCCTGGCTGGGGCGCTGGATTCTGTCCCGGTTGCCCCTCTTCCAGTCTAGCTCTCTGCTGCGGCCTGGGAGGGCAGTGGAGGATGGCCCAAGTGCTTGGACCCTGCACCCCATGGGAGACCAGGAGGAAGCACCTGGCTCCTGGCTTTGGATCAGCGCAGCACGCTGGCCGTAGCAGCCATTAGGGGAGTGAACCAACGGAAGGAAGACCTTTCTCTCTGTCTCTCTCTGTCTAATAAAAAATAAATAATAAAAAAGATTTATTTATTTGAAAGTCAGAGTTACCAGAGAGAGAAGAGGCAGAGGGAGAGAAAGAGAGAGAGGGAGAGAGAGAGAGAGATCTTCCATCTGATGGTTCACTCCCCAATTGGCCACAATGGCTGGAGCTGTGCCGATCTGAAGCCAGGAGCCAGGAGCTTCTTCCGGGTCTCCCACGCGGGTGTAGGGGCCTGAGGCGTGGGCCATCTGCTACTGCTTTCCCAAGCCACAGCAGAGAGCTCATCCAATGCCCTTTCACTCTGACCCTCTGACTGTGGCTTACGTCCTGATTTTTCTCTCAATCTGTTACAGACCTGGAATTCTGAAATCATCACTACCAGAGCCACCCTGGAGGCCTCTTCTAGCTTCCTTCCACTGTGGGGATTTTTCATGTAGTAGTTCCTTTTTCTTTAACATAGAGCTGTTTATGTATTTATATTATGTATTTATTTGAAAGACAGAAATCTTGTAGGTATGGTTTGATGGGGGTATGTGCAGGGGTAGAATTTTAATCAGGAACTCAAAATTACTCGATTCTCTTATTCTGTGACCTTTCTGCTTTATATTTCTTCTTGAGTCCATTTGGCAAATGGAAATGGTCCATTGCATCTAAGTCCTCAAATATATTCACAAAAACATCGCTGATAATATGTTCTGTCATCTTAATATTTGTAGCATAGTACCTTTGGCCTGTTCATTCATTTCTTTTTTTATTAATTTTTTAATAATTTTTTTGACAGGCAGAGTGGACAGTGAGAGAGAGAGACAGAGAGAAAGGTCTTCCCTTCGTTGGTTCACCCCCCAATGGCCACTATGGCCGGCGCACCGTGCTGATCCGAAGCCAGGAGCCAGGTGCTTCTCTTGGTCTCCCATGCAGGTGCAGGGCCCAAGGACTTGGGCCATCCTCCACTGCCTTCCCGGGCCACAGCAGAGAGCTGGCTTGGAAGAGGAGCAATCGGGACTAGAACCTGGGGTGCCGGTGCCGCAGGCGGAGGATTAGCCTACTGATCCATGGCGCTGGCCCCTGTTCATTCATTTCTTTAAATTTAAAAAAAAATTTTTGCTTTATTTGAAAGGCAGACAGAAAGAGAAGAGACAGAGACAGAGTGCCCATCCACCGGTTCACTCTTCAAATGCTCTGGACCAGGCCAAAGCCAGGAGACTGGAACTCAGCCCAAGATCCCCTGTGGGTGGCTGAGCCACCAGCTGCCATCTCCCAGGACGCGGATTAGCAGGAAGCTGGGATGGGAGCAGAGCTGGACCTCGAAGCCCGCACGCTGACATGGAGCGTCGTGTCCCAAGCACTGACCCCTCCACCTTCCCGTTGTCACGCCACCTGTTGGCCTTTTGATATGGGATAGGGCAGGGAGCTAAGCCAGGGCCACAGTGCCTCCCCTCGAGGTACTCCCCTAGCCTGGCTGTCAGTCAAACAACCCCTTTCCCACCCAGCGCATCGACCTGCCACTGTGAGGGGCTCGCTCTCGCCGCTCTGCCTGCAGGTGGCGCTGTCTCCTGGGCTTTCCCCTTCCTGGCCCACGGGCTGTGCACCATACACGTGCCTGTCCTTGGAATGCCTCTCTGGGTGACAGCTCACTCAGGGGGAAGGGAAATGGACAGGTAAAATCCTTAATCCAAGAGAAAGTGTGGTGGGCGAGGTGGGGCCCAATTCCTGTTCTGGGTCCTTTCCTGTCACCCAGAGAGTGACACGTGTAACGTCATGATTTCTTATATTTCTTATTCTTGAACAACGCAAAGATTTTTAGAGCCTTTAGGGTTCGAATCATTCTTCCTGACTTTCAGGGTTGTTATGATCCCGCATTGCAGCTCTTTTTAACCTGAAACCCAAAAACTGCTGCTTCGTACGATCGCTGTCCGTTTCGATTTTCCCATGCATTTCTCATTGTTACTGCTCGTTATTCTACTTGTACCTTTTAGTTTTTCCTCTCTTTGCTTTTCTTTCTGCTAAGGTCTCCAGGACTTCCTGTAGTCAAGGATAGTTTCAAAGCAAAACGTCTCCCTTTTTATTTAGCTGGAAGCGTGTTTAGTTCCCCTTCGTTCTAGCAAGAGGCTTGGGAAGGCAGCTCTGGGCAGGCACTTTCCGCTCGGCGCACCCAGCCACTTCCTTAGAGAGGCAGACACTAGCCACTCTGCCACCTTCTTCTACCCATGTGTGCTGTTGAGAAATCTGCGGAAAACCCAATTTTGCTTTCACGAAGGTACTCAGTCTTTTATTTCCAGTAGTTTTATTTTTTAAGTACTCACTTTATTTTTTTTCCATAGGAAAGACAGAGCAAACGAGAGAGAGAGAGAGAGAGAGAGAGAGAGTGTCTGAGAGAGGTCTTCCATCGGCTGGGTCACTCCCCAAATGCCCACAACATCCAGGGCTGGACCAGGTCTAAACCAGGAGCCCAGAACTCCACCTGGTCTCCCACAAGGCGGGCAGGGACCCAAACACTTGCACCATCACCACTGCCTCCCAGGGTGCGCGTGAGCAGGAAACTGGATGGGAACTGGAGTGGGAACTCAGGCCAGACGTTCTGATGTGGGATGCAGGAGCAAAGCACTCACCCCAGCCGTTTGGTTAAGCTTATCTCACTGTCGGGGCCAGTGCTGTGGCGCAGTGGGTTAAAGCCCCGGACTGCAGTGCCGGCATCCCATAAGGTCACTGGCTTGAGTCCCGGCTACTCCACTTCTGATCCAGCTCTCTGCTGATGCACCTGGGAAAGCAGCAGAAAACAACTGAAGTCCTTGGGTCCATGCACCTACATGGGAGACCCAGAAGAAGCTCCTGGCTCCTGGCTTCAGGTCGGCTCAGCTCCAGCCATTGCAGTCATTTGGGGAGTGAACCAGCGGAAGGAAGACTTCTCTCTCCCTCTCTCTACCTTTCTCTGTAACTCTGTCTTTCAAATAAATAAAAAATAAATCTTTAAAATTAAAAAAATAAAAGAGAGAGAGATCGCTTCATTGTCTTCAGTATTCCATGGTTCAGCTTCTGATCCAGTTTCCTGCTAATGTCCACCCTGGGAGGCAGCAAGTGCTTGGGCCCCTACCACTCCTGTGGGACACGGGGTTGTGTTCCGGGTTCCTGGCTTGGGCCAGAGAAACAGAAAGTGCGCGCTTTGCCCCCGCGGGCCGGGAGTGCAGCAGGGACCCCGCTGTCCCTGTGCCGGCTCAGCCTGGCCTCCTCCCAGCTGGTTCCGGGAAGGGTCCAGCCGCCAGACATGCCAGAACTGGACCGTGCTCTTCTGACGCTGCTCCTAAAACAAAATGTGGCCGGCGCCACGGCTCAATAGGCTAGTCCTCCGCCTGTGGCGCCGGCACACCAGGTTCTAGTCCCGGTCGGGGTGCCGGATTCTGTCCCAGTTGCCCCTCTTCCAGGCCAGCTCTCTGCTGTGGCCCGGGAAGGCAGTGGAGGATGGCCCAAGTGCTTGGGCCCTGCACCCCATGGGAGACCAGGAGAAGCACCTGGCTCCTGCCTTCGGATCAGCGCGGTGCGCCGGCCGTGGCGGCCATTGGAGGGTGAACCAACGGCAAAGGAAGACCTTTCTCTTTGTCTCTCTCTCTCACTGTCCACTCTGCCTGTCAGAAAAAATGTTAAAAAAAATGTGCAACTATTTCAGTGATAAAAACGTGCGACGTAAAACTTGAACGTCTGGGCGGACACCATGTGCAGCAGGTTAAGCCACCACGTGTGATGCCACATCCCATAGGAGTCCTGGCTGCCCCACTTCCACACAGCTCCCTGCTGATAATGATCCGTTGCAACTTGTCATTGAATTTGTATTTACCTTTATTTATTGAGATAACAGCATACATACAGAAAAGTGTGTGAACCTTAAGTGCACAGATTAAAATATAGAATGCTGGGGCCAGTGTTGGGGCTCACCGGGTTAAACTGCTGTTTGTAATGCCAGCATCTCATATCAGAGTTCTGGTTCGAGTCCCAGCTGCTCTGCTTCTGATCCAGCTCCCTTCTAATGTGTCTGGGAAGGCAGTGCATGATAGACCAGGTCTTTGGGCCTCTGCCACCCACATAGGACACCCAGAAAGTGTGGCTCCCAGCTTCTGTCTGGTCCAGTTCATCACAGAGTCAGTAGCAAGATCTTGTTCATTAGAAACACGGGAGGAGAGCACACGGAGAGACCTAAGTTGTGGCTGCACTTCTGGGACAGGCAGTGTCTCTGCCCAGGGAGAGAGAGAGAGAGAGAGAGAGAGAGAAGGGGGCCCAGCCCATCCTTCCCTCAGGGTCCCACTCCAGAGAGAACTAACCCCCTCCCATGATGCTGGCATCAATCCACCTGTCTAATCAGCTCTTGAAGGACCCCCATCTTGAAGTTCTCGGCCACGCGGGGCTGGTCCACGTGCGTCTGTGAACTATGTTGGTCCCCTGGGGGGGGGGCCCTCTGAGTATCACAGGTGCACCTAGACACTTGTCGCCCTCCTCCCGCCCTGTCTGCAGGCCTGCAAGGGATGTGAGCGGCTGCTTCCTGCTAAGACAGGCTCCATTTGACTTTTAAAACTTGTCTTAAAAAGTATAACCCTAGGGGCCGGTGCTGTGGCGCAGCAGGTTAACGTCCTGGCCTGAAGCGCTGGCATCCCATATGGGCACCGGTTTGAGACCCAGCTGCTCCACTTCCAATCCAGCTCTCTGCTGTGGTCTCGGAAAGTAGTAGAAGATGGCCCAAGTCCTTGGGCCTCTGCACCCACGTGGGAGACCTGGAAGGGGCTCTTGGCTCCTGGCTCCTGGCTTTGGATCGGCGCAGCTCCGGCCGCTGTGGCCAATTGGGGGTGAACCAGTGGATGGGAGACCTCTCTCTCTCTCTCTGCCTCTCCTCTCTCTGTGTAACTCTGACTTTCAACTAAATCTTTAAAAATATATATATAACCCTAATACATAAAAAAGGAAGAGGGACGAGCCACACTCGGCTAAGGGCTCCTCTCACAAAACCTGGCCGTGGAGCAAGGCGGGATCTTTCCCATTCCTACCTTCTTTGTTCTCTTTGCAAACAAGCGTGCATCATCTTCTCATTGGAAGTACTTTCCCAGTAAGAGCTGCGGCAAAATAACCCCGAGCCGAACAGAGCAGGGAAGCAGCCAGCGTTCCAGGATTCTCCCACTCGGTCTGGCTTTGTTTCCCCCGCATCCGGTTTCCAGTGTCTTCTATAACGCGGTTGTTGAAACCACAGACCATAGACACTGACTGAAACAGCCCCTGGGGAGCATAAACTAATAGGCGTGAGAGCCCTGGCCGCTCCGTGAGTGCTGGCTTCTGCGCTGAGCCTTGTCCTTATCTCGTTAGAGTCTCCGCAGGCCCCGGAGGTGTGTAACCACATCCCCCCTGCAGCGCAGACCAGCGCTGTGGGGCTCCTCCACTGTAGGCTCGCGCTGGCTACTGTAGGCTCGCGACGTGCCTACGGCTCAGTTACCACTGTCCAGAGGCGCTGCCGCGATGTGTCTGTCCTGGGCACAGGAGCCAGCCTGAAAACCTTTGCAGTGGATGGAAATTCCCCTCCGTCGAACCTGGGCCGCTGAGTGGCGCCTCTCGTGTAGCTGATCTCAGGGACTCATCGGCCAGTCTCCCTCTCTTGGCTTAGTTTCCCGGTGCTGCTTTGATGAGCGAAGATGAATTTGTTGCTAAAGACGAACTCCCTGCATTGAGGAAGTGGTGCGTTCGCTGCAGACAGTCCCGTGGGGTCCGGACCACAGCCTCCTGAGGTCGGCATCTCCTCTGTAGACAACACCTTTCTTCTTCTTAATTTTCAATTTCTTTCTTTTTTTTTTTTTTTTTTTTTGACAGGCAGAGTGGACAGTGAGAGAGAGAGACAGAGAGAGAGAAAGGTCTTCCTTTTGCCGTTGGTTCACCCTCCAATGGCCGCCGCGGCCGGCGCGCTGCGGCTGGCGCACCGCGCTGATCCGATGGCAGGAGCCAGGAGCCAGGAGCCAGGTGCTTCTCCTGGTCTCCCATGGGGTGCAGGGCCCAAGCACTTGGGCCATCCTCCACTGCACTCCCTGGCCACAGCAGAGAGCTGGCCTGGAAGAGGGGCAACCGGGACAGAATCCGGCGCCCCGACTGGGACTAGAACCCGGTGTGCCGGCGCCGCAAGGCGGAGGATTAGCCTATTGAGCCACGGCGCCGGCCCTCTTTTTCTTTTTTTTTTATTTGTGAAAGGCACAGTGACAGAGAGAGGAAGCAAGAGGCAGAGAAAGAGAGAAACTTCCATCCTCTGGTTTGCTCCCCAAATGCCTGCAACAGCCAGGGCTGGGTCAGGCCGAAGCCAGAATCCAAGAAGACTCCATTGGGTCTCCCATGTGGGTGGCAGCAACCCAACTCCCGTACCAAACACCCACATCTCTGTGGGGTTTGAGAAACAGGACAGTGTGGGGAGCAACTCGGACTAGACTAAGTTACTGGAATTAAGACTTATTCTATGCATCTGCTCTCCCACAATATGGCGCTGGGAAAGGAGGCAACAGCTTCTACCAGCTGCCTCTCACCAACTTGACAAGCTGCAGGAGCTGCTCCTGATTGGAGGAGAGCAGCGTACTCGGCGTGTGGGTAGCAGAGTTGGGATTGGTGGAGGAGGACTATAAAGGAGGAGAGAGACAACATGCACCAGGAACATCTAAGGGGAACACCTGTGCAGCCCCCGAGAGAGCCGGCCGGCGGTGTGCCGCTCCCCCGCGGAAGTGGGGAATGTGGCAGGGGGAACCGCCCTTCCACGGAGGTGGAAGGGACAGTAGCCAACCCGGGAAGAACCAGCAGCAAACCCGGGAAGGGCCGAGCAGACGAAAGAACAGCGCAGGGTCCTGTGTCGTTCCTCCATGAAGAGGGGGAGCGACATAATGGTGCCGTGACTCGGATATGAAGCCTAGGCAGGGTTTAGTGTCGTTCCTCCATGAAGAGGGGGAGCGACAGGACAGGCCTTCCTTTCCCAGAATATCAGTAGGAATAAAATACATAAATTGAGAAGGCGGAACAGGAAAGTCGGTGCAGAAAAAGAAACTAGGGAGAGGCAAGAAGCCCTTAGGAGGCCAACCTTTTAGTGCTTTGGTTCATAAAATGAAAACAAAAAAGTCACGCCCTGTTTCCCTGCCCCTGGCAAGGTGCTAACACCTGGCCAACTCTGAGCACATCAGCCAGGCAGCCCCAAGCTCAAGGGCAGGAGACGGCCTTGGACCGGGCATCTGCTGTGAGGGCTGTGGCCCTGTGGGTCCAAGATGCCAGAAAGACAAAGTACAAGTTCACGAGAAGCGGAAGCCGTAGGAGGCCGGCGGGGGGCGGAGGGGCTGTCCCGCTCGCCCTGGTACCGTTACTTGGCACAAACGGATGCATCTGCTCTGTGGAAATGGAACTTAAGGCTGTCACAAAGAATTGAGGCTGGGAAACCCAAGGATCTGGAATGTTCTGAAGGATTTGGGGCTCTCCAGAATGGAGCCTGTGGGAAGGAACTTGGTTCAATTAGACACAGCTGGGGAAGAAACCTTCCGCAGAGAGAGAATGTGGGCGGGATTTAGTAAAAGGTCAGAACTTACTAGACCCAAGTGGGCATACTCAGGGGAAAACCCAGAAGCCACAGTTCATTAGAAACACATACATTCGGTGCCAGCGCTGTGGTGTAGTGGGTTAAGCTGTCGCCTGCAGTGCTGGCATCCCATATGGATGCCAGTTCGAGACCCGGCTGCTCCACTTCTGATCCAGCTCTCTGCTATGGCCTGGGAAAGCAGTAGAAGATGGCCCAAGTCTTTGGGCCTCTGCACTCGCATGGAAGACCTGGAAGAAGCTCCTGGCTCCTGGCTTCGGATCGGCACAGCTCCGGCCGTTGTGGCCAATTGGGGAGTGAACCAGCAGATGGAAGACCTCTCTCTCTGTCTCTGTCTCTGCTTCTCTCTGTGTGTAACTCTGACTTCCAAATTAATTAATTAATTAAAAAGAAGCACATATGGTCAGGGGCATAGCGGGTTAAGCCACAGCTCGCAACACCGGCATCTCAGAGCAGGGTTCCAGTTCTAGTCCTGGCTGCTCTGCTTCCAACCCAGCTCCCTGCTGACCCACTGGGAAAACGACAGAAGATGGCCAAGTGCTTGGGCCCTGCCACCCATGTTGGAGTCCCAGGCTCCTGGCTTCAGCCCAGCCCAGCACCTGCCATTGCAGCCACTTGGGGAGGGAACCAGTGGATGGAAGATCTCTTCCTCTCTCTCTCACTCTGCCTTTCAAATAAATAAAACAAATCTTTAAAAAAAGGTGGTCAGCCAATCTTCCTGTATCTGGGGTGTGAAAATATATTGCTGTTATTTGCCAGAAGTACATAGGCCTACCTGCTGTGGAGGCCCTGCGTAAGAGGAGAAGAGGACCCTCTCCCGGTGCCCACTCCACGTGTGCAGTCTGTAGCAACGGCCTGGGATTTGGACCAGCCAACGAAGCGCCCCCTGCAGGCTGGGAGGGGACTGCAGAGGGCGATCTGGGGACCCTGGGAGCCCCTGCAGAGAAAACCGAGTAGAATGGATGGTTTTGAGGGAACTGATAAAGACAGGAAACACATGGGCATTCCTACCGGGCACTTGGCCATGTCTGCAAGGACATGACGTCCAAATGAGTTTTCTTCTCTCCGCAGCCCTAGTGGGAGGCAGGAACTTTACTCAGAAATCGGCCCTGTGTGCCAGGGCTGAGAGCGGAAAAGTAAAGAGGACGCGGACTACCAGCCCCGTTCTCCCAAGAGAGAGCCTTGGGCCCGCCTGGATAGCTCTTGCAGATGATAACCTTGGGCAAGGAGAGAGGGGCGGATCCCGGCCCGGCGAACGAACGCAGGCGCCGTGACACGAGGGGCAACTTGGCGGCTGGATACCTTCAGGGACGGGACACCCCCCCTTCCCCCCGCCGTGTGGACAGCTGCCCACCCAGCAGCGCCACTGGAGACCCACAGTCATCACAGATGAGCTTTCCTAGCAAGAATGGACCACGTCCTCGGGCTCCTGCCCCCACGTGGGAGGCCCAGAAGCAGCTCCAGGCTCCTGGCCACTGGAGGAGGGAATCCACGGGTGGAAGATCGCTGTCTCCCTGTCTGTCTCTAATTCTTTCAGATTAAAAACAAAACAAAACACACAATTAAAGAAAAGCAGAGGTGAGTGTTTGGCCTGGCACTAAGACACCAGATGGGATGCCGGTGTCCGATCCAGCGCTGGCCACTGCAGGCATAAGTGGAGGGAACCAGTGGATGGGCGTGCAGCCTCCCGAATAAATTTTAAGAAAGAATAAGAAGAAATAAAAGGAAGGGGTTACCCTAGGCTTCAGGGCCATGCTTGTCTCCAGAGGAAAAGGCACGGTGGCTTCGAGGGCACTGGTACCACGCCTGCTCTGGCCCCGGGTGGTGGGGCCCCAGGTCCTTTATAATTATCTATTAAGCTGTACATTTATGCTTCGTACCTTTTCTGTATTACCTGCAAACCAAAGAGTTTAAAAAGCCACGAATTACCAAAGTTAAAATACTACTGAATAGTACATTTAAAAGTGGCTAGGATGGTACATTTAACACTATGGGTGTATCTCACCGTTATCTAAAATATCTAAACACAGACGGTGAAATATCGCAAAAACATGCACAGAGAGCGCCCCCATGTGGACATCTTGGGAAACGCAGTTTGAGCCGAGGCTCCTTTAACGAAATGCCTGCAGCGAAAGTGTTAGAGATGTTGGGGTACTTGGGGACTTTGGAATACTTGTATATACACAATGAGATATCGTGGGGAGGGGACCCAGATGTAAACATGAAACTCATTCGTGTTTCACAGACACCTTAAACACAATGTTCTTGATCATCTTATGTACAAACTTGGTGACCACGGAGCCAGCAGACTTGTGGTGTCATGTTGGCATTCAAAAGGCTCCAGATCTTGGAGCATTCCAGAGTTTGGATTTTTGGGGTAGGAATGCTCAACCTGTATTGTAAAGATATCAGTTATCGGGGGCCGGCGCTGTGGTGCAGTATGTTAATCCTCCGCCTGTGGCGCCGGCATCCCATATGGGTGCCAGTTCAAGTCTCGGCTGCTCCTCTTTCAATCTCGCTCTCTGCTATGGCCTGGGAAAGCAGTGGGAGACGCCCCAAGTCCTTGGGCCCCTGAACCCACATGGGAGACCCAGAAGCAGCTCCTGGCTCCTGGCTGCGGAACGGTGCAGCCCTGGCTGTTGTGGCCATCTGGGGAGTGAACCAGCAGATGGAAGACCTCTCTCTCTCTCTCTCTCTCTCTCTTTCTGCCTCTCACTGTCTGCAACTCTACCTCTCAAATAATAAATAAAATCTTTAAAAAATATCAATTATTGGTTATAGATTCAGAATCAAATTCCCCCTCTAACTGGACAGACTCTGGCACAATCAGAGTGAGAGGAAGGCACCCTTTATCCGATACCAAGACTGACCACAGAGCTAAGATAATTGAGCCAATGGACAATAGCTCAGAGTTGGATCAAGGGAGCCCACGCAGGCACTCGGACGGAACCACGCAGGTGAGGCAGCTGTGGCTGGGCAACCCGTGGGACGTGGCTTCTCCATTCGTGATCGCGCTGTCCATTTTAGCAGAAAACCATAAATAACTCAGAGTCCATGGGCAGGAAGAATGGATAAATCAGTGATGATGCATGCCCACGCTGGAATACTATGCAGCAGAAAAAAAAAAACAGATCAAATCTGGGACCTGTGTGGTGGCACAGCAACCACAGGGTAAGCCAACGCATGCACCCCAGCGTCCCATACGAGCGCTGGTTCTAGTCCCGGCTGCTCCACTCCCACTCCAGTTCCCTGCTAACAGCCTGGGAAAGGCATCAAAAGGTGGCCCGGGTGTTGGGGCCCTGTCACCCTCGTGGGAGACCCAGATGGAGTCCCAGGCTCCTGGTTTCAGCCTGGTCCAACCTTGGCTGTTGCAGCCATCTGGGGAGTGAACCAGTGGATAGAAGACTGCTATCTCTCTCTCTATCTCCCCCTCCCTCCTCTAACTCTGCCTTTCAAAAACATAAATATTTTTTAAAAAGATAAAAAAAAGAATTATGAGTAAAAAAAAGCAAGTCTCAGAAGATAACACAGGGTGTATGATTTCATTTCATAAACCTCAAAAGCAAAAAAAAAATAATAATAATAATATTGAGGCCTGTGCCGCGGCTCACTAGGCTAATCCTCCACCTGCGGTGCCGGCACACCGGGTTCTAGTCCCAGTTAGGGCGCCGGATTCTGTCCCGGTTGCCCCTCTTCCAGTCCAGCTCTCTGCTATGGCCAGGGAGTGCAGTGGAGGATGGGCCAAGTGCTTGGGCCCTGCACCCCATGGGAGACCAGGAGAAGCACCTGGCTCCTTGCTTCGGATCAGCGCGGTGCGTCCACCGTGGCGGTCATTGGAGGGTGAACCAACAGCAAAGGAGGACCTTTCTCTGTCTCTCTCTCTCACTGTCCACTCTGCCTGTCAAAAATAAAATAAAATAAAACCTTTAAAAAAAATAATATTGTTTAGGGATGCACACCAATGCGATAAAAAGTATTAAAAGGGGAAAAAAGAAAAAAATTTAAAAAAGAAAAAGCAAACACAAACAAAAAATATATAAGGGAAAAGTTGTCAAGAGGAGGGTGACAGAGACTTTGGGGAGCGGAGGCAGTGGGGGCTGGCAGAGGCAGGCCCGGGGCTCACTCTGCTGTTAGACATCATAGCTGATCTAGGCACTCTTCAGTGTGTGTCAACCCTCACACGAGTGTGACAAACATGGAGGAGCAAGGGACAGTGCCCGCCCTCAGCCGAGGGCCACGCTGGCTTCCACAGACCAGACACTGCCTCCCTGGTCCGGGCTGCCGAGAACAAGGTGGGAAGATGAGGACCGGAACCGGGCCACCTGGGGGTGATCTCCGAACTTGGAGGAGCCATTCTGGGCAGACAGGGCCGCCTCGGGCAGGGCGCTGCGGGAGAAGCCCTCATCTCCACTGGGCAGTCCAGGGGGGCAGGAGGAGCGGCTCTGCAGCCTCCTGCTGGCCGCACACCTCATCCCCACCCTCGCTGTCCCTTCTCCCAGGAGCAGCTGGCCAGAGGGTAACACGACTCCAGCCACGCATGCGCCCCGGCCTGAAGGTCAGGATGCCACGGGGCAAGGCAGGGCCTGGTCTCCATGCTTACCGCAGTGGAAGCCGTTAAGGTAGGGCTGTCGGGGCCCCAGGGGGCCTGGCTCCCAAGCTCAGGGTCACCCCCACACCACAGGCACTCTCCCCAGGTCTCCCAGGCCCTGCTTCCTTAGCCTCCAGGCAGCTGGGTACCAAGAAGCCCTTGCTGTTCTAACAAAGGACAGACAGATGGGCTCTGGCTGGGCCTCCCCGGACCCAAGTGGCCGCCAACACCACTTCCACAGCCACCAGAGCCGGCCTGGCTTCCTTACAGACCGAGGAGGTGGCGATGGTGGCGGCAGCAGGCACCCTCCCTTTGTCTTGGGAGCAGCAGGTGCCCAGCACACAGGGAAGCCAATCCGGGACTCTGCCTGTCTGCGAGCCTGAGCAGCCTCCCGCAGGCCTGCATGTGGAGGGCACGCTGGGCTTGGGTGGGGGTATACAGAATGCCCAGGGCACCACGAGCCCAGGGATAGCAGCAGCCAGGGAGTGAGCGCTTACTGTGTGCAGGTCCCAGGCTGGGCCTGCCCAGCCATCCAAGGATGCTGTACCAGGATCTGCAGTTACCAGGAGGGTACTGGCGGAGGGGGGCCTCTGCTCGGACCTCACTCCCTCCCACACCGTGCTTATCACCAGCGAGCTGACGGGACTTGGACGAGGGCCTCTTACCTTCGCCTTTCTCCCCCAGCGTCCACACCACTATGGCCGAGACCCTCCCTAAGGCCGAGCTCCTGCCCCCACTGCCCTGGGAGCCCCCAGGGGACCAGAGCAGCATCCGGGACCCACCTGTCGTCCCTGCAGAGCGGCAGCCACAGGATGGCGCGACCGCCGGCCTGGACCCTGGGCCCTGGAGGTTCCTGGAGGTGCCCTCCATACACGTCACGCCATCCAGTGACGGGGAGTCGCCCCCCTGCATGCCGGCCCCGCGACGCTCGGGGCGGCTGAGCAGCTCGGACCTGGACAGCCTGTCCCAGGACAGGTGAGACCAGGGCAGGGGGGCGGGAGAGGCGGGGGTCTCTCTTTGGGAGCTCAAACTCCTGGATGGGCTCTCCGTGTCCAGACGAGCCAGCTGCAGGTTGGATATCGTGTGGCCTCACCCCACGGGGGCCTGAGTGGCAGCACAGCAAACCAGCAGCGAGGAGAGAGTGCGTGGGTAGCGGTGACCATGAGTCAGCCTTTGGCCCGCTCACTGTGGGTCAGGACCCCGCGCAAGGAGCCCTTGGTCTCCAAACTGAAACAGGACAGAGTTGAAAACAGCAGCCCGGGCAAGGCATGGCGGGGCCGTGCGGTTTCCTGCAAGCAACACGGCGTGACGTACATGTTGAAGTGTGGGCTGGGATAAAAAGCATTTCCTGCCGTAGCTCACAGGCAAGCAAAACACAACACGGCCTCTGGCCCAGGCAGACAGGAACTGGGTCGTTCGGGGCCACAGGCCCAACGAGGACAGAACGAGAAGCAGCCAGGGTAGTGGGCTCCAGCAGCAGTGGACGCCCTAGGACTAGAGTTTGAGCTCCAGAACCTCAGACCCCGTGGTGACCGAGAAAAGCGAGCCGCAGAATGATCCAGCAGGAGTCTGGTGGCAGATCTTTCTGAAAGACCTGTGAGGCGGGCTGCAGCAGGGCTGGCAGGTGCATCCTGGAGTGTTAGCACACGGACCCAAGAGCCCACGGTAAAGCTACACAGGGACAGCAAGGGGGTTGGAGCATGGAGAAAAGGGGCCGTGGGCTGTGGCTCTGATGGTTTCTGTCTTTACAAAAGAGATATATCTGCCTCTGCCCCTCCCCCCCCCCAACATCCTGGTCCTCGCGTGTGAAATTGATACGCCCTGCTCGGAAATGTCAAGGTATCTCAAAAGCAGACACAGGCAAGGGGAAATACAAAGGGAGCCGGGGACAGAGGAGGAGCTGGGGGAAGGCCGGCCGGAGCCTGAGGGTAGATGCAGGTGGGGAACAGGCTGTGGGGGCGGGGAGGGGAGCAGTAGACCGGGGAGAGGAAGGAGGCCCGGCCAGGCCAGGGGGAGTCCAGCGAGGCTGGGGGCCGGGAAGAGTTTAGATTCTGCAGGTGTGAGGGGAAGAGAAGGGTGGGGGACAGACACGTGGGCCCGCCACCCACCAGGGCGCGATGGGAATGGGGCAGCCTACCTAGGAGCTATGAGGTGGGCCTCACGACCCCAGGGGCCGGGCAAGGAGCCAGCGGCTCCCACAAGTGGCCACGACCCATGTGCCTGGGCTCGCACAAGTGGCCACGGGCCCCGGCCACCGAGCAGGGGGGCGGCACCCAACTGCGTAGCCACCAGGCCCCAGGCCACCCAGCAGGCCCCTTCCCACCCGCGAGCACGGCCCTGCGCGGTGGCCCGGGGAGACTGGCACAGACAACAGCCAAGGGGGTGCTGGATTCTGACGCCGTCTGGCTGCCAGGGCTGGACGTTCCAGGCCTCGGGATCCTCTCGGGCCCGGCACCCCCAAATCCCTTCCCGCCAGCTCCGGGCGCCCCAACGCCTGGGGTCAGTCCCGGCCGCCGCCAACCTCGCGGGGGTCTCCTGGAGGGCCCGGGAGCCTGGTGCGCGCCGGCTCCGCGTCTCCGGCGCCTGCTCGGCCCGCAGCCCAGCGGTCGGCGTCTAGGCCGTGGCCGCCCTGGGCGCGCTGCTGCGGGCGGGGGCGGCGCCGTGACGCGCGGGGCGGGGAGAGGAAGGGGAGTCGCTGACGCCGCGGCGGCCTCCGCGGCTCCGGCCTTTTGTGCGGCCGGCGGGGTCGGGTGGGGGCGGCGGCCGCGGAAGGCGAGGCCGGTGCCCTGCGGGGACGCCCAGCGCAGCCCAGCCCAGCCCCGCGCAGCCGGGCCCTGCCCTGCCCTGCCCTGCCCTGCCCTGCCCTGCCCTGCGGCCGGGGCGCCGCCGCGCCGCATCCATGTTCGAGTAAGAACCGGGGCCGCCGGCGTCGGGGGGCTGAGGGCCGGGCGCCGGGGAGGGGGCGCCTGCGCGGCTGCGGGGCGGCGCGGCCGAGCTGGGTCCAGCGCTGGCGCACGTGGGCCTAGGTCTGGGCTGCCGGCGCGGGGCACCTGGGGCGCAACCCCCGAGGGGCGACTCCGAGGGGGTCGCCTTTGCGGGCCCGCGAGGCGCTGGGTGGCGGTGGCGGGGGTCTGGCTGGCTGGGCCGGGCGGGGGGCTCCTCTTGCGGGCAGCGCCGCCTGCGGGGAGGGCGCGCAGGCACTGCTGGCCTCTGCCTGGGAGGCCGGCCCGGGATGCAGGGAAGTCGGCGAGCACCCCGCCGGCTGGGCCCTCTCCCGCCGGCCTGGTGGGTCTGGGCTGCGGGGGGCGGGGCTCCTGCGTGGCCCAAGGGCCGCGTGCCCGAGTGCGTTTCCAGCTGGACGTGTGTGTCCCTGTGTACAGTAGTGCGGGTCCGTGCGCGTGTGCAGGCCCCCTCTGCTGCCTTCCGCGGCTCTGCCACCCTCAGCGAGTGTCTGATCGTGCCCCCCACCCTCTGGGGTTGTGTGCCTGTGTCTCCAGTATCTCCCTGCGTGTGTGGCTGGTTCCATGTGGGGGTGTGTAGCGGCTGTGGCCCTCGGTGACTGTGTGTGTGTGTGTGTGCACGCACGCGGTCACCTCCAGTTCCGCCTGTGGCTCCGGGTGTAAGTTACCAGTCCGTGTCCAGCTGTGACTTTGCGGTGTGTCCGGGTGTGCGCCCGTAATTGGTTTTTGAAACTCTAGGTTAGCCTCGTGTGCAAACGTTGAGTTATCTGTGTGTGTCCCAGGCGCCGTGTGTGTGTGTGGCTCTGGCTCCCGGGGTTTCCATTTCTGTGTGTATCCCTTGTGAGGCTGCCGGGTGTGGGCCGCCGCGAGACCCTCTGCCACTTTCTTTGTGTGTGAGAGAGAGGCCCCTCGTGGCTGTGAGCCTGCCCCCCCCCCACAACCTGCCCGGTGCTTGGGTGCTTGACTGTGGAGGCCGCAGTAATTACTGACCTTTGGCCCCGGGGAGGGCTTGTAATGATGTCGGTGCTCGGTTCCGGTCCGTTACCTGGCCGCTGTGCCTTCCAGGTGTGTGCACAGCTCCCTGGTGCTCCGAGCCCTTCACGGCTGGGTGGCAGGGTTCCCACCGCCTCCCCGCGGCTGCAGCACTGGCTCCTGCTTTGTCTTCCGCACCAGATGGTGGACCCCAAGGGGGCAGAGGGACCCTGGGCATGTGTGGGCTGACCTGGTCGCTGGCGCCCTCCCCTGCCCCCACGGGGGGGGGGGGCTGTGTTTTCTGTGTGTGCCTCCCTTTGTGTCTGTGAGTTGCCTGCCATTGTCCGCTGAGACTGGGGTGGGCCCGTGTGTGCGTGTATTTTATCTGGGGTTCTCTGGGCTTCTGTGACCCTCAGGAGCTGTGTGTGTGTGTGTCTGTCTGTCTGTCTGTCCCGAGGCAGCTGTGGGTGAAGGGCCAGGAAGGGGGGGTCTGCAGTGCAAGAACCCCATCTCTTACTGAGTCCCCACCCCCCATAACGGTTCTGCAGCCACTTGGGCTCCTCCCCTCACTGGGCTGCAGCCGGCTGGTAGGTCCGGCAGCCCCAGGGCCTAGAGCACTTCCCCTTTGTCCTGCAAGAACCAGGGGTGCGAGCCCTGCCCTGTCCCTGGGCTTGACCCTGGCCTCAGGCTTCCTGCTGCAGACTGTGGCTTCAGACGAGCTGGGCAGGTGTGTGGGAGGCCAGGGAAGCTGCAGTGCACCCCTGCTTGGGCCCCGAGTGAAGCCCACACTCCTCTGCCCTGCGCTCCTCCTGCAGCCCCCACAGCCACCTTGCTCCTCTTCAGCCCTGCCAGGCCCGGCCCTGCCCTGAACTTGATGTTCCTGCCCCAGAACGGTCTTCTCCCACTCTGCCAGAGCTGTCCTTTGTCCCCAGAGCTCAGCCCACGCGAGCCTTGCCCAGCGAGGCCCTGGCTGACTCGGACTTCAGCAGCCACGTCCATCCTTTATCTCTGTGGTCCCCAAACTGGCACGGGCATCAGGTTCTGACCTGGGCCATGGGGGGCGGGGTGGGTCCCCGAACGTGCAGTAGGAGCAGCTTCCTCCTGCGGCTGCTGCTGGCCAAGTGGCGCTGCTTTGCTGCGCTGGCCGCTGTCTGCGGTCAGCACCCTCATTTCCGGGTTTCCTTCCCGGCTGTCTGTGTCTGCCACCCTGCAGGCGGGGGACTGCACCCATGGTGCTTGCTGCTGTGTCCCCAGGGCCAGGGCCTGGGCCTTTAGACAGTGCGTGACTGGAGTTAGGGGACAGGCAGTACACGGAGGCTGATCATGGCTGCTGACGTCGCTTGGGGCCCGGGAAGGCTCGGCATGGTAGCTGGCTCCGCATGGCTGGGAAGGTGGCCCGGCCACTTGCCCGGTCATCACTTCTGTCCACCCATCCCTGCAGGGCACCTGCTAGGCCCCGAGCTTCGGGTCTCTCACCTCCCTTTCCCCTCCGAGCAACCCCGCGAGCTGGGTACCGTTAGTAGTCCCATTGCACACACGAGGAAACTGAGGCACGAGCCCGTCCAAATACTGGGCCAAGGTCACACCGGGAGGAAGTGACAACATGGAGCCTGGAAGCCGGCCAGGCCCCCGGGGCCCAGGCCCCTTGCTGCTGCCCCCTCCAGAGCTGCTAGTGCCAGGCCGCAAGGTGCACACCTCGGGGAGCACAAGCTCTGGGCGGGGCCGGGAGGAAGTCTGTCATTCCTTCTCATCTCAGCAGCAGATGCCGGCCCCATGCTAGGTGCTGGGGCCACTCCCCGCAGGGAGAACCAAGGGGGTACAGAGGGGCCCAGGGGAGCCCGCAGAGAAGGAGGAAGGGGCGAGTGGGTGCTGGGGGAGTCCCCTCTGAGACCTGGAGGCCTAAGGGAGCCCCGTGGACATGTGGGAGGGAGAGCATTGGGGGCGGAGGGGACACTCAGGACAAGAGCCAGAGCAGAGGGTGTGCTGGAGAAGGAGTAGCCCTGCCTCGACTTTTTTATTTTATTGGAGGGAGGTGCGGCCATGGAGGGCAGAGCCTGGCTGCAGGTGGCGAGCAGGCAGTGGGGGCAGGGAGGAAGCTGAGCGGCTGTGGTGGCTCCTGGGAGTAGCAGCGGCTCCCGCCATCATTGGTTCAGTTTTTGCCTTCATTTATTTGGTTCTGCAAGTTGGTTTTCTAAGTAAGCAAGTACTTTGCAAAAGTTCTTGGGAAAATGGAATTGAAGGGATGCATTTATTTTTGCTCAAAAATGTTGCCATGTACACATCATCTGCATTTTTCATAAACTTTTTGAAGGCTCCCTCGCAATCATGGATTTCAAAGGTTTTTTTGCACCGAAATAAACTTATCTTTCAATTCCATTTTCCAAGAGCTTTTTTCTATTTTGAAGAACCCTCATGTTAGGCAAAGGAGCTGCACTGTGTCCAGAACAGGGCAGGGGACAGGGCGGTGACCACGACGACACCAAGGCTTGCCAGCTGGGAGCCCACAGACGTGTGCACGAAGCGGACCCGTTGTGAACCAGAGGCAGCCAGAGTCACCAGGGCTGGCATGTGTGTGCTGTCGGGGGGCCACGGAGAAGGGAGGGGCCGTGGGAGCAAGAGTCTTGAAGAACGTGGAAGAATCTGCAAGGCAAAGAAGAAGAGAAGATGGCGTGGGCCCAGGAACGGCCGATGCTGAGGCTTGGAGGCGAGAGAGACCAGCTCAGGGCGCCCTGAGTGGCTGGGGGAGTCCCACCCGCACCCCAGGGTGGATGTGGGGCCCGGCACTGGAATTCCGCCCTGCAGTAAGCCGGCCACGCGTCCTCTAGCGACTGGTTCCTGGTTCAGCTTCCTCCTCCATGGCGGCAGGGACGATAGCATCGAGTGCGCAGGGGTGTTTGCAGAACAATAAAATTAATCATACACAGTTCCTGATAAGGAGTCAACACTGGCTGGCCCTCCAAAGCTTCCGCCAGCCGGCCCGCGGCCCTGATTGCACTTGGTGTTTGTACACTCACCGGAGTGTTCTGTTTGTTCAGCTCGCCAGGGGCAGGAGCCTCTGCTCGGGCGCACTTGCGTCACTGACGTTTAATTGTGCACCTGCCACGTGCCGCCTGCAACCCGGGGTGCTGGGGACACGGTGGCCACCAAGACCTCCTGTAGCGCTCGGTCTGAGGCAGGAAATAAGCAGAGTGAATAAGCCGACAGGACGAGTTCACAGAGTGTGGGGTGTGACCAGGAGGGAGGAGCGTTGGAAGTGAATAAGAGCCGCTTATGCCGGGGCGTGGGTGGACATTCCGCAAATGCAGAGCCCTTGGCCTGGGATGGAAGCTGGGGAGGCTCCATGTCCAGCAGGGACGGCTGGAGTGGAGTGGAGGGGGCAGGGCATGGCGTTGGGGGTGGGGGGGGGTCCCAGTCCTAGGACATCCATTAGCTTTTAGCTGGAGCAAGGTGCAGTCCAGGACAGAGCTCTGGGCCTGGAGGACCTGACCCAACTCAGGCTCCCCTCGGGCTGCAGGTGGGAAGCAGCCGGGCGGGGGGGGGGGGGGGGACAGGAGCAGGGAGGAGGGGCCAGGTGGGAGGGGACGGAGCTGGGGCGGGAAGAAGTGGGCGTAATAAGAGTAATGGGAATAGATCTCAAAGTTGATGGGATTAGGTTGGAAACGAGAAGTGGGAAAAGAAACAACAGAGAAGCTGAGGTGTTTTGTTTTGTTTTTTTTTTTTTAATTTCTCGGACAACTAAGTGGGAAGCCGCTACTCAGTGCGTGTTCATGGTGTGAGTGATGGAATGAGCTCATAAACCGCGGCGGGTATCACGGAGCCTCGCTGCATGCCAGGCCCTACCAGAAGGACTCCCCAAGGGTTGATTCGTTTAACCCTGAAAACAACAGCTGAGGCCCCGTGTTCGCCATCCCTGGGTTACAGATGAGGTGACCAAGGCGCAGAGCCCTTTGGACACGTACTGTGGGTTCCACTGCTGGGCTGGGACGCAGAGTGGGTGGCTGGGCAGGTGGACGGGGTGTGTGGGTGGATGATGGGTAGAGATGGGTGAGCCGGTGTTGGCTGGGACGGGTGGGTAGGGTGGATGGGATGAGTGGCCAGAGGCATGTGTGAGTGGATGGACAGACGGACAGATGAGGATCGACGGGCCGATAGGTGGGCCTTGAGAAATGGTCCTGACCCAGACCTCAGCCTGTTTTCCCCTATAACAGCCCCCATCCTCTCCCTGCCCCCAGCACCACCCCCCACTCAGGCCGGAGCACCCCAAGCAGTTCTCCATCTCTGCGGAAGCGGCTGCAGCTCCTGCCCCCGAGTCGGCCGCCGCCCGAGCCTGAAGCAGGCACCATGGTGGAGAAGGGGTCGGACAGCTCCTCGGAGAAGGGCGGAGTGCCCGGGACCCCCAGCACCCAGAGCCTGGGCAGCCGGAACTTCATCCGCAACAGCAAGGTGGGGGCCGGCGCGCCCGGGGCTGGGAGGACTGGCGGCCCGGTCAGGCACTCATCCCGCCTCTCGTTCTGTCTCTTGTAGAAGATGCAGAGCTGGTACAGTGTAAGTGTTGGGCGAGGGGGCGCGCTGGGGGCTGGGGGAGAGACCGGGACAGGTGCGGGCCGAGCTGAGATGAGCAGACCTGGGGTCCCGTCCTGTCCTGTGCTGCTGTCGGGTGCTGCGTGAGCCCCTTCTTTGTCCCCACCTGGTGAGGCTGAAGGGGCAGCAATGCTGCGGGCTGGACGCTGAGCCGCCGGGGCGGGGCTTGTGGGGGCGGGGCTGCAGTGCGCCCCGCCCCCCATGCGTGCCCTCCCCGCAGATGCTGAGCCCCACCTACAAGCAGCGCAACGAGGACTTCCGGAAACTGTTCAGCAAGCTGCCGGAGGCCGAGCGGCTCATCGTGGGTGAGGCCAGCGCCCCAGGCCCACCCGCGGCCCCCTGCCCCCCAGCGCTGCTGCCCGCTGACTCGGGTGTCCCATGTCTGTCCCCTCGCTCTCAGATTACTCCTGCGCCCTGCAGCGCGAGATCCTCCTCCAGGGCCGCCTCTATCTCTCTGAGAACTGGATCTGCTTCTACAGCAACATCTTCCTCTGGGAGACCACGGTGCGGGGCGGCGCGGGTGTGGCGGGGCGGCGCCGGTGTGGCGGGGTGGACCGGGCTCCGGCCGCTCTGACCTCTCCCTGCGCCCATAGATTTCCATCCAGCTGAAGGAGGTGACGTGTCTGAAGAAGGAGAAGACGCCAAGCTGATCCCCAACGCCATCCAGATCTGTACGGAGAGCGAGAAGGTGGGCTGGAGGGGCCCGCACTGACCCCGCCTCCTCCCTCCCGGGGGCCCGCCCTGGGCTGCTCTTGGGGCTGTCACCTGCTCTGTGTCTCGGCTTTGCCAGACTCTGCTCGGGACGGACACCGATCAGATTCTCCTGGTGTCCGGGTCCTGATTCCCCGTCCCTCACGACCCCCCCCCCCCATCCCGGGATGCTGATTGGTGGTCACAGGATGGCCAAGTCACCCCTGAGGAAGGGGCAGGGCAGTGGGGAGCAGGACTTCTCAGCACACGTCTCTTTGTGTATCGCTGGCCAGGCGTGGATCAGCGGGTCACCTCCAGGACAGGGCCCAGGGCTCCCCGCATCGCAGCCCCACCCACCACAGGCTGACCCTGCCGGGACTGTCCACAGTGTCACCACGGCGACCCCAGCCGGCGTCCCTCTGCTCAGGGCTGGCACGGGATCTGCGTGGTGGGGAATGAATGCGGGGAGGAGTGAACAGAGGGGTCAGGTAGCTGGGGGCCGAGGACGGAGCTGCCCGCCCATGCCCCTCTCTCCCCTACAGCATTTCTTCACCTCCTTTGGGGCCCGGGACCGCTGCTTCCTCCTCATCTTCCGCCTCTGGCAGAACGCGCTTCTGGAAAAGGTAGCCTTGGGTGAGGCCTGGGCTGGGGCGAGGAATGGCCCCCCGGGGACCCCGGCTCTTTGTGGGCACCAGGTCCTGGGCACCTGCAGCTTCCTACATAGCCGCCACCAGGGGGCAGGCAAGGGTTCCCGCCCCGGACCCCTGAGCAGAGTCCATGGCAGAGAATTGGTGTGAACCACTCACGGTTCGTCCCCAGCGCTGGGGCAAGGGAACCCCCCAGGTGGAAACAGGGAGGGCGGACGTCATTGCACGGGTCTGCCACCGCCGGCCATGGCTCCGCTCCTCCAGCTGTGCCATGCTGCCCGGTGTCCTGCCATGTCGGGGCTCTTATCCCTAGGGGTAGCTCCAGCCATGGCTGTTCCCAGGAGCAAAAATGCCAGAGGACCCCATTCAGGAGCCTGAGAGAGGGACAGTGCAGGAGGTCAGGCCCCAGACACAAGGCCTGGAGGGGGCTTCCTAGCAGATGGGTAGCGAGGGGGCACTGGATCTGGCGCTAGAAGTCATGCTCAGGCTGCCCCCTGGTGGTAGCCAGAGGAACTGCTGCGGCTCAGGGATGGTGGGGCACCTGCTGGAGTGAGGCCAACCCTACCCCCTGCGTGCCCAGACGCTGAGTCCCCGCGAGCTCTGGCACCTGGTGCATCAGTGCTACGGCTCGGAGCTGGGCCTCACCAGCGAGGACGAGGACTACGTCTGCCCCTTGCAGCTGAACGGTCTCGGGTGAGTCAGAGGCTGGGGGTCGGAGGAGAGCCGGAGGGGCTGCCTGCAGTGCTGGGTGGACTGAGGTGGGTGTCCAAGGTCTGGGAGACCCTGGAAGGTTGGGGGGGGTCGCAAGCATCCAGCAGGGCTTCCACGTCCTTTCTACAGCAGCCCCAAGGAGGTGGGAGATGTGATTGCCTTGAGCGACATCGCCCCGACCACAGGGGCTGCTGACCGCAGCCAGGAACCAAGCCCTGTGGGTTCGCGCCGAGGCCGCGTCACCCCCAACCTTTCCCACGCCAGCAGCGATGCCGACCATGGGGTGAGCAGAGAGGATGCTGGGGCCAGAGTGGGAGACAGGGACAGACAGAAGGTTGTGAGCAGGAGGGGAGGTGGGCGGGGGGGCAGGGAGTGGGCTGGGGGGTGAGGAGGGTGGGGGTGGAGGAACAGGTCAGAGATGGGCCGAGTGAAGAAGCAAAAGGGGCAGGAGGTGGGGCGATGGATGCGGTACGCACAGGACAGACAGCCAGGGCAGGCAAGAAAGCCTCACGTGCAAGTATCTAAAATGAGAGGCGAGGTAGGGACCAAGGGGAGCCCTCACCCGGTGGGCTCAGCTGTGAGTCCCTGCCCGGGGAGGCACAGGGCCCTCGGCCGGGACGCAGGTGGGCAAGGCTGGACGAGGCCTCTCTCTGCAGGCAGAGGAGGACAAGGAAGAGCCGACGGACAGCCAGCCAGACGCCCCGTCCAGCCAGACTGCCACTCCGCTGGCGGAACCCCCGAGCACAGAGCCCACCCCGCCCAACGGGCCTGCCTCCCTGGGCCCCTTGGACCTGCTGCCCAGTGAGGAGCTCCTGACGGACACCAGTAACTCCTCCTCATCCACCGGGGAGGAAGGTGAGGCTGCTTCCATTACCGGCGACGTCGCTCACACCGGTGACGTCGCTCCCTCCGCCGGCTCAGGAGGCTGAAACCCCAAGGGCTGGGGCGCGGGAGTGGGGTGGAGGGGCGGACTTGTCCAACCCCAGCCACCCAGGTGGAAGTCTGTCAAACTGTCAGGCACACAGCTGCCAGGGTGAATAAGACGTAGACCTGGGAGGGCAGGGGCCTGGGTTCAAATCCCGGTCTCCTCTCTGGTCCTTGTCTTCCTCATTGAAAAATGATGTTAGCCGTGACAATGGGGTTGTCGCGTTGCCACGTGTAAATGGGTGCTGCACCTGTGTCAGGCTGAGAGGCCACAGCCTGGCCCCAGGCACACCTAGCACCGACCCAGCAAGCTTCTCCCAGTGCCTGCGGCAGCCGCCCCGGGCTTGGCTCCTATTGGTCCGACTTGGAGAATGAGCCAATCAGTGCCTGAGAGCCGCAAAGGCGCTCACGCCCACCCCGTCATCACCGCGACTCCCATTGGCTGGGCCTGGGGGTGTGTGCTGCTCCCAGAGCCGGGCCGTGGCGCCGGTGGCTGGGCCCTGGCGGGTGGCGGGGAGCCGGGTCTGCCCCTCCACCGCCAACGCCCGTCCCTTGCTGGCCCCCAGCCGACCTGGCCGCCCTGCTGCCCGACCTCTCGGGCCGGCTCCTCATCAACTCCGTCTTCCACGTGGGTGCTGAGCGGCTGCAGCAGATGCTGTTCTCAGACTCGCCCTTTCTCCAGGGCTTCCTGCAGCAGTGCAAGTTCACAGGTCAGGGGGCGGGGCCTGGCAGAGGGGCCCGGGGCACTGCTGAGGGGCGTGGGCACTGCTGCGCGGTGTGGCGCTGCCTCCTCCCTGCTGGGAGGGTGGGGTTCCGAGCTTGCTTCAGTGACGGGGCCCATGGTGACGGTCCTGCTGGGCAACAGGAGGGGGTGTGCAGAGGAGCAGCAGGCGTGCAAAGGCCCTGGGGCTGGAGGCAGACGCTGGAGAGGCCCCTTGGGGCCAGCCCTGTAGCGTGCTGTGGGTGAGGCTGCAGCCCTGGTGCGGAAGCAGCAGAGGGACCAATTGGAAAAGCAAGAGTGCTTGGTGTCCTGGAAGCCATAGAATATTCTAGAAAGAAAAGGCTTAGGGTCAGGCTTCACCAAGCTACTTCTGAACCAGATGTGGAGACCAAGGCCAGGCACCCCGGGGCGGGGGTGGGGGTGGGCGGCTGGGCAGGAGCAGCGCTCAGGAGAGCTGGGAGCAGCCGACAGCAGGGGAGGTAGGGCCAGGGCTCCAGTGGGGCCATCCCTGGGAGAGGGTCTCAGAGGGGCAGGTCTAGGGAGATAGCAATGCGCATGTGGGGCCGGGAAGTGAGGGGAAGCTGGGGGCTTCCAGGTAAAGTGTGTAGGGGGGTGGCAGGTCCCTGGGTCAGGTGCTCAGGAGCGGAGCCAGGACTGGTCCCAAGGGGGGAAACTGAGGCTGCATCTCAGGTTTCAGGCTCCTGGCAGGCAGGTGGTGCAGAGGGCAAGGCGGGACCAGAGGTGGGGTCTGGGACGCACGCCCCAGAGAGTGGAAACCGCAGCACGCGGGCACAGCACTGGGGAACGGCCACCTCACTCTGCTCCTCCCGTCCGCCCCCAGACGTGACCCTGAGCCCCTGGAGCGGGGACAACAAGTGCCACCAGCGCCGGGTGCTGACTTACACCATCCCCATCAGCAACCCGCTGGGCCCCAAGAGCGCCTCTGTGGTGGAGACACAGGTGGGCCGGGCGGGGCCGGGTCGGGGAGGGAGGGCAGGCAGGTAGGACTGCGGCGCCGGAGGTCCTGACCCCTCTGCCCTCGCCCCACAGACGCTGTTCCGGCGCGGCCCGCAGGCTGGCGGCTGCGTGGTGGACTCAGAGGTGCTAACTCACGGCATCCCCTACCAGGACTACTTCCACACCGCCCATCGCTACTGCATCCTGGGCCTGGCCCGGAACAAGGCCCGGCTCCGGTGAGCCGCGCCCGCCCCTCGCCCCACCCCCCACCCCAAGAGCGGAAGTGCTGGGCCCCGGGGCCCCTGGACTCTGGGACCCCTCCCCTCCTCATCCCCGCAGAGGGCGGTGTTGAACCGGGAGAGAGGGAGGGACCCCGGGTGAGAGTGAACACGCGTTCATCGGCTGCCAAGCATCTTGTGTGCGCCCAGCGCTGGGGGAGACCAGACAGACCCTGTCCCTGGGGAGCTCGTGTTCTGCTGGGGAACCAGTTAGCACTGGTGCCGGTGCAGGGCGTGCCGTGGCAATAAGGACTAGGGCACAGCGTGGGGCGGGGCTGGGGGCCCTCTGCAGCCCCGGCACAGCTGGGAAGCGGCACAGCTGGGAAGCGGGCGGGAGGGCTTTGATCTCGGGCTCTGTAAACACGGCCTCCCAGCAGGCAGTGCCTGTGCCCACTACAGGGATGCCTGGTGCACAGTATCGCGAAGACCATAGAAAGCATCAATTCACGACGCGTCCATGACACAGGGAGACACCGTGGCTCAAACGGTTATATTCGGGAGCTCTGGAGTCTGAGCGCCTGGGACAAGAAGTCCTTTTAGGGCCACTACCAGCTGTCAGGCCGGGGGGAAGGGTTCTAAGGCTCACACGCCTTTTTAAAAACCAAACTTGCAGCGAGCAGTGAAGAGAACCCGCCTGCCAGCCCGGGATGTGGTCAGCAGCCCCTCTCCCCTGCCCCACCCCCTTCCCGTAGTCCAGCTCGTATCCCGGGAGAATCAAGGTTGCTCCCGCCTCTCTGCCTTCGGGTAGGGTCTTCGTGACAAGGGCTGGCGGACTCACAGGCAGAGGTGACAGACGCTCCTGCCCCCCGGTGCCGGTGCTGGGCGAGCCCCTGCAGACCTGGTCGGTCGCCACCTACGGCGGGGGCCCGCTCGGTGCCAAACGCCCGCCACCAAGCGAGAGCAGGCGCGAAGCGCGCGAGGCCAGCAGGGGTTGGGCCGTTGGACCTCGCCCTTGGGCCTCCGTTGCGATGTCTTCGCGCCCTTGGCTCACGCACCCTTCCCTCACCCGCCTGGGGCTGAGCGCTGTGCCTCGCCTCCGAGTTGGCAGCCAGGACACCGCTCTGAGGTTCCGGACTCCGCGCCAAGGGACCCCACGGCGCACGCAGCTGCTGTCCGCGGGCAACGGCCTCGGCGAGCTTCATACCCGCCTCCCAGGGCCACCGCGCTCCAGGTCCCCCTGACTGGCCATGCCCACCCGGCAGCTGCTGCACCGCTCCCTGGCCTGTCTTCCACCGGGGTTTCTGTCTCGCTGCTTAGCTTATGCGATCCAGGAGGCTCCAAGCTCCTCAGTGTTGGGCAGGACTCTCAGATGGAGCCAGCACTGGGCACTGGGAACTCCAAGAGGCTTGGCCATTCCGGACAGCTAAGATCTCTCATCCAGGGTGCAACCTGACCCTCCTCCATCACCACCCCGGCGAGAAAGAAGTTCCCCCCATGAGCTCCGTTCCATCCAGAGTACCTAGATGCCAGCCCAAAGAAGACTGAGCGAGCCCTGGGGAGGAGGAAGGGACAGCCGAAGATGGAGGACGGCCAAATAGTGACCCAAGTGTAGAAGCGCCCATCACATGCAGGCAATGGAGTGTGCCATCAGCATCGTCCGGGGAAGCAACCCGATGCTTTTTCCTTGCTCTGGGGACCTGGGCCTCTGCAGGAAACCTGCATTCCTTCCCACCACCCGGGAGCCACTGGGAGTAAGAAGGCGAAGTTGTCCCCTGTGAGCTCAGGCGTCAGAAGTCGTGCCTTCCCCAGCTCATGGCGCCGGCCCTGCTGGGGGGCTCCTGCCTCTTGTTGTTGTTGTTGTTGTTGTTGTTTTTGACAGGCAGAGTTAGATAGTGAGAGAGAGAGAGAAAGGTCTTCCTTCCGTTGGTTCACCCCCAAAGTGGCCGCTATGGCAGGCGCGCTGCGCTGATCCGAAGCCAGGAGCCAGGTGCTTCTCCTGGTCTCCCATGGGGTGCAGGGCCCAAGCACTTGAGCCATCCTCCACTGCACTCCTGGGCCACAGCAGAGAACTGGACTGGAAGAGGAGCAACCAGGACAGAATCCAGTGCCCCAACTGGTACTAGAACCCAGGGTGCCGGTGCCACAGGCGGAGGATTAGCCTAGTGAGCCGCGGCACCAGCCGGCTCCTGCCTCTTTAGGAGAGTGGTGCAGGGACTTTGGGATCCAGCCACAATGGGTTCAGAAAGTTTAGCCAAGGAAAAGTTCCTGAAGGCCATTGGCCTGGTTCTCCAACCCCACTGAAGACAGAGGAGAGGAAGGGAGGAAGGCTACAGATGTGCTGTCAAACAAAATCTCCACCCACTCCTGCCAGATGCGGGCTCTGTTAACAAAATTCCTCTGCCCCTGTACCAACCCCACGCCATATGCTGATCCTGAAATGATGGGATGAGACACTCAATCCTTATTTTTTTTTTCTTTTTGCTGTTCTGGCCATTTCTTTCTTGAAGTTCAGTATTTTTTTTTTAAGAATTCCACTTTCAAGTGGAAATAGAGCCCATTTGAATTCTGGTCTTTTCGCTATAAGTCTTTACTCTGATCTTCAAAGTATCTTACTGTCAGGAGAAATTAAAACTCGGATGTGTTCTGATGGACAACCGAAGACCAGAGGAGAAAGCAGCTGTTTCCGTTTTCTCCAAGTCTACCACCCGCAGGACTGAGTCCTCCACCCCTATGGATATGGAGTCCCTCTCTTTTCCTTACAGATTCCTTGAGTTGCTGCCACAAATTCCCGTCTTCACCAGTGAGCTCAGCATGGCCTCTGCAGTCACTGTCACCAGTGCAGCCAGAATCTGTGGACTCGGCCAAGGGTGATTTGGTAAGCCACATGGAAGCCAATCCCCACTCACAGGCACCCACCTTCAGGTCTCCACGGTGACCCCCTGTGAGCTTCCCCCATTCGCCAGGGCCAGGCCAGCTGGAGCAGACACCCCCTACCAAGGCCACCAGTCCACCTGGTTTTATGCTCAGCAGCCCCAGCCAATTTTTAAAATATATTTTAAAAGATTTATTCATTTGAAAGTCGAAGTTACACTAAGAAAGGGAGAGACAGAGCGAATGAGTGAGCTTCCATCCCCTGGTTCATTCCCCAGATGGCTGCAATGGCCCTAAGGCTGGGCCATACTGAGGCCAGGAGCCAGGAGCTTCTTCTAGGTCTCCCACATGGGTGGCAGGGGCCGAAGCTCCTGGGCCCTCTTCTGTTGCTTTTCCCAAGTACATCAGCAGGGAGCTGGACGGGAAGTGGAGTAACGGGGACTCCGCCGTTGTCCATGTGGGATGCTGGCATCGTTGTCCCAGGAGGCAGCTTTATGCGCTACACCACAACAGCAGCCCCTTCGTATTCTTTAACTCCTTATCCTCTTTGGGCCTACACTAGTACGTTATTGTTTCAACAATAAGGAATGCAAGTGGCTTCTTGGTACCCCACTACCTTTCCCCAAACCTCTCCCGTCCACCCCAGAAAATCCTTGGAAGATGGCTTCTACTTCACCCTCAGGCATGACCTCTCTGAAGGCGTCTGCTCTGAGCCTGGAACTTCTGACCTGGAACACGTGCGGCCTCCTCTCAGCCGGTCCTCAGAATAAAGCACAGATCCCACGTCCATTAGATACAGCGAGGCGTAATTGGTGGTGGCCATATTGGTCCTGTGGTTGTTTGCGGAGAAGCTACTCTTCCCCTCCCTCGTCCTTCTGCGTCTGCCTGCAAGACGATGAGCCCCTCATGCCAGCACCTGAAAGGGTAGGCACGTGTCAGATGGAATGTCAGGGGCTGTGGCCAGGCCCCTTATTGTAGATAAGGGAAAACCAGGAAGCTTAGGCTAAATTAAAAACAAAAATTAAAGAAAGAAAACTCATCGTGGAAGAAAAGAGACAGAAAGTCAGGTCACTTGCCCCCAACCATTCAGCTTTTCCCACGAAAAGGTCATGCTGCTTAGGGCTCAGCCTGGTACTGCCGGATTTTAAAAGTGAACCAGGAGGTCGTGGGCTTTTCAAAGACGCGTGCATCCTAGCCACCGCACTGTTTTGTGACAAGAAGAAAGAAGGGGTTCCAGCCTCGGCCGCATCAGCCCCTAATGCATCTGCCCCAAGTCGCGGGCGACTTCCGCCCCAGCCAATTTTAAAACCTCCCTTTGAACCAGGAACCACCCCTCGGCTGAAATCCTGGGGTCCTGATGGACAGCAACAGAGAGCTACTCTGCCCGGTGTCCTGTTTTCTGGCGCACCTGCCACGGATTCCACAGTCGCCTTCACTCGAGTAGGCAGCCGCTCTTCAGACTGCGAAGTCAGGGTTGGCTTTGACTCTGATGAAACCATTGTGGATAAGCCACACCCATTTCCCAGTAGGCTGGCTTCGCACCTCCCCCTAAGAGCTTTTCCAGCTCGTTCCCTTTGGGTAACCTGGCAGGCTCCGCACAGTGCCCGACTTAACCCCACTGCAGTGCATGTACCCAGTGACAGCTTATGGTTCTGCGATGACTCAAAGGGGAAACCGTGAGCTGGAACAGAGGAACTGACAAAGGCGATGGCAAGAAGCTGACAGAAAACGGAAGTAGGTGACTGAAAAAGGACCAGAACCATCCTGGCCACTTGGTCTAAATAAACAGATTTGACTGGCTTTGCCAAAATACAGTAAATTTAGTTTTTTTTTAATTTGACAGAGTTAGACAGAGAGAGAGAGACAGAGAGAAAGGTCTTCCTTTTTCCATTGGTTCACCCCCAAAATGGCCGCTACGGCCGGTGCTGCGCTGATCCGAAGCTAGGAGCCAGGTGCTTCCTCCTGGTCTCCCATGCAGGGGAAGGTGCCAAGCACTTGGACCATCCTCCACTGCCTTCCTGGGCCACAGCAGAGAGCTGGACTGGAAGAGGAGCAACCAAGCCTAGAACCCAGGACCCACATGGGATGCCAGAGCCGCAGGCGGAGGATTAACCAAGTGAGCCATGGCGCCGGCCCCAGTAAATTCAGTTTCTAGTGAAACTCCAGATAACATGCAGAACACCGCTCAGGCACTCATTTATCCATTAGCAAACTTACTGAGTACCGAGGATGCGCTTGGGACAATTTTAAGTGCAGCATCGATTACAGAAAGGAAAACTTCCTGCCTTAATCGTGCCTACATCCTAGTTGTAGGGGAGAGCACAAGCAAGGAACGTAATCAAGAAGTAGATTATTTCTTAGATCAGCCAGTAACCAGTGCCGTAGAGAACAAAGCAACTCATGGGGAATTGAGTTTGGGGATGGGGAGAAGCATGGGTTTCAGGTTTCACACTGAATGGACAGGGCAAGCCTCACTAAGGTGAGATTTAAGCGAAGTCTAGAAGGCGGCAGTTGAGTGAGACACAGAGTTAGTCAGTGGAAGGGCAATCCAGGGAGCAGTCAGTCATGGCAAAGGCCCAAGGGGGGCCGCTTGGTGCCCTCAGGGAATGGTCCTTGAAGCCAACGGGGATGGAACGGAGTCGAGGAGAGGAGGGGGCTCAGAGAGAGGACAGAGCAGAGGCTGTGCAGGCTTTGAAGGAAGCCAGGAGAAAGCTGCCCCCTCCTGAGAGACGGGGATGTGCGATGGGTAGCTGGGGGCAAGCCCGGAAGCGAGGAGAGCCATCAGGAGGCTGAGGCTGTGGTCCAGAGGAGGGATCGTGGCGGACTTGGCGAGAGTGATGGGGACCCTCTCTGGCTGCTACAGTTTGACTGTGTCCTCCAGATTTCATGCATTGGACACACAGTCCCCTAAGTCATGTGTTCATGGTGTCTGACAGGTGCGTCATGGAGAGGTGCGTGGGCCATGAGATTCTGCTTCTTGAACGTCTTAATTCGCTCATGGACTGAGGGAGCCAGGGACTTTGCAATAACAGCAAACTCTCTCTCTAACTTGCTCTATCTCGCCACGTGATGCCTGCCACCATGACACAGGGAAAAGGTCAGGTGGTGAGCAGTCGCCAGTGCACACTCTGGGCCTGCCCAGCCTCCAGACCTGGGAGTCAGACCAACCTCTGTTCCTCATAAATGACCCAGTCTGTGGTGCCCAGCCAGAGCAACAGAATCCCTGAAGTGATCACAGTTACTAAGCACAGAATCGGGTGGATAAATAGTGTTCTTCATCCTCAGTGAGAAAAAATTCAGGTGCATTTCCTGCCTCTCAGAGGTAGCCTGTGTTCAAGCCCCAGTTTGCACGGGGTCTTTACTGGTGCTCCCACCACCCCTGTCTCCCATACCACAGATGACTCAAGTGCTTGGGCCCCAGCACTCACATTAGAGACCCATATGGAGTTCTAGGCTCCTGGCTTCAGCCAGACCCAGCCTTGGCCACTGGGCCATTTGGGGAGTGAATCAGTAGATGGAAGATTCTCTCTCTCTCTCTGTCTCTCTCTTTCTTTCTCTCTTTCTCTAACTCTGCCTTTCAAATAAATAAATATTTAAAAAACAAATAGAATTAGATCACTCATCAATCCATCAGAGGACAAGGGCCCACTTGCTGGCTGCAGTCCAGGGTTGATTTCCCCCAATATGCTGCAGGATCACAGTTACTGGAACTCTCGCCTGTGGTGAATGAGATGAGCTACATATGTATGGGGGTAATGCCGGCATCAACAAAGGCTCTTGAACTTGAAAAATACATGAGAAATGGCAACTTTAAGGACTGTATAATTGGTTAGTTTTCTGTAACCTCCATAGAATACCTAAAGAAAACAAATGGTCAGACTTTAAAATAAATGAACTCTGAGAATGTTAGCAAAGCCAGAAAGCTCCCTTGTTTAAGGCATTCTCACCCTGCAGCAAGAGAGCAGGCTTCGCTGAAAACTAATGACGAGGTGCAGTTATAATGCAGTAGAGCTTCTGCACTCCTATTCTGCATTCAATTCATGGCCCTGGCAGGTCTGTCACACTGAAGTCAGCGCCTGATACGGAACGAGTTGCACCTTGAGATCTGGGATGTATTTCAATGGATGCATTTGAAAATACTTGAGGGGCTGGCGCTGTGACGTAACGGGTAAAGCTGCCAACCTGCAGTGCCGGCATCCCATATGGCCGCTGGTTCGAGTCCCGGCTGCTCCACTTCTGATCCAGCTCTCTGCTATGGCCTGGGAAAGCAGTAGAAGATGGCCCAAGTCCTTGGGGCCCTGCACCCATGTGGGAGACCCGGAAGAAGATCCTGGCTCCTGCCTTCAGACCGTCACAGCTCCGGCCATTGTGGCCAACTGGGAAGTGAACCAGTGGATGGAAGACCTCCCTCTCTCTCTCTCTCTCCCTCTCCTTCTCTATGTAACTCTGACTTTCAAATAAATAAATAATTCTAAAAAAAGAAAAGAAAATATTTGCACTCCATGATACTGGGCTAACAGATGTGGTCACCACCTCCTTTTGGGAGGACAGGGGCCTCCCTTTATCTGGAGACCATCTAGAAGCCTCACCTAAGACAGAGGCTTCCCAAGATACTGAGGGTTCTTTCTGAGGACAGCTCATGCCTGCCTTACGAAGCAGAGTGGGAGAGTGTGGAAAACGGGAAGAATGTGTAGGTGAAAGAGGAGAGGAGGGAGGGAGAGAGAGGGAGAGAGAGAGAGAAGTGGGAGGGAGGCAGGAAGGGCAGGAGGGGGCGGGGAAGAGAGGGGAATGCTAGCTGCCAAGCACTGAGCAGTATAATTGGCACCACCACTGCCGGACATCCGGGTACAACAACGTGGGGACCCGGCTGCTTACCGTGGCCTGATCAGGCTGAGCATCTTCATTTCCCCTTAGAATTTCCCCGTCACTCTCTGCAAAGTGCTATAAAGGAGCACGGCCCAGGTGACCCAATCTTGCTGATGCCTTCATCTCTATTAGTTTGTGCAGAGATGTTTTCCCTGACAGGAAAAGGACCGAAGCTGCCTCTCCCTGCGTCACTTTATGTCACGGTGTCATTTATTCTCCAATTCAGTGAGGACAGATCCGTGCAGGAACCATCACCGGTGCCAAACTGAAGATACAGCCAACGCAGGAGGGACCTGAGGTTCACCAGGAAGTCAGCTGGGAGATCATGAGTCATGTTTACACGTTCCCCAGATGTCCTGGGTGCTGGCATTACGCAGGTCTGTGAAGTTCCGCGGGTGAGAGTAACAGCACAGAGGACATTCCCGTTCCCCTCAGCACCTGTGAGTTTACCTTCAGCTTCAGATGAACACAGTATCTTATACACAACAGGCTCCTCCCTCCAGTGGCTGGATCTCTGAAAAAAGACTAAAATCCATTCAAATGCAATAATAAAAAAAATGTAGTGTCATCATTCAAACAGAAAAGGACGCATATTAAAAATACAAGGCGGGGCCGGCACTGTGGTGCAGTGGGCTAAGCCGCAGCCTGCAGGGCCAGCATCCCATATGGGTGCCAGTTCTAGACCTAGCTGCTCCACTTCTGATCCAGCTCCCTACTGATGTGCCTGGGAAAACTCCAGAAGATGGCCCAAGTCCTTGGGCCCCGCACCCATGCAGGAGACGTGGAAGAAGATCCTGGCTCCTGGCTTCGGATCAGTTTAGCTCCAGTTGTTGTGGCCATTTGAGGAGTGAACCAGCGGATGGAAGATCTCTCTCTCTCTCTCTCTTTCTCTCTCTCTTTCTCTCTGCCTCTCTGTAACTCTTTCAAATAAGTAAATCTTTTTTTTTTTAAATATTCCTTCTTGCATGAAGAAGTCTATATTAAATCCTTCAACTGATTGGATATGGCCCACCCCAAATCATAAAGGCTAATGTGCTTTACTCAAAGACCATTGATTTCAACGTTAATCTTATCCGAAAAATGCCTTTGCAGAAGCAGCCAAAATATTATCTGGCCAATTACAAAATCAACATGAAGGGAGCAGGCAGCAAGCCCTCTCCCTGTAGTTTCCAGGTTAACGGAGTTCAGAGGGAGATGATCAGTCTACACGTGCACAGCCGCTGTACCTGGGAAAGCCTGCAGAACACAGTGGATGGACACGCGTGCAGAGCTGGGAATCAATTCCAAGGCCGAAGCCTGCTGCTACCATCAAGCAGAATCCTATTCCGTCCCCAAATGTTATTGAGCTGACAACAGGAGACAGTGTGATGTGGGCTTAATAAAAGCTGGGTTGGAAGGCAAAGTGAATCTTACATTTGCCTGAATTCGGCTTTACTGCTACATAAACAAAAAGAACTACGCCGTAAAAGCTCCAGGCAATTCAGAGAAATGTTACTGGAAAAGTAATCAAGAAGAGTAAAAATCCTGTAATGCATGGTAGGACAGAAAGATACATGTCTTTTAAATTTAGGTAATAGTTGTTTAATTAGCCTGATTGTATTTATTTTCTTTTTCAAAGAAAATCTTTTTTTTAATATTTTTCATTTATTCATTTGAGAGGTAGAGTTACAGAGAGAGGGAGAGACAGAGAAAGGGCTTCCATCTGCTGGTTCACTCCCCAGATGGCCGCAATGACTGGAGCTGAACTGATCCAAAGCCAGGAGCCAGGAGCTTCTTCCGGGTCTCCCACATGGGTGCAGGGGCCCAAGGAGTTGGGCCATCTTCTACTGCTTTCCCAGGCCATAGCAGAGAGCTGGATCAGAAGTGGAGCAGCCAGGATTCAAACAGGTGTCCATATGAGATGCCAGCGCCAGCCCCTCAAGAAAAATCTTAAGACTACACAACACTATAGCCTATAATTGTATTTTTATTTTTTAAAGATTTATTTATTTACTTGAAAGTCAGAATTATACAGAGAGCAAAGGAGAGGCAGAGAGAGAGAGAGAGAGAGAGAAAGGTCTTCCATCCGCTGGTTCACTCCCCAGTTGGCCACAATGGCCGGAGCCACGCTGATCTGAAGCCAGGAGCCAGGAGCTTCTTCCAGGTCTCCCACGTGGGTGCAGGGGCCCAAGGACTTGGGCCATCTTCCTCTGCTTTCCCTAGCAGTGAGCTGGATTGGAAGTGGAGCAGCCGGGACTAGAACCGGCGTCCATATGGGATGCCGGCACTTCAGGCTAGGGCGTTAACCCGCTACGCCACAGCGTCGGCCCCTAGCCTATAATTTTAATATCTAATAAAAATTAAATCGCTTTATCAGAGGGCGGCTACATTTCCCTCACATGTTTAGTCTATTATTAGCAATACCAGGTTACTTTACGCCTATTAATATTTTATTGAATAATATAAGTTATTTTGAATAGCTACCATATTTTCACGTTAACGTCAGGACACATTTTAGTACCTATTACAGGATTTTTCGTTATCTCCCAGCTCCGGGTTCCACGGCCAGCGCTACCGGCGCTCCTGCGCCTGCGCACTCCCAGTCCCCGGGGCGCCGGGTGGGCAGTCCTTGCGCGGCCGTTTTACGCCTCTGGACTACATTTCCCAAAGGCCACTGAGGCCAGGCCAATTTAGCTTGGACTACATTTCCCAGAGGCCACCGGGGACAACTAGGACCCCGGATCCCACTGCCGGTTTTTCGTTACTGTAGCCGGGCAGCGAACTTAGGCTAAGGCAGTGCTTGTTCTCTGGGGAAGGGCTTTGCGGACTCCGACCAACCCCACGGGGTAACCAGGACTGGAGTGAAGAAGACAACAATAATGGGAGGAACTGGGGGACCTCTGCGGACGTGGGCCGGCGCGGGACCCGGACCCCAACAGGCGGCGAGCGCGAGGGCAGGGAGGCTCCGTGGGCTCTGGCGGGGTCTCAGGCGCGGGGGTCGTTGCGTGCGCTCGTGCGCGTGCCCGCGAGGACTGGGTGCCCCTGCGTCCGTTAGCTGTGGAGGTGCCGCCGTGACCTAGGCCTCGGGCTCGGCTTCCAGCCGCCGCGCGGGTCCGCACCGGGCAGTGGGCCCGCGCCAGGGCGGTTACCAAGCCTTCCGGTGATGTTCTCCCGCAGGAGACGCAGAACTACGATTGCACGAGTTCTCTGTCGTGTGTGTGTGTGTTTATCCAGTCACTCCTGTATTTGAGAGAGCGAGGGAGACAGACAGGTCCCCCTTCCGCGGGCGCGCTCCCCAGATGCCCTCAACGGCCAGGTGTGGGCCAGGCCGGAGCCTGGAGCCCGCGCTGCCTCCCAGGGGTGCGCCAGCAGGGAGCCGGTCTGGGTGGCCTCGGGCTGCGGGATGCGGTGTCCCGGCACCGTGCTGACCGCAGCTGACCTTTCTGAGCCAGAGGGGTCTTCAAGGGACCTCCCCCGCGGAGACTGCGCCTCCTGCCAGGCTGGGAGCTTGGGGAAGCAGCGCCCGGCTCCCTTTCTCTCCCGTTGGTTCTGGATGTGAGGCTGTGCTGGGAATGGCCGTGCGCACGATCAGAGCTCAAGACCGTGCAGCTGGCTAGGTCAGGGACGCTCACGTGATGGACTGGTGGGCGGGGAATAGGGTTAGTCCTGAGAAGGGGTACCCGTGTGAGCCCGAGATGTGCACAGTTACGGGCAGTGGTAGTCAAGAAGTGTTTAAGTTCTTTAGGAATCCCATCTAAATATGAGATTTTCTAAGATATTTTGCAAGGTTCTTGTGGGCAATATTTTGGTTATTTAGTGAAGGAGAACAGGGGTTTGGCAAGTTTGTGAGCATCTTTTCTGTAGGCAAGATTCCGTCCACTTTGCATTCATTCTCTTAGTCTTATAACCACCACTTAGCCAGAGTTATGTCTTCCAGAGAAGACTCTTGTTAGTGAATGAGCCTAATTATATTGATAAAGTACAATTAATGGATGTGCATATGAAATTTCTGAAGGCAGAGTTCATACAGACTTGTGAAAAAAATGAGTAACCTGAAGATAGAATAGTTATTTAGGGATGCATTCTCTCCCTCTTTCTTGCTAGCTTGTGACTAGGGTTCTGTTTTGTGTCTAGAATAGATTCACACTAACCACTTATGTTAGGAAGCAAAAGACTCTTAATTCTTAGTTTAAAAAGGAGGCTGTGGACTTCATACCATGCGCATGTGTGCTCCAGGAAGAGAAGAGCACGCCCTGAGCCTCCTGTAGTCTGAAAAAGACCCTCGAGGCTGGCGTGGCTCAGCAGGCTAGGCCACCACTTGCGATGCTGACGTCCTGTGTTGGAGTACCTGCTGCACCTGCAAAAGTAGCAGAAGATGGTCCGAGTGCTTGGGCCCCTGCCATCTGTATGGGAGACCCGGATGGATGGAATTCCTGGTTCCTGGCTTTGGTCTGGCTCAGACCTGGCTGTTGCCACCATTTGAAGAGTGAACCAATAGGTGGAAGATCTCTTTCTCTCTCTGCTTCTCCCTCTCCCTCTCTCTCTCCTTCTGACATTCTGCCTTTCAAATAAATAAATCATTGAAAAATTTTATTATCTCTTAAGGATTATAGCAGTGTTATGTAAAAGCTGTTAGTGCAGGTAAAAGGACTTCTAAAGACCTGTTGTACAAATTACTTTCCCAGTGACAAACTTTGATATTTCCAGCCATCATATCAGAGTGGGGCCTCTTTAGTGTGGGAGAAATTCAAGTGTCAATTCAAGTGTCAGTCTTTTCTGCTTTTTTTTAAGAATGATTTTTTTAAAAATTATTTATTTGAAAGGCAGAGTTAGAGAGAGGCAGAGAGAGAGAAAAAAAAAGGTCTTCCATCCACTGGTTCACTCCCCAAATGGCTGCAATGGCTGGAGCGGAGCCGATCCAAAGCCAGGAGCTTCTTTGGGGTCTCTGTGGGTGCAGGGGCCCAAGCACAGGGCCATCTTCCACTGCTTTCCCAGGCCATCGCAGAGAGCTGGATCGGAAGTGGAGCAGCTGGACTCAAACTGGCACCTTATACAAGATGCTGGCACTGCAGGAGGCGACTTTACCCACTACACCACAGTGTCAGCCCTGTAGAACGATATTCTTAAGGCTGCTTTCTAAATTTTGTGCTTAAAATTATAATAAAGCATGCCAGAGAGATGTGTCCACAAAGAATAGAAGCAACGTTCTTCTTTTGTAAAAATGAAATAAAGGGCATGTAATGTTCTTCATATAATAACTTCAATAATAACAGCTAGCTCATGTTATACAATTCTTCTATTAAGTGTTTTCTGTGGGTTTTCTTACTCTTCAAGAGAACCATATGTAGTGACTGGTGTTCTTAACCCTGTATTAGTGATGAGAAAATTGAGCCTGAGCGAGTTCTTCTATTTTCTCCACTTGTCCTGTCTTGGCTGACCTCACCCTCTCCTGGCACCATGAAAAAAGTTCTGGCTTGGGTGATATGAACTGTTTTTCAACATCCAGAGTGTGAGGGTGGAACGAGGAGAATCTGTCAAGGAGAGCCATGGAGCCCAGTGTCAGACGTAGATCAGCCTCCTCCAGGGGGACCTGGCCGGAACCCTGCAGGCGTCAGCCTCCTCCAGAGGGGCCTGGCAGGAACACTGCAGGCGTCAGCCTCCTCCAGAGGGGCCTGGCCGGAACACTGCAGGCGTTTGCAATTCTGCCTCCAGGAAGAGGTCTGCCCTGCGTGCAGCTGTGAGCAGCTGGGTTCCGTGGGCTTCGACCCCCCCACTCTTCCCAGATTTTGTCTGCAGGTGGTCGTAGCCTGTAAGGAGGCTGACAGGGAGGGACAAGGAGGTTTATTGGCTTTCGTCATCTGTGGACATCGAAGCCTCCTTTTCTTCTCCCAGCTTGGGTTTCCCAGAGTCTGATAGAACTCCAACAGAGACGGATTGGTTCTCACGTTCCTAAAGGCATGGCTCACGTAAGTCGGTGTTTCTCCTTGAAATGCTGGGATTTGTAGGTTACATAAGTATTTTTCATGAATTAGCCTGAAGTGTTCTGCCTAAGACGGCACCATCTAATCACCTACCTCTTGAATTCCTCCTGTTTGGAGGAATGATGCCAAGTACCTGTTTCCTCCTTATGAGACTGTTTTTTTCTAACTGGCGTTCATGCATTCATTGAGTAAATTACAGAGCAGGTACGATGCGGGATGTCTTGCCGGGGGGCTACCATAGGGCAGTGAAGGAGTGAAATGTCCTAGAAAATTGTTTAAGCTCCCCGGGCAGTCTGTGGCTGGGGAGTTAAGAGCCATGGGCTTCATCTGATGGCTTCATTGGACCACACGTCAGACGATTTGGAATTCCCCAGGGACCTGATAAGATGACTGATCACCTTGTTAATAAGATGAGATCTCATGTCAAAGTGCCAGTTTGCGTTCCAGCTGTTCTGCTTCTGATCTAGCTCCCTGCTGATGTGCCTGGGAAAGCAGTGGATCATAGTCCAAGTTTTTGGGCCCTGCCCCCTACATGGGAGACCCTGGATGGAGTTCCAAGTTCCAGGCTTTGGCCATTGTAGCCATCTGGGGAGTGAATCAGGGAATGAATGCTTTCTCTCTTTCCTCTCTCTATTACTGTGCCTTTCAAATAAATAAATAATCTTAAAAAAAAAAAAAAGCAGGGGCACCAGTTTGAGTCCCCACTAATCCATGTCCGATCCAGCTCTCTGCTATGGCCTGGGAAAGCAGTAGAAGATGGCCCAAGTCCTTGGGCCCCTGCACCCATGTGAAAGACCTGGCTCCTGGCTTCGGATTGGCGCAGCTCCAGCTGTTTCAGCCAACTGGGGAGTGAACCAGCGGATGGAAGACCTCTCTCTCTCTGCCTCTCCTCTCTCTGTGTAACTCTGACTTTCATATAAATAAATAAATAAATCTTTTTTAAAAAAAGCAGGAAGAAGTGTTGAGAAAGGGATACCAAATAACAATGTGAAAGTATTTTCTTAGATTGACAGAATTAGACCAAGCTGAGACATTTGGTTCAGTGTATATTTACAAAGATGAAATAATTCGCCAACTCGTACTCCCATTCTTAAGATGACTTTTAGGCCAGTTATGGAACTCCATCAGATTCCCAGCTCGGTGGCAGAGACCCAATGACTTGGGCCATCACCTGCTGCCTCCCACAGTGTACGTTAGCAAGAAGCTAGAATTGGAAGTGGAGCTGGTACTAGAACTCAGGTGTTCTGATACAGGGTGTAGACATTGCAAAGTGGTGTCTTACCGCTTCGCCAAATATCCATCCCAATTTTTTTACCCACTTTGTTGAGCTATGACTGACATACAAAAAGCTGTACATATTTAATTAATATAATTTGAAGAGTTTAGGAACCCATGAATCTGATATTTTCCTTCCTTTTTGGCACAAGATATCTGAACTTTACCTGTACCTTCTCTGTCTCACTCTAGACATTGTTTCAAGGATTCCCTCATTCATATTAGTGGATTGACAATGATTGCCCTTTAGTATCCTGATTTAACTTATTTTTGTCCAATGATTTTGTTTGTTGCTTGTTATCAGCCAATTCCTTCTGTATATCAATGGGTTATAGTTTTGTGCTGATTGACATGGGTTGGGCCCACTCTTGAAGAATGTATTAATGTGTACTGCTTGTAACAAACTGTGCTTGTAATAAACTATCATAGACTTAGTAGCTTAAAACCACCCTCAATTGTAGTTCTATAGAGTAGAAGTCCAGTGCAGCATAGCCAAGTCAAGATATCAACTACAGCTGGCATTGTGGCGTACATGTTGAGCTGCTGCTTGTTATACAAGCATCCCATATTGGAGCTTAAAGTCCCAGCTGCTCACTTCTGATTCAATTCCATTAATGTGCATAGGAAGGCAGCAGAGAGTGGCCCAATTGCTTGGGACCCTGCTACCCATGTGGGAAACCCAGCTGGAGTCACTAGCTCCTGTCTTTGGCCTGGCCCAGACCTGGCTGTAGCAGCCATTTAGGGAGTGAACCAGTGGATAGAAGATCTGTGTTCCTCCCCTTCTGCCTGTCACTCTGCCTTTCAAATAAGTTAATTAAGTAAATATGTGGAGAAAAAACTGATATCAACCATAGCTGCTGTTCTTTGGGGCTCAGGGTCCTCTTCCGAGCTCACCGGTTACTGGCAGAATTTATCTCTGTCTGGCAGGAGCCATCCTTCTCATGCTGTGACTATCCTGACTTCCCTTCTGCTAAATCTCTCTGACTTCTTGCACCCCCAGCAAGGAAAAAGCTCTGCTTTGAGGGCCCATCTGGAGTGATCTAGTCCCTATCATAAATCAACTGATAAGTATTTCTTTGCCATGTGATACAACATATTCACTGGCTTAGCAAGTGGGCAAAGGGCATGAGAGCCAAAATAATGTCTAGTACAGGGAGTTTGGGAGAAATAAATGAAGAATATATTGCTATTTATATACTGAAAGCCAGTGGGAAAGCAAAGAAATGAAGTAATAGGAACAGAAAATAAATGAATGTTCTTAGACAAAGCCAGCAGCTTACAACATTCTTGGTGCAATGACATTTTACCTTAAACATGTATAGGGTGAGAAAGATCTGGTCTGCAAAGAACCCATGCCAAAGGCTTTCTGGGAAATGACACCACCTACACAAAAGATGAGAAAGCTTGTGATACATTCTAGGTGTTGAAAGGGGAAGTGATGTGAATAGGAACCAAGATAAATGTGGCTTGGCATGAGGCCTTATAGGTAAGCAAGGACCACATTATTTATGAAAAGTTAGATGGATTTTAATTTAAGTACAAAGAGAAATGTGGAGGAGGGGATGAAGGGATGAAATACAGGTTACACAAGTGAGAATTTCATCTGTGTCAGAAGCATTTGTTACAGATGTTAAAAATTTGATGCACAGGTAGACCTGTAGACTAATGGAACAGAATAGAAACCCCAGACATGAATCCACGTATCTGTATCTACAACAAACTCATCTTTGGCAAACTAGCTAAAATCATTCCCTGTATAAAGGATAGTCTCTTCAATAAGTGGTGTTGGGAAAACTGGATTTCCACACGCAGAAGTTTGAAACAAGATCCCTACCTTAAACCACATACAAAATTCAACTCAATGGATCCAGGATCTAAACTTAAGACCTGAAACCATTAAATTACTAGAGGAAGACGTAGGTGAACTGCTCTAAGACATTGGCCTAGGCAAAGACTTCTTGGATAAGACTCCAGAAACACAGGCTGTGAAAACAGAAATTGACAAATGGGATTGCATCAAGCTAAAAAGCTTCTGCACAGCAAAGGAAACAAATAACAAAGTGAAGAGGCAACTGACAGAATGGGAGAAAATATTTGCAAACTATGCATTCAATAAAGGATTAAAAACATACAGATGACATAAGGAGCTCAAGAAGCTCAACAACAAAACAACCTGCTAAGAAATGGGCAAAGGATATGAGCAGGCATTTTTCAAAGGATAAAATGCAGATAGCAACAGACAAGTGACAAAATGCTCAGGATCTCTAGCCATCTAGGAAATGCAAATCAAAACCACAATGAAGTTTCACCTCACCCCAGTTAGAATGTCTTACATAGAGAAATTAACAAACAATAAGTGATGGTGAGGATGTAGAGAAAAAGGTACCCTAATACATTGATGGGAATGCCAGTTGAACAGTATGGAGATTCCTCAGAAAATAAAAATAAATCTTCCATATGACCCAGCTATTTCATTCTTTGGAATATATCCAAAAGAAATGAAATCAGCATATGAAAGAATTGCCTGCACTCTTGTGTTAATAGCAGTTCAACTCACAATAGCTAACATTTGGAATCAACCTAGATGTCCATCAGCTGATGGGCAGACATATCCACCCATACACACACACACGCACACACACACACATATACCTATATACCAAATGTATATATCCATGATGAAATATTACTTAGTATTAAAAAAATGAAATATATCTACAACAGAATGAATACAACTGGAAATCAGTGTGCTCAGTGAAATAAGCCAAACCCAAAAGATAAATATCACAGATTTTTTTCTTGTTTGTGATAGTTAATATAATAGTATAAAAATTATGTGGATGTCATATAATTTGGCAATAAGTTATAAATATTGTTTCACTTAATCATACCATGTGAATGACAATATACTCTTCTTTCCCACATTAAAAGAAAGATAGGACTCTTTGGGGTGCTAGTAATGTTTTGTTCTTGGGTGTTGGCTAGGAGTGTGAGCAGAGAACAAAGAACTCATCTGTAAACAGTTCACACAATCATAAAGCCAAAGAATCAACACTCAAACTATTGTAAGTCAGGGCCTGTCTGAATTAGAGAATTTATAATGTAATTCAGAAAAAAAGGCTTCATTTGTCATTCTTGTGTTTAAAGTATTAGAATAATCATACCAGTGAACTTTTTGGGAAAGATAATAAACATTATTTAATGTTCACAAGGTTGAAAGCATGAAATTTTATACTTAGATATCAACAGGGGACCAGCATAGTTAACAAACAGGAGAGCCAGTGTGCTTACCACTATGGGGTATTGTTTTCTTTCTTTTTTTTTTTGATAGGCAGAGTGGACAGTGAGAGAGAGAGAGACAGAGAGAAAGGTCTTCCTTTGCCGTTGGTTCACCCTCCAATGGCCGCCGGGGCCGGCGCACTGCGCTGATCCGATGGCAGGAGCCAGGTACTTATCCTGGTCTCCCATGGGGTGCAGGGCCCAAGCACTTGGGCCATCCTCCACTGCACTTCCTGGCCACAGCAGAGAGCTGGCCTGGAAGAGGGGCAACCGGGACAGAATCCAGCGCCCTGACCGGGACTAGAACCCAGTGTGCCGGCCCCGCAAGGCGGAGAATTAGCCTAGTGAGCTGCAGCGCCAGCCAGGATATTGTTTTCAAAATGATGATTAATAGAACTTGCATTCTTTGCTCAGTAATCTTAGTTTCATTATTTTTTCCTACCTGTTAGCGAAACTTTGATCGTAAAACCCTACAGACGTAGTTAGTCTAGCAATGCCTCCATTCGTCCAGTTTAGAATTGTAGGTGAATCTTTCTGATAAAATTTTGTAGAAGGAAAGGAACAGGAGAGGATATTCGTGTGGAAATTACCTCTTAAACTGAATCAAGTTTTTGAAAGATACTCACTTTTAAAGTGTGTGAAAATGTCAACAGCCTGTGATCTACACTGTCCGAAGTTAAAAAGAAATTGGAAGTCAGTAATACAGTAGCAAAGCCAACTACTCCTTTAAACATTCCTTTCTTGACTTTTTTGCTATAAACATTTCAACAGAGGAAAGTGGAAAGGAGAGCAAAATTGCCACCGTCTTTGATAACATTTTACCTGATTCATTTTTATCTGCGTAGCTTTATGAAGAGAGATGTCGCCCTCTGCTCTTGAAAGGACACCAGTCTCCTTGTGGGGATTCTACCCTCACGACTTCATCTAAACCTAATTATCCCCCAAATGTCTCTCCTTCAAATGGCATCACGTTGAGGATTGGGGCTTCAGCGTATGCATCTGGAGGAGACATACTCAGTCTGTAACGTTCTTCCTTCAATAGCATTCTTCCCAAAATTAGCCAAGACTTTCTGGAGAAATTACTACTTCCAGGAATGGACAGAGGTGATTACAGGTGATTGTGGAACAGCTTGGGACAGAGAGCAATGATTCTTTTAAAAAATTAGGATCTTTTCAAAGACACAAAATAGCCAGAGATTCCCATGGGCATGGGTTGTGATGGTCTGAGTATGAAATGCAGGGTCTTAGTCCACCCGTACAGGATGGACTGGGTCGGAGGAAAGGTAAGTGCGCCGCTCGCCTGTTCCCCAGCCTCCTGATCCCAGAGACAATCAGACCCAGCGGGGAGCCAAGTCAAGCAGGGATTCGTTTGTTTCATGCATAACAGAGCCTTTTATAGCACAAAACTGCAGCGTCATTGGGGCAGGGCTACGGACCAACCAATCACTTAAACGGTCATTTTATGGGGCGATTTCTATAGAACCAGCCATATGTCTATACACTTGTTACTAGTTTTGTTACCTCCCCTGATGTTGCATGGCCAATTAGCTTTAGTGGTAAACAACTTTGGATTTCATCCACCTTACTTCCTCTGGGCACCATCTTTGAATTGCTTCATGTAACTAATTTCCCCACATGAAAATTGTGAGTTTTAGTACAGGGCTCAGAAAACTACAATATAGATTTTAAAAAAAGACAAGAGCAGACCAGTCAAGAGAAAATCATAGCAATATTTTGTTTGGGATATTCAAGGAATTTTACTTGTTGTCTTTCCAAAGAACCAAAGATAACATGTGCTTGCAAGAGTGATGAGAAAGCCAAAACTTTAGCCAAAAAAAAAAAAAAAAAAAGGCGAATAGCTAAAAAAACACCTGGTGAAGTCTTACCTTCACCACAACTGTGCTTCTGCTCATCCCAAGAATGAATAGACATTAAAAATCAGTTTAATACACGGTCTCTTAGCTGACCTCAACAGGATAAAGCTAGAAAAAAAAAAAAAAAGAACAGGCCGGCGCTGCGGCTTACTAGGCTAATCCTCTGCTTGCAGCGCCAGCACCCTAGGCTCTAGTCCTGGTTGAGGTGCCAGGTTCTAGTCCCGGTTGCTCCTCTTCCAGTCCAGCTCTCTGCTGTGGCCCAGGAAGGCAGTGGAGGGTGGCCCAAGTTCTTGGACCCCTGCACCTGCATGGGAGACCAGGAGGAAGCACCTGGCTCCTGGTTTCGGATCAGCGTAGCACTGGCTGTAGCGGCCATTTGGGGAGTGAAGCAACAGAAGGAAGACCTTTCTCTCTGTCTCTCTCTAACTCTGCCTGTCAAAAAAAAAAAAAGAGCAAAGGGAAAACTCATAACTTTGTAAAAATTAAATAACATAATCAATATATCAAAGAAAAACATCACTAAAGAAGCCATAAAATAGAGGTAAAATGAAAATACAACCTACCAAAATGTATGGGATGTGGTCAAAGCAGTCCTAAAAGGCAATTTTACAGCTATCAAGCTTGTATTAAGCAAGAAGACCTCAGATCAGAAATCTCACTCTGGGGCTGTTTGACATGGCAGTTAGGATCATGCTTGGGGCACCCACATCCCATTTTTGTGCACCTGGGTTGGGTTCCAGCCCCTCTCCTGATTCAACAGTCTGCTAATGCATAGCCCAGGACTTGGGGACCTGCCCTCCACGTGGGAGGCCTGGAAGGAGCTCCCAGCTCCCAGCTCTGACCTGACTCAGCTCTGCTTGTTGCGGGTATTTGGGGAATAAATCAGCAGACGGGCACTCTTGCTCTTTTTCTCTTTTTCAAATAATTTTTTAAAAAGTTGTATCTAACTTTACAACTTAAAGAACTAGTAAAAGAAAAACAAACTGAAACCCAAAACTAGGGCAGGCATTTAGCTTGGCAGCTAAGATACCATTTGGGCTGCCTGCATCCCATACTGGAGTACCTGATCTGCGTCTCAGTTCCACTTCTGATCCGGCTTCCTGCTAATGCACACCCTGGGAGGCAGCCAGGGATAGTTCAAGTAGTTGAGTCCCTGATATTCACGAGAGAGACATGGATTGAGCTCCCAAATGTTGGTGTTAGCCTGACCCAGGCCTGGCTGTTGCAGTCATTTGAGGAGTGAACAAGTAGATTGAAAATCTCTATCTCTTTTTCAAATAAAATTTTAAAAAAGCCAAAGCTAGTAGGAGGAAGGGAGGAATAAAGACATTAGAGATACCTAGAGAACAGAAAAACAACATAGAGTCAGCAAAACCAAAGTCAGTGGTTCAAAAAGATGAACAACGCCTGTGCCGCGGCTCACTAGGCTAATCCTCCACCTTGCAGCGCCTGCACAGCGGGTTCTAGTCCCGGTCGGGGCGCCGGATTCTGTCCCGGTTGCCCCTCTGCCAGGCCAGCTCTCTGCTGTGGCCAGGGAGTGCAGTGGAGGATGGCCCAAGTGCTTGGGCCCTGCACCCCATGGGAGACCAGGAGAAGTACCTGGCTCCTGCCATCGGATCAGCGCGGTGCGCCAGCCGCAGCGTGCCGGCCCCGGCGGCCATTGGAGGGTGAACCAACGGCAAAAGGAAAACCTTTCTCTCTGTCTTTCTCTCTCACTGTCCACTCTGCCTTTCAAAAAAAAAAAAAAAAAAGATGAACAACTATAACTAAACTTTAGCTATTTTTACCAAGGAAAAAGAGAGAAAAACAAATTACTAAAACAATTAGAAACAAGAGCAGGGACTATTACTGATTTTACAGAAATAAAAACCATTACAAGAGGGGCCAGCATTGTGTTGTAGCAGGTAAAGTCACTGCACCTAGGAAAAGCAGCAGAAGTCGGAGCAACGGCTGAAGGCCTTCCCACATTCACTGCCCCCAAAAGGGCTGTTCGGGGAGAGTTTCCCACAATCATTGCCCTGGGAAGGCCTTTCTCCAGCGTGAACTCTCCGGTGTTTAATCAGGCTGGGGTTGCCGGCAAAGGGTTTCCCAGGAGACTCACACTCACAGCATCCATCGGGTTTTACTCTGTTATGAACACTCTGGTGTTGAATGAGATGAGTGGCATGGCTAAAACTATTCCACATCTCTGCGCGCGCGTAAGATCTTTCGTCTGATTCTCTGATGCCCAGCAGGTGTGAATCTGCGCCCAGAATCACGGCGCTCGTTTTGCCCTGTGCAGTGTGCAAATCTCCCCCGGCTTCAGTGCTCTTGTCCACACCGGGCGTGAAAGTCTCCCGTGGCCCCCAAGGCCTTCCCACCCTCCCCACCCTCCCTAGGTGTGCAAAGCTTCTCTGATGTGTTCTCTCTGTAGGTTCCCACCGGCCAGGCCTCGTCTCCTCCCTTCCAAGGGCTTGCTCACCTGCTGCTGCACCTGCTGCTGTGGCAGTTTTACACTGAACTCAGATCTGCTCCCAGATGCTTCAACACACACACGGTTTGTGCCCGGGATATGAGGCCTGATGTGCAGCCAAGTGTGAAATGTCTTTCACACACACGTCACAGGGGTAGGTTTCCTGGGTGGACACAGCTGCCTTGGGATTCCTGTCCTGTGACACTCCTTCTACAGAGACACTTGGCTGAGAAGGTAACTCCTCACCCTCTGATCCACAGTGACGACCTGAAAGCAGAGAAATGCCGGCCAAGTTCACGTAAACTCTGATAACAGCAAACGGCCCCATCGCATGTGCCCACCTGACCCAGGGATGACTTCACGGGATTGTTGGAAACATACGAAACCTTGGGTAATGGTAAGGAATGGTCCACATGGCAGTGCTGGCCTGGCTGGATCACAAACTGGGAAAGCCCAAGAACACAAGGATGGGGTTCAGTGCTGGGTGGTGAGACAGGATCTCCAGCTCATGTCCCTACCGAGACCTTTAAGCGGGGACTTGCCTACAGCAGGAGTGTCCAGACCCATGAAAATCTTGTTGCAGCCGAGCTCTATACCAGAACTTCTAGGCAACGTGTGCGTCTGATGACACCTGCAGCGTAGGCCGCCGTGGGCAAGTGCCACAGCAGAAGCTGTGGAGTCGGCCTGAGGCCACGAGGGTGGAGCACGGGCAGAGATGACCATGGGCAAGGCGTCACGGTGAGAGGGGCACACTTGGCGTTCTCTGGGTGGTCCTGAGCAGGAAGCTGGCGGTAATGAATCACAAGACTCCCACCTTTGTCGGGACAGAAAATGCAGCGACTATCTCAGGTGACGACTACAACTTTCACACGGTCACACACCCTTGCACCATTGGGCTCTTTTGTTTTATTTTATTTCATCTTCTTCAAAAATCAATGCAATTTATTTTTAATTTCTAATTGACAACATCACGTGAAGGGATCATGTACAACATGGTTTTGCAATACGTGCGGGTTGTGGAATGGCTAAAGCGATCTAGTTCATATATGTCTTATCTCACATAGTTACGGTCTTTGTGGTCAGAACACCTACAATCTACTTTCTTGACATGCTCCAAGAACACAGTGTGCTGTTGTTATCTATGGAAAACAGAGTTCTTCAAGTCCTTCACCTGCCTAACTGAAATTCTGGAGCCTTTGATCAGCACTTCCTCTCTCCGCCCGCTTCCCACCGCGGCCCCTGCACCTGCCCGGCCACCGTTCTGCACCCTGCCCCTGCCCGGCCAGCGTTTGCAGATTCCACCTGTTGTGGACGACAGCCCTTTATCAAATGTATTTTGCAAATATTTCTTTACGCTCTGAGGCTTGACTTCTTATCCTGTTGACGGTGTCTTTGGCAAAGTGGAAGTTTTTCATTTTAATGGAGTCCAATTTAGTAATCGTTTCTTTCTTGGATCATGCCTTTGTGTTAACTGGTAAAAAGTCCTAGCCAAACCCAAGGCCATCTAGATTTTTTTCTGTGCTATCTTCTGGGAGTTTTATAGATTTGCATTTTACATTTAGGTTTATAATGCACTGAGATAGTATTTTTTAAAAGATTTACTTATTTATTTGAGAGGCAGAGTTACAGACAGAGAGAGGGAGAAAGAGAAAGAGTGCGCATGAGCGATCTTCCATCCACTGGTTCACTCCCCAAATGGCTGAAATAGCTGAAGATGGGCTGACCTGAAGCCAGGAGCCAGGCGCTTCTTCTGGCTCTCCCACGTGGGTGCAGGGGCCCAAGCACTCGGGCCATCCTGTGCTGCTTTCCCAAGTCATTAACAGGGAGCTGGATGGGAAGAGGAGCAGCCAGGACACAAACCCGTGCCTATACGGTATGCTGGTGCTGCAGGCGGGTGGAGGCTTAACCTACTAAGCCACAGCGCCAGGCCCTCAGCTAATTTTTGTGAAGAGTGTAAGGTCTGTGTCCAGAGTATTTTGGTATTTTTTGTCCAGTAACTCCATCATTTCTTGAAAAGATGCTGCTTTTTCCATCAACCTGCCTTTGCTCATTTGTCAAAAATTAGTTGACTGCGGACGCATCCATGAAGGATCAGAGTGTTCTTGTCACTGGGTACAGGGCCGTCTAAGGATGGCAGATTCTCACCATGCACAGCTTCACTCTCCCTGATTCTAGCCACTCTTAGAAAACACTCTGCTATGTTCTGTTTCAAGGCTAAGTCCTTGGCTTCCCCTCTCCCCCATGCAAGCAGCTGGGGCCGAGCAAGCCAGTCAGAGAGAGGCTCATCTCTGCACCTGCAGCCTCTCCCGAGGGCCCAGCTGCAACGCCGTGGCAAGCTCGGCGCCTGGCTGAGCAGTCTGGGACTGTATCAGAGCCACCCGCAGATGCGCTGTCCTGCCACATCTTCCGGGAAACCAGCCCCCTTCTCTGCACCGCTAACCCAGACGTCCTCAGCAAGCAGGCGGTCGGTCCTGCTTCAGGCTGCTGATCTGCTGTGGTCCTCGTCTATTAACAGATTAAACTGCCTCGCTCCTTCACCCCCAGACCTTGCCCTCGTTATTTTTTTTTCAGATTTATTTATTTTTATTTGAAAATCAGTTACAGAGAGGCAGAGGGGGAGGGGTGATTTTCCATTCACTGGTTCACTCCCCAAATGGCCAGGTCACCACCATGCACTCTTGAGTTTGTCCTTGAGTTAGGGGAGGAAGAGGAGTGGCAGAGTTAAGGTTTTGAACCACAGTGGAAAATAATGTGAGGACGAGGAAGCAGAGGACTCCCAGGAGAGGCAAGGTGAGAGGACAAGAAGTAGCGTTTCTCCTAGGAGAGAGGTTTAGACAGCGCGGGGGACGACCTTGAACCCAGCCTGCCGCTGCCTCCACAGCTCTCCAGCAAGGAACTTCAGGGTCAGCCCCTGGAGTGGGACTGGGACGGCTGTGGGCACTCTGGCCCCGCTGCATTTCTGAGACCGGAAGTCTGAAGGTGTCTCCGCTCGTGAAGGGATGGGGCAGGAAAAGGAAGAGTTTGCGAGCCCCAGGATAAGGGTGGAGCCAAAGGCATCCCGGAAATGAATTCCACCGCAGGGGAAGTGAAGGAGTAACCTCTGCTGAGTCAGCCTGTCCGGTGCTTCCTGCTGCAGTTGAGAAACGACCCACCATCCTGCCTGTAGTGAGCCGCTCCGACGCCTTTGAGAAAGATGGGAAAATACTCCTCATCTCCAGGGACTGGGGATTGATGCAGCAATGGATCGGTACAAATAAACCTACTAAAGCAATGTGTGTGTGTCGGGGACAGGAGGCAGAAGCTGGCCAAGATGCCTGGAGCCCTTGGTGGAGTGCCTGGGCGCCACGCCCTCCTCTGACTCCTGTGGCTCCAGCTTCCCATCAACGCAGAACTGGAAGGCAGCAGTGACGACTCAAGTGGCGGTGTTCCTGCCACCCGTGTGAGAGGCCTGAATTGAATTCCTGGCTCCCAGCTTCAGCCCCAGACTAGCCGCAGCCATTGTCGGCATCTGAGAAGTGAATCAGCAGATGGGTGGTATCTGTCCATCTATCCATCATCTACCAATCTATCCATCTATCTACCTATCTATCCATCTACCTATCTATCCATCTATCTACCTATCATCTATCCAAGGCCCCTTTTGTCGGAGACCACACATTGCCTCCAGTTTTGAAGAGCGTTGTGCCGGTTGAGGGAGAAGCATCTTCGAAATCACTGCTTCCCAAATGCGTCCCGTGCCCATCTCCCTTGACCCCAAAGTGTGTCAGGAATGGGAACAAATCTGTCCCAAGCATGAGGACTTTCAGTGACCTGGGGGGCCGTGAGAGGCCAGGGAAGCTTGGGTGACTTCCCAGAGCCGTCAGAGAGAGCACGGATGGGTGGGTGAGGGAAGCGGCTGGGGCTTCACAGGTTAGTCCTTTGCCCGAGTGTTAATACCTAAACTGGAAATGAAATCCCCGCCCTGTAGACTGAAAGACAGGGAAGCATAACCAAGAAAAGCTATGTTGGGTATTGCGGGGTTTGAGACGCATGAAAAGGGTTTTGAAAGGATGAATTGTATGGTGAATTATCTAACCCCCCATGGTGATCGTTTGTGTACCCCGTAGAATATAGTGGGTAGCAGGAGGTGAATCCCGGAGTTGGGAAAGCAGGCACAGGAAGTCATTGGTGCTCCTGTAGTTATTGTTTTTAATTCCTTCCAAGCCAGACACATGAGACCAGACCTCATCCCACTCCCTGGGATGCCCACATGCCGTGTCATAATGCCTGGTTCAAGTGCTGGCTACTCCACTTCTGATTTAGCTCCCTACTGATGCACCTGGATGCAGCAGATCATGTGGGAGACCTGGCTGGAGTCCCAAGACCCTAGCTTCAGACTGGCCCAGACCCAGCTGTTGTGGGCCTTTAGGGAGTGAACCAGTGGATAGAAGATCTCTCTCTCCCTTTCAAATAAAATAAATCGTTTTTTTTAAAGTGGACATTCTTTGGGGATGATGCTGTGGAAGATGGCTCAAGTCCTTGGGCCCCTGCACCCAGGTGGGAGACCAGGAAGAAGCTCCTGGCTCCTGGCTTTGGACTGGCCCAGCCCCAGCCTTCACGGCCATTTGAGGATTGAACCAGTAGATGAAGACCTCTCTCTCTCTGTTTCTCTGTCTCTCTCTCTCTCCCTATTTCTATAACTCCGCCTTTCAAATAATTACGTAAATCTTAAACTAACTAAACAGATGTTGTCACCTTCAGAGCCGTCACTGTTAAAGCTGTCTGTTCCATTCTGGCTCATGCCTCAATTTTTGGTTTCAAGGTGAGGGGACACAGCTCAGTCCCAGTTGCCATCCATAGATCGGATTATTTTTGCACATCCATGGCACAGCTGGTCAGTCACTATCTAGCCGAAACCAGCTCAGGCCAGCTTGGTGGTGAAACCTCTGAAAACAACTTAAACAGTGGTTTACAGGTGGGCATTTTGCATAGCAATCAAGACACCCAGCTCCACTTCTGATTCCAGCCAATTCCAACTTCCCGCTAATGAACTCTGTGAGACAGCAGGGCCTGGTGAGCAGCTGGGTCTGCTCCACCCCCTTGAACGACCCAGGTCAGTTTCAGGCTCCTGGCTTGGCCCAGCCCTTGCATCTGGGGGGTAAGCCAGCCAACACATGGAAGATTTCGCTTTCTGTCTATCCCGGTCTCTCTGTCTTTCAAAATAAAATGAAAATAAATTAAAAAAAATTAATGTGAGATTTTATTTAAAAAGACAATTGCAGGGGCTGGCGCTGTGGCATAGCAGGTAAAGCCGCTGCCTGCAGTGCTGGCATCCCATACGGGTGCCAGTTCAAGTCCTGGCTGCTCCTCTTTCGATCTAGCTCTCTGCTGTGGCCTGAGAAAACGGTAGAAAATGACCCAAGTCCTTGGGCCCCTGCACCCACGTGGAGACCTGGAAGGAGCTCCTGGATCCTGGCTTTCAACCAGCCCAGCTCTGGCCGTTGTGGCTAGTTAGGGAGTGAACCAGTGGATGGAAGACTTCTCTCTTTCTGCCTCTGCCTCTCTGTAACTCTGCCTTTCAAATAAATAAATAAATAATTTTTAAAAGATTTTATTTATTTATTTGAGAGGTAGAGTTACAGACAGTGAGAGGGAGAGACAGAGAGAAAGGTCTTCCTTCTGTTGGTTCACTCCCCAAATGGCTGTTATGGCCAGCTGGGCTGGTTGAAAGCCAGGAGCCAGGAGCTTCTTCCAGGTCTCCACGTGGGTGCAGGGGCCCAAGCACTTGGGCCATCTTCTACTGCTTTCCCAGGCCACAGCAGAGAGCTGGATTGGAAGAGGAGCGGCCGAGACTAGAACTGGTGCCCATATGGGATGCCGGTGCCATAGGCAGAGGATTAACCCACTGTGCCACGGTGCCGGCCCCTAAATAAATCTTAAAAAAAAAAAAAGGCAATTTCAGTAGACAGGACATTCAAGTCATAAGATCTAGAAGCATCTGAAAAGGCTGGGGGTGGGGTGGAAGGCATTTCTCTTCCCGAGAGGAATAAATAAGGCCAGAAAGAACTGCTTTCGGGGTGGGGTGAGCAGGTGCGATCATCTGCACAGGAAGTGTTTCTCTTTGCAGTCCACTGCTCCTCAGAAGGGGACGTTGCCAAGGCTGTTCTGCATTCTGTATTGCTGAAGCTCAAGGATGCATTCAAGTTCAAGGGCCTGGAGGGAGGACAGAAGCCTGAATAAACTTTGGTCAAATCATGTTAGCTCATTTTTTGGGGTTATATTCTTTTCTGTTAATTTGTAGATTCATATCATTATTTGTATTTCATTTATGGGTGGTTTATTTTGTGAGACCTTTGATATATGGGGAAAATATTCATAATACTACTAAGCATTAATTTCTTAATTAATTGTAATTTCCCACCAAATGTTGAAACTGTTGATTGTTTTCCCCTCATTGTTGGGGATGAAAGGTTTGACTGTAGGACTCCAAAAGCGGTGTCCTCTTGTGACGACCCCAGAAACACAGACTCCAGACCAGACGATGCAATAGAACAGGATGTAATTTTATTTCATTTGCGCAAATGGGCTCCCTACTGCTGCAAGCAGCAAGCAAGTGAGAGGAGCCCCGAGCAGCTATCTCACACAGCTTTTAAAGGGCAAAACCACAAAATTAACATATTATAGGCTGGCGTAAGTTCATTGGATAATTTTCAGTAGCGGGCCTTGCAGCTTTCTTTGTTAACCTTGAGCAAGCGTAGGGAAGGGGCTTATCTACAAGGCAGGTGTTCTGTGTATCTCTGGTTAGTAGCTGACTGCTTTCTCTGTGAACTGGTTTACTCCCCATTTCCCAAGGCCATCTCTGGAACAGTTTGTCTCAGGAGCCCCATTTTTTTTATGGTGGCTCTTGGCTCCTTTCATTCCCCCATTTTCTCTTTGAACTAATTTTAATCCTAAAATTGTGTGCCGTTAATGAGGGGTTTTAATACGGTCACTGGTGGCCAGGGCTTGATACTGTTGTGTGAGGACTAATGCCAATGATCAGCAAGCCAGGCCTTAGCATGTGGGCCCATGGCCAGCCATGGGTCTCCACATTTTTTTCTTTTTTTTTTATTAAATTGAGAATGGCCTCTGTCTTGGGTTGCCCTCAGTCATCTCTGTCCTTACCCGTCATTGGTAACTCTGGCAGCTTGGCCTAGAGCCCTGTCTTAGGTTGGTACAGGATGCTGAGCGTCTTACCCGTCTTTGAGTACCATTCCAGCCCAACATTAGGTGAGAGATGAAACATACAGCCAAATATTAATTATTTTGATTACAAAGGAGGCTTGGTACAAAGTTTTAAATGATGAATCTCAGTCCATTTATACTATAGGGAAGTCAGCATAAAATGCAGAACACACGGAAGACATCCCATACAAAGTGGGAAAAGCGGTAGCAGTCCAGCCAACATTAATAACCAATGAATTCATTGAAACCCTTCAAATGAATAGTGGGTTAGTAATAAACATATGTTGTATTTTACTCTTAAGTTTATCAATAACAGACTCTATATATGGCACATTGTTAGTAATGTTAAAGCAATATCCCCCAGGTACAGGTTTACAACTTATATGATTTTTTTAACAGCGAGTAATTGTTAGCTGCATGGCTTAAAAGCACTCCTGAGTGAACTTGATTTAATTCTTTGGCTATATTGGATAGCACAGTAGCAGTAAGATTGATTGCTTTGGTCACCAAACATGTAAGCCTTTATAGTCCACGATTATTTCCAAAAGCCAGTCCAGGAACACTTACTACTGATGCAGCCATGGCAAGGGCAGTGTCCTCTCCTATTAGGATGACGTTGTTATTGTAGTCTTTAAGTAAAGCACGCCACTGACGTGCTCTATCCGCTGCTGTAAATACAGATGTTAGCATCAGGGCCACACGGCCCAGGGAGCAATTGCAGAAAGGCATGTTGGTTACATGGAAAAACCCATCCCTTAGGAGCCCTTGTCCCATACCAGTACTGGATCAGGTCCATTCCATTGATTGGTGATAGGATCCCTTTATTTCACCACTGCTCTTTTTACAGCTGTTTTTAAGCAGTTAGAATTTAACAGAGACATCAAGAGAACATAATAGATTACTTTAACTCATTGCTTTAACAGAGGATCAGATTTTGATTTTATGTTAAAGAAAATAACCAAAGATTTTTTTTTGTAACATTTTGTGACTTTTTCACACCTTCTGTAACTTGCTCAAACTTTTCTCTTCTCCCCCCCCTTTTTTATTCCAGTATAAACCAGCCATTAAGATAAACAATTTTTATAAATTATATTTTTTTTATTTAAAAGTATTTTTTTTAACTTTTTTTATTAAGAACACGCTTTTATGTTTGTGACCTTTTACATCAAAATGATGGTATCTGGGACTGTAGCAGTCAATGGGAGAGTAATTTTGTTTAATTTCCTGTAATCCACAGTCATTTTTCAGGTTTCATCTGACTTTTTAACATGTCAAATTAGATAATTCCTTTTAGTGATTATGGGAATTATCACTCCAGCACTAAGATAATTTTTTTATTGTTTTAAATTTTTTTTTTATGTCCACCTGGAATTTTGTATTGTTTACACTGAATAACCTTAGTTGGCCCTGGCAGCAGTACAGGAGCTTGATATAATTTTTTTACCACTACCTAGCAGTTTGACTCTAAAGGGCAGTATTTTTTTTTTAATTTATATTTATTCTGTACTTATTTTTTTTAATTGCTTACACATGTATCAGTATGCAGATAACAAAATCCATTTTCACCTCCCCAAAGCCTATAGTTCATCCCCCTTTTCCACCGGCACTGATAGCAAAACCTCAATAACTTGTGGAGGCTGTGCACTCCGTAACTTGCCATCCCAATTTTCACTCGATTCTGAGCAGAGAGCCCATTCCTTTACCAAAGAGGCGAACTGAAGGTCTTTTCAGCCAGGAACATCACAGGTTACGCATGCAACTTCAGTTTTTTTTTTAAAGAAAGGCATTGCTTTGCATACTTGCAGATCCTGCCAACTACGCCAATTTGTGACAGTAAATTACTTTTTAGCTGTCTGCTGTGCACAGACTTAGTTACTTTTAATCTGCAAGAAATACGCTGCAAGCCTTGTAGTGCACACTAAAATTATTTAGAGGAAAGATGGTAAAGGAGCATAGATGAACAGAATGTTGCAATAAACATGGCTCCATTGCTTTAATGGTACTATGGCAAGATGGTCCACTGATCCCTGTAGGGAGGGCCTGAGGCTGGCCCCGCTTCCAGTTTCCTGAACTCTGTTTTTTAATGAATTACCTTCTTTATCAGTTTTGGAGTGACATTTATTGGCCCAATGCCTTCCCCTTTAGCACTGGAAGCAAATCCCAGGAAGAGCCTTATTTTGATTTTTGACTTCTGGACAATTTTTGTACATGTCCCTGTTGCCCACATTTATAGCACCCTCATTTATCAGGCATAGCCCTCCTTGATGATTTTTGTAATGACATACCAAGCAGAGCGTCAGGTCCTGAATGTCCTGTTATTAATATATTTTGTTAATTTTTCATTAAAGGGACTGTCACAGAACACCTCAATCACAGTAGCCAATTGATCATGTAATCATTACGGGCACATTTAACATTCAGCTTGACTGCGTGTTCCCCCAGGATGAAACAGCAGCAACAGAGGCTTGCTCCGGCTCCCCCCTAAAGCCTCCAAGGACAAGGGTGGCTCATTGCCAAGATTTTAGGCAAGCAGTGCGTCCCATCTCGGGTCTTGGCCAGAGAGCCGAGACATGAAGCATGCCCACCTGTTTATCAGAAAACATTCCTTTATCCTCCTCCCCGGGAACTGGCCAGGCTCCCAAGGAGCAGGAGAAGGTCATTCAGCAGCAAAGTTTCTTGGTTACCAGAGCCAAATCTAGGTACAAGCCTCTCCATCCCAAAAATTTGTCCTTACATTTGGCCCTAGGGTTGCATTGAGAGGTAGACATAATTAACACATCATAAGAATACAATACACATTTTTTATACAAGTATACATCTATCAATCAAACACAACAATAAAAACAGATGGGGGAGACAGTAAGAGATAAAGGACAACAAAAACAGTGACACACAGAACACAAATCACAAGCCGCGCAGCAACAGACCGAGACAAAACCAAAACCAGAATTTCAGAAGGGAGCGGCCGTTTGGCCAGGCTCTCCCTTTGAAGAAGGGAAACGCTCTCTTTCCCTCCTTCCCAGACCACCACTGGAGCGTCCTCCAGGGTTGGACCAGGGGCCTCGCGACACGTCTGTCTCCCCTTTGGTCCAGTCAGCACTGAGCCTGTACAGGCACCCCAGGACGGATTCCACGTCGTCCTGGCAGACAAGGACAAACAGTACAAACCACAGTTACAATAATACACAAGTAAGCAAACTTACCTCCGTCTGGCCGATGGAGTGTGGGAGTCTGGGGTCCCCCAAATCCCGGACGAGCCCCCAACTGTAGGACCCCAAAAGCGGTGTCCTCTTGTGACGACCCCAGAAACACAGACTCCGGACCAGACGATGCAATAGAACAGGAGGTAATTTTATTTCATTTGTACAAATGGGCCCTCTACTGCTGCAAGCAGCAAGCAAGCGAGAGGAGCCCCGAGCAGCTATCTCACACAGCTTTTAAAGGGCAAAACCACAAAATTAACATATTATAGGCTGGTGTAAGTTCATTGGATAATTTTCAGTAGCGGGCCTTGTATGGCAGTCTAAAAGTGGTAATGTTGGTGGAAAAGTACTAGGTCAAAGGGATATATTAGGGGAGGGGGTTTCTAGGAGAGAGGAATAGGTTGCTACGTGCCTTGCAGCTTTCTTTCTTAACCTTGAGCAAGCATAGGGAAGGGGCTTATCTACAAGGCAGGTGTTCTGTGTATCTATGGTTAGTAGCTGACTGCTTTCTCTGTGAACCGGTTTACTCCCCATTTCCCAAGGCCGTCTCTGGAACGGTTTGTCTCAGGAGCCCCATTTTTTTATGGTGGCTCTTGGCTCCTTTCAGTACCTGTAACCTTCTCCCCCCTGCCCCAACTCTGATGCTAATGGGCAGATTTTTTGTTTGTTTTTTAAAAGACCTTGCACCATTGTTCTGGACATTTGGTGCAGCAGTTAAGACACAGCTTGGTATGCTGGTAGCCCATATCAGAGTGCCTGGATTTGAGTCCTGGCTCCACTTTGAATTCCAGCTTCCTGCTCACCTACACCATGGGAGGGAGTAAGTGATAGCCCAAATATTTGGATCCCTGTCACCCACACAGGAGACCCAAATTGAGTTTGGGGCTCCTGGCTTCAGCCTGGCCCAGCCCTGGCTGTTGCAGACATTTGGGGAATGGATCAATGGCCAGGAGATCTCTGTCTCTCTGCCTTTCAAATAAACAAATGTAAAGAAAAATTTTAAACTTTACCACATAAAAAGGTAGAAAGAGAACAAGGTTGTGAGAAAAAGGAAGACAGAGTATGGTGCTGCCATATCATCCCCATTGGGTGTCTGGGCCACTTTGGAGCAGAGTAGCTGGGGTTCAGGCTCTGTGGTCTGTAGGAACCCCCAGAAGAGCCCAGGGAAGAGTTGGCCACGGTAAGTGGAAAAAGAAAGCAATGACTGATTACGATGACTTTGCATTTTGGGTCTGGACTTGCCACTCCTTTCCTGATGCGAAGACACCTAAAGCTTAAGAAACACACTGGGGGCAGGCCCTTGGTGCAGTGGTTAAGCCGCTGCAGCCACATCCTATATTAGAATACCTGAGTCCAGGTTCCAGCTCCTCCTCCAATCCCAGCTTCCTGCTGATGCCCACCTAGAAGACAGCAGATGATGGCTCGAGTGGCTGGGCCCTGGCCGCTACATGGGAAACCTGAATTGAGCTCCCCGCTCCTGGTCCAGCCCTAGCTATTGCAGACTTTAGAGTAGTCAACAAGCAGATGGAAGATCTCTATATGTCTGTCTCTGTCTCTCTGCCTTTCAAACAAAACATGAAATGTTTAAAAAATTTAATAAAAATCTAAAAAATGAGGATTCTTTCAGTCATCTACTCACTAGAAATGAAGAACAGTTCAAGAGGTATGATCTATTGATTGTGGATCAAACTCTTGAACTCATGTAGCATACTGGATATGTTTGTAAATAAACTCATGAGATAAATGCTTTAAAAATTTTTCTCAATTCATTTTTGTAAGATAGTTAAATTTCGGCTCTAAAATGTGACAAAGATAACACAAACATTGTAACTTCCCTTAATATTGCAGGTGGTGAAATTCCAAATAAAATGCTGCCAAGTAAAACCCAAGACAAATTAAAAAAAAAAAAAAAGAAGTTGAGCCATGGCCAATAAGGCAGTAAGGCTTCCTCAGGAATGCAGGAAGGTTTAATAGTGCCCAATCACAAATATTGCCAGTTAAACAGCTCTGCAAGCAACCAAAAGAAGTTACTGGAGCTGCCACGAACATGCTGGCTCTTCCAGGGATCATGGGATGAACAGAAGATATTGGAAAATTGTTTTAAAGATTGATTGATTGATTTGAAAGGCAGAAGGAGAGACAGAGAGAGAAAGAGAGAGAGAGATCTTCTATTCGCTTGTTCACTCCCCAAATGGTCTGGCTGGGCCAGGCAGAAGCCAGGAACCAAGAACTTCTTCCAGGTCTCCCACGTGAGTGCAGGGACCCAAGCATTTGGCCATCTTCCACTGCTTCCCCAGGCACATTAGCAGGGATCTGGCTCGGAAGTGGAGCAGCTGAGACTCAGGGCCGTATGGGAGAGATGCCAGCGTTGCAGGAGGCGGCTTTACCTGTTAGGCCACGATGCTGGCCCTGCTCATAGGAACTGAAAGGCTCTGCCGTGGTGGGAATGGTCTTTTGAATCTTCAGGGGGCCAGGGTGGAAAGAGTTCTGTTCTCTCCAGTGAGTTACTCCTTCAGTAAAGCCCATGATAATGAGACGGTTGACACCGGCAGTGATTACAGTTGAAGCTGGAACTCTGCACTGCCTAGTAAATTCAGCATACACTTAACTGTTTATAAAACACTGCCATTGACTTCTGTAAACAAGAGATCATAATAATTCACTCAAATTGGCCAGCTCCGCAGCTCACTAGGCTAATCCTCTGCCTGCGGCGCCGGCACACCGGGGCCGGCCTCTACCAGCTACTCTTGCACTGAAAAGCACTTGAACAGATATTTCTCTATTATCTCAGGTATTTACTCTGTCCTCTCATGTTTTTTCCTATTCTTTCTAGCACTACCCCTATATGTGAGAATATAGTCTGGAATAATTGAACAAAAACCACGTTATTTTTATCTTTAAAAGGTTGTTTTTAACAAAATAGGTTAAATTTTAATGTTTAACATTTGCAATGTCTTGTTTAAAAAAGATTTATTTATGGCTGGCGCCGCGGCTCACTAGGCTAATCCTCCGCCTTGCGGCGCCGGCACACCGGGTTCTAGTCCCGGTCGGGGTGCCGGATTCTTTCCCGGTTGCCCCTCTTCCAGGCCAGCTCTCTGCTGTGGCCAGGGAGTGCAGTGGAGGATGGCCCAGGTGCTTGGGCCCTGCACCCCATGGGAGACCAGGAAAAGCACCTGGTTCCTGGCTCCTGCCATCCAATCAGTGCGGTGCACTGGCCGCAGCGCGCCAGCCGTGGCGACCATTGGAGGGTGAACCAACGGCAAAGGAAGACCTTTCTCTCTGTCTCTCTCTCTCACTGTCCACTCTGCCTGTCAAAAAAAATAATAATAATTTAAAAAAGGATTTATTTATTTATTTGAAAGTCGGAGTTACACAGAGAAGAAGCAGAGGCAGGAAGAGAGAGAGGTCTTCCATCCGCTGGTTCACTCCCCAGTTGGCCGCAACAGCCAGAGCTGTGCCGATCTGAAGCCAGGAGCCAAGAGCTTCTTACTAGTCTCCCATGCGGGTGCAGGGGCCCAAGGGCTTGGACCATCTTCTGCTTTCCCAGGCCACAGCAGAGGTGCTGGTTCCAGTCCCGGCTGCTCCACTTCCAATCCAGCTCTCTGCATGTTTCCATGTGGGAAACCCGGAGGAAGCTCCTATCTCCTGGCTTTGGATTGGAATAGCTCCATCTGTTGCGGCCAGTTGGGGAGTAAACCAGCAGATGGAAGACTTCTCGCTCTTTCTCTCTCTCTCTCTCCTTATCTTTCTAGATAACTCTTTCAAATAAATAAATAAATCTTTAAAAGAGAGAGAGAGAGAGAGAGCGAGCTGGATTGGAACCAGTGCCCATATGGGAGGCCAGCACTGCAGGCAGCGGGTTTACTCAATATGCCACAGTGCCAGCCCCTACAGTGTCTTTATCTAGAGTAATTATCCAGGCCGGCACCGAGGCTCACTAGGCTAATCCTCTGCCTGCGGCGCCGGCACACCGGTTTCTAGTCCTGGTCAGGGCACCGGATTCTGTCCCAGTTGCTCCTCTTCCAGGCCAGCTCTCTGCTGTGGCCCGGGAGTGCAGTGGAGGATGGCCCAGGTGCTTGGGCCCTGCACCCCATGGGAGACCAGGAGAAGCACCTGGCTCCTGCCTTCAGATCAGCGCAGTGCACCAGCTGCAGCAGCCACTGGGGGGTGAACGAACAGCAAAGGAAGACGTTTCTCTCTCTCTCTCTCTCTGTCCACTCTGCCTGTCAAAGAAAAAAAAATAGAGTAATTACCCAGACTTACTTCCTATAATTAATTGACTTTGACACTTATCATCAGGACTTCTACCATGCACTGCTGATTCAAAATTCTTGAATCTGATTAATTTTTAGAAGTCTATAGTATTTCTTTACTGTTGGTTATTTTGTCTATAGTATTTTGAGCAGGACAATCTTCAGAGCCCATGATCAAGAAAATTCTTTCTGTGACTGTCACATATTTTTTTTTGTTTTGCTTTTTACATATTTATTTATTTATTTGAAAGGCGTAGTTACAGAGAGGCAGAGAGAGAAAGAGACAGAGAGAGAGAGAGAGAGGTCTCTTCCAACCACTGATTCACTCCCTAGATGGCTGCAACAGGCAGAGCTGAGCCAATCTGAAGCAAGGAACCAGGAGCTTCTTCTGTGCCTTCCACACGGGTGCAGGGGCCCAAGGACTTGGGCCATCTTCTACTGCTTTCCCAGGCCATAGCAGAGAGCTAGATCATAAGAGGAGCAGCTGGGTAGAACTGGTGCCCATATGGGACACCAGTGCCTCAGGCCAGGGTGTTAACCATGGGCCACTGCGCGGGCCCCAATAATTCCTTTTTAAACACAGGAAGCTGGGGCCGGTGCTGTGGCTGTGGTATAGTGAGATAAAGCCTCCACCTGCAGTGCTGGCATCCCATATGGGAGCCAGCTTGAGTCCCGGCTGCTCCACTTCCCATCCAGCTCTCTGCTATGGCCTGGGAAGGCAGTAGAAGATGGCCCAAGTCCTTGGAGCCAACACACTGTGCTCCTGCATCAGAGGCTGGGGGAGCTCTCTGGAGGGTCTAGGCAGAGCAGCACCGCCCCTGGCTGACCCCACACGCGGGCCTGTAGAGCTGCAGCCCTCGGGGGCCGGAAGGGCTCAGGACAGCTCAGTCTGGGGAGATGTCTCTCTCCCGCTTCCGCTTGCCGGTGCTGATGGAGGCACGGGGCATTTCAAACCACCCAGGGAGCCCTGAGAACTCTGACATAATGAGTTCATGAGGACTTCTCCCACTCAGCAGGCCCCATCTAAACACAGGTGAGGTTCAGTTCCTGATGCATACTTTCAATTTTGATCCTTCAAGGCTCAAGTTCAGAAAAAACACTCCATTGCTGTGCTTATGTCAGTTTGCAGGTCATACTTCTGCTTGTTATGTGAGTTTCCCAAGGCAACGAAAAGGTCGATCATCTTATCTCCTGCAACATGGCTGCCATCAGACACCTAGAACAAGCCCCTATTCTACACCAAAAACTTCATATGGCAGAAAGCAACACAAAATCACTTTTCCCGGAGCTAACAATGAGCCAATGCAAACACCTAGTGCACTCTTGCAAGAATTGTGCCCCCTCGCCCCGTCAGGCCCACTGCTACAAGCAGGAGTCAACCCGCGAGGACTTGCTCCTTAGAAGCTCTGGCAAGTGGACGTCACCCACATTAACTCCTTTGGTCAACTTATGTTTGTCCATGTGGTGGGAGATACGTATTCAAAGGCTGTATTTGCAGCAGCCCAATCCGGAGAAAAGGCTAGAAATGTGATAAAGGCGGTTAAGTCAGCCCTGCTGGTCCTCGGTGTCCCCTGGACAATAAAGCCTGATAATGGGCCAGCATATACACCACAGGAATTTAATTCCTTCCTGAGGTCCTGGAACATACAGTCTGCCACAGGTATCCCATACAAGCCACAGGGGCAGGCAATCATTGAAAGAACTCATAGGACGATTAAAGATCTCTTACAAGGACAGAAAAACAACCGTATGTCCCCAGACCCACAGCTTGCTTTGACTGAGGTCCTTTTCACTATCAAGTTTCTTCCTTTTGATTCCAAGGGGTCAGCCCAGTTTATAAACACTGGGGATCCTTTCCATCCCAGACCCCGGCCCCTATGGTTAGGTGGAAATACCCCTGACAGGAGAATGGAAGGGGCCACACCCTCTCTAACCAAAGGTCGAGGATATGCTTGTGTCTTTCCAGAGAATGCAGCACAGCCCATTTGGGTACCAGCCAGAAACATCCAGCCTGCAACTGACAGCCAACCAGAACCAGCTGAACAAGACTGAGAGTCAGCCTTGTTAGCAGACGCACCTGCCCTATCATCCTACCCTGGGAAACTGCCCATAGCCACATCCATTAATGCTTCATACCCCACTAGCTCTAGTCAGCCACTCAAATGGCCCACAGCCTGTGTGTGGTCACACAATTCCTGGTTATCATTCTTCCTCATTCCTACCCCATCTGAGCAAGCACACCAGTGGTCTCCTGTGTTGAGCACTGTTTAGTCAACGACAGGTAAGATCCCCTGGGGGACAACCTAAGACAGGCACAGCCGCGTACAGATACCACATGGACACAGGGTCAACAATGGTATGGCCAAAAATCATGCCTCCCATTGCTCAAAAATAAATGAAAGGGGGAAATGTGGTGGAATGAGAAGGCCATGTCAAGATGGCCGCTGGCAAGCGAGCGTCAGTTATTCAGGAATGGCTTTGAATCCCACCTGGCAGTGGAGCCTGCCTGGCAACAGGCTGTGATTGGATGGCTTCCAATACTGCCTGACAACAGGCTGTGATTGGTTAGGGTATAAACCACCCCATGACCGGATTGGCTGTCTTGGCTATATAAGCTGTTGTACTAACTGAAATAAACGAGTCTGCGGGCTGCTTGCCTCAAGCCCACTTTCACCGACTCCCGGCGTCTGTGTGGTGACTCCATGCCTCTAGCCGCCACCAGGCTCCTCCTCTCAGAAACAACTCCACTGCAATATTGTTGAGAAATCAACGGCAACAGTGCACATGTGGAAGAAGCTGGACTCAGGGGCCGAGGCAGGGGATGGACCCCGGGTGGTCCAGGAGGGGATGCACGTGTCCCAGTGGTGTCTTCCCCACGTTGCCTGCCCTGGGGTTGTCATCAGGGACAGGGCCCAGTCCTCCTCCAGCCCCATCTCACTCGGGCTCCTGCTGGGGGATGCTGTCTGCCATGAGACCCTCACTAGAAGCTGATGCCGTGCCACGCTCTCGGGCTGGTCAAGCCACAGGCAAAGTGAACTTCTTTCATTTTCTAAGCAACGCGGCTTCAGGTATTTTGCTATTGCCACACAGAGTGGCCAGGACTCCCCTCCAACTTCAGCGAAATGCCCTCCAATGTCCCTGAAGGGTTTCTGAGAAAGCCTCTTCCCGAAGCATCAGGGGTTCCCCATTCCGGATTTTAGTTGAGGTCTCCCTAAACCAGCTCTGGCTTCCTGTGCCCCCTAAACCCCCAGGTTTGAGTCCTCTGTTAGGGGTGGCTGGGGGTACAGGCAGAGGCCAGCTCAGCAGCACTGCTCATGGCACCTGGGAGTCCGGCAGGACTTCGAGTCCCTCAGGTCAACCTTTAGAGACATCGCGGGGCCTCATCTGTGTCCTGGGAGACAGGAGCCGGGCAGGAGCTGGGAAATGCTGAGTCTGCGAATTCACCGCCAGTCCTTACAGGGCTCTGGAGCCGCCCCTGCGTTTCAGGTGAGCCGTGGCCCGCGTGCCTGGCTGAGAGCTGTGGCTACACGGCCACAGAGATCACCTCTGACAGTGGTGCTTGTGGGAGACCAAGGTGACCTGCGTGCTAGGGCCCTTCCCGCCCACAGCACATGAGCTCAGCACACAGACCAGGCCCCTCCTGCGCGCTGCGGCAGCCCTTCCTGGAGAACCTCTCTGAGTCCCAGGGCCAAGGGCTCTGCTCCCGTGGTGTTCACACACAGGCACAGCCGAGAGCAAGTCCCTCTCACCTCCACCGAGAATCCATGCGATTCTATCAAATGTGCCTCCTGCCTACACTACCAACACCTGGTCAGTTGGGCAGTAGACGTACTCTGGCCACTGGTCGCCTCCCAGCCCACAGTGCACATCCTCTCCCACGTGGGAGAGCCATGTGGGGTCAAGCCAGGGATGCTGCAGCCACGGCCGCCCAGGTCTAGGGGAGAGCACAGAGGTGACACAGGCCCTCCAACCACAGCTGTTCCTATTGTGCTGATCTGTCCCAGAGGTCACGGGCACTCACGGCTGCTGCTCTCCCACCCTGGCCCAGTCCCCACAGGGCACAGCTGAATCTCAGGCATTGTCTGCAGGGTCCTGAGCGGGTCTCTGCCTGGGGCTGGGGGCTGTGGAACCACCCATCTCCCCAGGAACACGGGGAAGCTTGCTGTCGCTGGGCGCCGGGGTCACAAACTGGAGCAAACTCCTTTCCATGGAACAATTTAATACAGGCTCAGCACCACCTGAGGGTGGCGGTGGGGGAGGGGGCGGGGAGGAGAGTACAGTGGCTCCTGGCACGGCTGTTGTCTTCCAGTGTCAGGGTGTCCTGGCCCCAGGAAGAGCCTGGGCGGTGGGGGCTCAACCAAGTGCATAGGATGCCGTGAAGACACACGGAAGGCTGCTGCCCAGCCTGGGCAGGACAGATGCTGGACTCGGCCTCTCTTCTAGGAGGCACCCATCATCCAGGTGCCCCGTTGAATAAGAGGTAAGGAGGCCTCTGGCCAGGGAGGGCACGTGGGCCTGGTGTCCCAGCCCAGGGCTGGCTCTGGCTGGCTCCAGCCCGTGACTCTCCCCAGAGTGCGTGGGGCTGCCATGCCAGTAGTGGGGAGTCTTCAGCCGTGGCCCCCAGGCAGGGACAGCCTGCATGGGCCCTGGTTCCGGGGACTCTGAGGCCCGTGGAGGAGCCCACATCCACAGGCCCTCCCGGCTGCCAGCGTCGGAGGAGTCGTCCTCCCTGTGCTCTGGCCCGCTCAGGTTAGGGAGACTGGCGCACTGGCACAGGCCTCCCCACCTCGAGCACTTTGGAGACTCCGTGGGGCTGGCAGAACCTGGAGACTCTGCGGTCCCCACAGGGGAGCCCAGGCCGAGGGGCTCTGGGCTGCCTTCCCAGCTCTCCTCCTCCTCCATGCCTTCCCTCTCGGCGATGCGGAGGCCAAAGCTTTCTGGAGGACGGATCATCACTGCACGAGTAGCGGGACCCCTGGTCTGCTCCCACACTGCCACTGTGTCCTGAATGGTGATTTTGGCCTTCGGAGCAGTGGGGGCAGGAACGTGCATCTGGGGGACGCGTGCCTGCCCCAGGGGCCTGCTGCACTGTTCGATGGACTTGGCTGGAAGAAGAAGAGACGCGGTTTGCTTCTCCACAGCCCCCGTCTGGCCTGCAGGGTGCCTGCCCCGACCTCATCCTGGGGTCCCCATCACCACGTGTGACGCTGAGGACTCTTCCAGGCTGCTGGCCCCAGACGGGAGGGTGTGTGCAGCCTGGGCAAGGGGAGCCCTGGGACACCACCGGCTTCTCCTGCACAGCCATCACAGGGTGGATGGCCCTGAACTCCTTGCCTCACTCTCATCTCTGGGGACTAAAGCACCAACTCAGGACCCCGTCCCGTCCCCCACCTGACCTGCTGCGCCCTAACAGTGCATTGGCTGAATTTCCCGCATCTGAGTCCCTCCTACATGGCTGGAAAGGAACTGAGCCTAAGATGATGGGGTGAGAGCTGGGGCTGTGGGGCAGACATGGAGTCTGGTTCAGGCCCTTGGGGACAGGGAATGCAGTTTCTAAAGAGGTGGCAGGGGTGCCCTGTGTCCTCTGCCCCTGGGCCACTGTCTCTTTCCTGGTGAGACTGGGCTGTCACCGCTACTGTCCCATGAGCACCCAAGGAGGCAGCATCTGGAGGCACAGTGGGGCCTCCCCAGTGCCTGGACAGCCTGCACCTGGGCCCTCACTTAGAGCCTCTAGAGCTGGGACAAGCCCATCTCTGCTCTGCATGGGGACCCAGGCGCTCAGGTCCATGATGGCAGCAGCAGCAGGGGACGAGCACGGGGACCCCTCCCCACTAGAGCCCAGAAGCCAGCGATGCTCCGGGTCCCGCTGCCTTCTGTTGGCCCGAGGCTAGGGCTGCAGAGCCCACACTCTTGTGTTCTGCAGCAGGGGCCCCCAGCGCCTGCCTCTGTGCCCAGCCCTGCTCGCAGGAGTGCACTTGGCCCCCACAACTGGGCTCAGGGCACCTGGGCCTTCCAGGGGTTCTCAGATGGCTGAAGGGGATCCAGTGCCGGCAGGCTTTACATCACTGCACAGGGTCTCCCACAGCCCCACCTCCCTCTAGCCCTGCCCACATGCAGGTGGGAGCCCCGCCCACCCCTGTCTTGGAGGGTCCTGTGTGCAGACAGCTGTGGTCATCGGGCCAGGAGCCTGTGTGGGGTCAGGCAGGGCCACTTCTCATCTTGCTGGAGTGGGGGTCCAGCTGTGCTCCAGGCTCCTGGGGGCACTGAGCCAGGGCACCTGCTCCAGACCTGGGCAGGGTAGCTCAAGGCGGGGCCTCCAATCCACTCCAGAGTGGGGGTCAGCCAAGGAGCCAGAGCCACAAATGTCCTGAGGACAGCTCCACGGCCCGGCCCCAGAGTGGTGGGGGGAGAGCCGGCACCCACAGGAGGATTCTGGGAAGCTGCCCGAGGCCCCGCCAGGCCATGCTGACAGAGCTTCAGAAAGCAGAACTTCTGAGTCGGGAGGACAAGGAGGACCAGGAAGAGGTGAGGCCCTGGGCGGGGATGTCAGGGCCTGGCACTCCCACTACTGACTCCCCCAAGGGAGCATGGGACGGGGCCGTGTGCTGGACTCACCTTCGGGAGGCAGGAGGCACTGGAGCTTCCCCAGCTCACGCATGGAGGCCCGCAGCTGCCTGATGACCGCGTCCTCGCTCAGAGACCAGGCCTGCTTCAGGGTCACCTGCAGGAACTCCCGGAGGTGGTCCCGGGGCATCTTCAGCAGGCGCTCTAGACATGGGGGTGGGTGTCAGGCTGGGAGGGGCCCTAGGGATGGCGCAGCCACCATGGCTGCTCCAAGCCCTGTCCCAGCACCAGACATGGGCTGCAGACACCCTTGGACACCCTTGGGTGTCACGCCAACCACTAGAGGGACTGCTCAGGGGCCAATTTCCAGTGCGATGACCCTGGCCACTTCTCCTTGTGGTCTGTGGGGGCCTGGGATTGGGGATGCAACAGGGGGATTCTCAGTGCCCTCCTGAAGGGAACCCAGGCCTCCCAAACCCCCTCATCCCTCCCTCAAGCCCTGCTCCCGAGGGACAGGCAGGGGACCCCCAGATCCTCCATCCCCAGCACCCGGGCCTCTGTGGGCCCTGAGGACTCACTTTGATGGATCTTGAGGGCCGTGTATGCCATGGCCGGGAGCACGTGCTCGCCCTCCAGGATGTATATATCCCATATTCTCAGAGCCAGGGGGAACGGCACCTGTGGACAGAGGCATTGGAGGACCCGCCCGTCAGGGCCTCAGCAGGGCCCACAGGGGTGGGTGTGCAGTGTCACTCCCCTAGGACAGAGGGAGACTCCAGGAGGCTGATCACACAAGAAGGCCAGAGCTCCTCCTGGGAGGGGAGGGGAGGCCATGCCTCATGGCCACATCCCTGCCCACTCAGCGAACCAGACCCACAGAGGATGACCATGTCCTGTCCTGGACCCTGGGGGTCTGCACACTTTGGAAGCCACACTGGAGATGCCAGACACCCCAGGGACCTGGGGAGGGGTCAGCCCTTGGGCTGTGCTGCCACCAGCCTCTGCCTCGGGGGGTCTATGGATCTCCTGCCTCTCACTGTAGGGCTCTGGCCTTTGCCAGGCTCTCAGGATGGGTCCTGGTGGAACCTGTCCCCTCCTTGCTGGCTCTGAGGCTCAGCCTCAGCTTGGACCACCCTTAGCAGGGCTGGACAGGGCCTGCCTGGTCTGCACAGCAGGCTCCCTCCTGTGTCTGCTGGGGCTGGGGGAGCTCAGAGTCACAGGCCACCAGCACCAGAGAACCAGGCACTGGGGCAGGAGCTTCCCTGGGCAAGGGGTCCCCGGGGCACTTACCCCATCCAGGAAGCACTGGATGTACCAGTGGGTGGTGGAGTCCTCCAGGCACACACCCTCCTTCTCCTAAGAAGAGGCAGAGGCAGAGGGGGCTCAGGGCCCAGGGCCCAGGGCCCAGGCCTGACTCCCTCTAATCTGAGCCCTGGGGCAGAGCCCCTGGGTGCAGGAAGCCCAGCAGCAGGGGCATCCCCCCTCCCAGCCATGCAGGTTCCTGAAGGGACACAGGTCCCTCCTTCCACTCTGCTCTGGGGACAGCGTCTCCCTTCAATCTACGCCAACTCTGGGGGACCAAGTGCTGGACAACAAACCAACACCCAAGCTGCCGCGGACCCCAGTAACCAAGGAAAGTTTTTGTGAGGTCATGGCCTCCCCTGGCTCAGGAAGCAGTCCCATGAGCCCAGAGCCCCCAAGAGGAGAAAGGAGATGCTTAACTTACCAGGTGTTTCTCCAGGGAGGGGAGCACGCGATGCACAATGAGCCCCAGGTGTTGCTGGAATCGCTCCAGTTTGGGGGTGTTCGGTTTGTAGAAACCTGAGTAGAATCAGCCACACCCCCACGTGAGAGCCTCCTCCTAGGAAGGCTGGAGAGCCCCAGGCCTGGGGGGGGGGTGCTTCTGAGCACTGAGGGTCAGGGGAGGCTGGACCAGGGGCAGGTGGGGATGAACGTGGCCAGGGCAGAGGATCTGCTTAGGAGGTGGGTGCAGGTGGGTGACTGTGTGCAGCCCAGGCCTGGCTGCCCCCTGGAGCCCGCTGGGGTGGGTGCAGTCAGACTGGGTGCCTCCTGACCATTCCAAGACTCAGGAGCGAGGAGGGGGTGACCCTACAGGGGATGCTGCCTTCCACAAGTTCCCTGGGTGTGGCTCTGTGCTTGAGAGTTGTGTACAGATGTGTGAGGCAGAAGAGCCAGAATCGACCTGAGTCACTGGACAAGGACAGGACCCCTTGTTCTGAAGGTTCCCACACCCAGGATGGCCATGGCCAAGCTGCAGGGACTTTGGGTGGTGGTAAAAGAAGGGGGCTGCCTCAGTCTGGGAGGCCTCTGCCAGCCCTGGCTTCTAGGGAGCCCCCCCACACACACACTGTGACACTGTCCCGCACATTCAGGAGCCAGTGAGGGCCGTGCACGGACTTGCATGCACTGGGCCCCACACGCCATCCACCTACCGTGCATCGCGTGCTTCCTGCTTTCCATGAGCTGCACCAGGGCCCAGAAAGAGTCCTCCTCGGGCATATACATGAGCAACAGCGCCACCACATGGCTCAGACCCTGGCTGTAGCCCACCTCCTGCAAGATCCCAGAATACCTTTAGGAGACCTCCCCTGGCAAGAATGATATCCTAGGATGGCCCACCTCTCAGGGAGATCAGGGTCACCCACTGAAGGGTCCAGGAAGATTTAGGCACAGGGAGCCCCTGTGCCTGAATCCTGCCACTTGGTGTCAGCTGCCCAAGAATTGGAGCCCAGAGAAGTTCTCCAAGTTCCTGGAGGGAATCCTGCAGGGCCTGAGCTTAGGCAACACAGGGGGAGAGCTCAAGTATGGACACCTGTTACCCCCAAGATGTCAGCATGGGCCAGGTTGCTGTGGGAATCCAGATCCATGCCCATGGAAGCTTCTGGACCCCTGAGCTCTGCAGGTGAGCCGGTGGCCCTTTCTCACATGAGGAAGAAGTAAGCCAGGAAGTGCTACCAGGACCGGAACAGGAGGAGTGCCTCTGGCATGGGTGCAGGCCTGGGCTTCCTGAGTGCCAGGCCCCCTGGGAACCAGGGCACCAGGCAGGGTTGGCCAGTGGCAGGTCAGGGGGGTGGGGATGTCCAGGCCTTGCTGGGTCACCCATGGAGCCCTGCGCCTGCTCCACTCATGGGAAATTCTGAGTGGGTGGTTGTGGCAGTGGCGCTGTACAGAGTGGGATTCAGGCCCATGGGTCCAACCACAGGGCTGGTGGGTGTAATGGCATCAGTGGGACCCAGAGCAAAGTCGTACACCTGATCTGCCCTGCCTTCGCCCCCCGCCCCACTGCGTGGAATGCTAGCCCTGGGAGGGGCTTCCCAACACGGCCAAGCTCCTGGGGTCTGGAGACCAGCCCAGGAGAAGGCTGCCTTTCTCCTCCCAGAACTTGAGGTTGGGTCCAAGAGGCTCAGAGCCTGGCCTCTACCGCTCTTCCTCAGATCTGTGGATGAGCGAGGCCCCCTCAACCCAGGCTGGGATCTCTGTGACCAGGGGTGCCCTGCAGGGACTGCCGGGATAGCACCTGCGCTATGATCCCAGAATACTCACGGGATTGTAGACGGAATAGGCCATCAGTATGTGGAATAAGGCCTGTTGGCTGGAAGAGAGAGGACAGAGGCCGTGTGTCTTGTGCTGCCGAGGCTCTCAGTGCAGCTCTGCCTAACAGAGCCTGACAGCCACACGCAGGGCCCGTGACACTCTGCTCATGCGCAGTGACGTCGTCAGGGCACCTGCGTGTTGTCCACCATGTGGGTGAGCGCCGCCTGCAGGGACACGCACACCTCCCAGGGCGCAGTCACGTGCACTTTCATTTCCCAGGTGGGTGTTCAGGGCACAGGTGAGCGTCCCACTGTGGGAGTGCAGTCCCGTGGGTCCAAGCTGTGCAGAGTCAGCCTCCCATGCACGTTCAGCCTTGTAGGGAGCAGCACCCGGCGTCCTCAGTGGTTTTAGTTCCCCCCTCCCACAGCTGTGCGCTGGTGCCCCTTTGTGGTGTAGGGAATAAGTGTGTGTTCATGCGCTGAGGAGGTGAATTGTGTGTGCTTTCATGAAGGGTCCCCCCGATCCTGTGTTCCCGGGGTACTAGGGGGCTGCCCACTGCTTCCTTGTGACTGAGTTGAAGGGCTCCTTGAATATTCTGGAAACAACACCTTTATTAGTTAGATTGCTACTATTGTCTCCCCTGGTGTTTCTTTTCATTTCAGTCTCTCCACAGTGTCTTGGGAAAGTTTGTGTACTATAGAAAAGGCAAGTTTGTTTTCTGTGCTCAATGAACTGTTTTAGGCTTGCACCCAATCTTCCCTAGGGACCCCATGTGCCCCAGGACCCTTGCTCCTCCCACCCGCGGGTCCTCCCCAGCCCAGAGGCCTCACTTCATTCCGTAACGTTCCCGGAACATGAGGTGGTTTCTGAAAGTCCATGCGATGGCGGAGTCGATGTGATGGAAGTGAGTGGCGCCCAGCCTGGCCAGCTCTTTCATCTCCTGCAGGGCAGGGACAAGGGGGAGGGGCAGCCTCAAGAACTGCACAAGCCCCATTGCCACACAAGGACCTCAAGTCCATGTCAGCTCTTCTGGCTGACATGGAGTTCCCTGCAAGCGCTCATTCCTTTCTGGGTCCCACCTTGAGGGAGGGTCATGGGCTCCCTACTTGCCTCAGTGCCCACGTAACCCTGACGGTCAGCAGCAGACAGGGGCTCTGAAAGGTCCCTGTGCACTCCCCCTGCCTGCCTCAGCTCTCAGCACAGACACGGTCTGCCCCCAGCCAGGCTTCTGAGCCTCCTAGCTGAAATCTCAGGCCCTGCCCTCCAGGAGTCAGCCACAGCCTAACCACTGCCCCATGCTGCCCCCTGCTGGAGGGGCCCATCTCCATCTTGACATTGCAAGCCACCCTTGGCTTGGAGCTGAGCCTGGGCAATGACTGTCTCCAGGCCCAGCTCCCAGGGCCAGCCCCAGACTGCAGACTTGGGGGAGGCAGGGTGGGAAACACAGCTGGGCCCTGCTCCCTGATGGCAGCCAGGGGCCATGAGAGCCAGCTGCAGTTGACTGCCCTCTGCTCACACCAGTCCTCACTCCCTCCTTTCCCAGAAGCATTGAGAGCTGTCTGACCATTGGAGCGGCCTCTCCAGGCAAGGGCAATGCCAGGGGCTGCAAGTCCATGTGAAGGCAGGGCCAGCTGTGGGCAGGCCTAGGTGAGGGCCGGCCAGCTGCGGGCAGGACATGTTAGCACAGAGCCTGTGGGGCTCCCTACCTCACACCATTGTGATCTCATCCTGGGAGACCCCCGCCCATCAGGGACCAGCAAGTCCTCTCTTCTGGCCGTATGCCAAGCTGCCCAGGTGAGCTCAGCAGAGAGCAGGTTAAAGCCTCTGGCACAAAACACACCTGTCCAGTCCCAGCTGGGTCTGAGGAGACGTGGAGGAGGCACTGACTAGGATCTAGGGAGAGGAAGGCAGGATGGGGAGGAGGCTCCCGAGGGCTCAGTGAGGGACGGTCCTCCACGGAGACTCAGGCTCCTGAGCAGGCCCGAGCAGGCCGGGCCCCCTTGGGCTGAGTGCAGAGCCGTACCGCGTATTTGCCTGGGTTCTGGGCCTTCCTCTTGTCCACCTCCAGCATCACGGCCCACACCTTCCCACGCACCTGGGCAGGGATGCCTTTGTAGATTCTGCGCTGAAACTACAGGAGAGAGGAGGCTCTGGTGAGTGGTGAACGTGGCCACTCGTGGAGGCAGCGCAGGGTGAGACAGCAGAGGGAGATGCCAGGGGCTCCCTGTGTATTGGCAGAGGGAGGATCTGCCCAGAGGGGGGCCTTATGACCCACAGTGACTGGAGGGCCAAGGGCTCAGGGGCACCGGCTCTGCCGTGTACGGACTGCCCCCTACAGGGCTCCTGGAACCACGCCTGCCCTGCATCCGGGATTGTCTTCAGCAGTGACTTCAGATTTTCTACCAGGACAGTGTCCTCTGTGTATGGGGAAGGTGTGCCCATGACCTGTGTCTCTAGGGACTGGACAGTTGCCCCTGGGCATCTGAGAGGCAGGCGGTGCCTGGCACAGGAATGGGCACTGCTCAAACCCCAATTCAGCTCTCAGTGTTCCCGAGGGGCCCTCATCGCCACGGTACCTTGTCACTGCCGCGGTATTTACTATGGTTCTTGATCATCTTTATCCACTTCTGGATCCTTCTTACCTCCTGTTTACGCTGGAAAACGAGACAGGATGGCGTGAGCCCAGCTTGGGGCTCTGAGAGGGGCCCTCGGATGCAGCTCAGGAGCTCTGTGGGTGCTCAAATGGAAGGAGCCAGAAAAGGCACAGACCGTGAGCCCCAGATCTTCTGTCTGGGGGAGCATCGGTGGCCTGGCCTCTGACCCGAGCTGCCCCGCCTTCAAGGAAGAGCCCCTGAGCTCCAGCCAGGTCACTCCCAACCATGCCAATGAGTCAGGGCGGCCGACAGCAGACGCCCCTGAGCTGCGGCTCACTTCTGGGACAGGTGAGTGTGGTAAGATGTCAGCAGGTGCCGTGTAAGTACCGCATCGCGGGACCTTATGGCGCTCCCACTCACCACTGCCGAGCCCCACGTGCCCCTCCGCCCAGCTCTGCTTCCAGATGACTGGCCCATGGCCAAGGACTTGTCCTTACCTTTGCCCCCGGGGTGCTGTCTTGGGGCAACTTCTGCTCACTGGAAAGCAAGGGAGGCGGAGAGGTGAGGACAGGACCACAACAAGCACCACGACCTCCCTAGTGGGCCAGGGAAGGACCAGCTTCATCCTCTCAGCCCAGGGGACTGAGATGGGGAGGGAGGGGCTGGTGACCATGAGCACAGGGAGCCTAGGGCCAGGCAGGGGCCCTTGCTGCCAGTGGGGGGCTCCAGGCCTGTCAGAGGTCCACCTTCGTGGGTGTGTGGCAGCCCCCCACAGCGGTTGTGGGGTGGCTGTCCTGAGCAGGGCCAGGCTGCCCAGGGCTGAGGCAGCTATATCCCCACATCAGCTCTGCCCAGGACGTCACCCTGGAACTGACCGAGTCTGGGTGACCTGCCTGAGAGATGCTCAGTGCTGTGAGTGTGCACCTGGGGCTCGAGGCACCTGGGACCCCCACACCCCTCAGGGTCCCCCACTGCCCACCCTCCCCCCGTGCCCTGGCCTCCTGAGGTCATGCGCCCCACCTCACGCCCTCCTCTGTCAGCCCAGACCCTGACCATCTCTCCACCACTCTGCTCCTACTTATTCTCCAGGTTCTGGCACAACATGGAGGCAGAAGCCCTTATCCCCGTGCTAAGGTGGGCTGCTGAGTCATGCCAGAGATGGCCCGAGATGGCTCCATCCCTCCAGGTTACCGGAGCCCACCCTCCAGCAACGGGGCCTCTCTCCCCGACATCTGTGGGAACAGCCTCCACGTCCGACTCCTGCCCCCAAATGCTGACCAGTGCCTGCCTGTGACCACAGCTGAGCTCAAGGTCGGGACCCGGGGACAGGTGTGCCGCCTCATGTTGGGGTTTCTGACCCCAGTCCCGCCCTGGGGTGAGCTGGGGTGCGGAGGACTCACTGCAGGAACCCAAGCCTGTCTGGGACGAGGCAGCCGCCCTCATCGTCCTCTTCTTCGGGCACCAACAGTGCCGCTCCTCGGCATCCCTGCAGCCGAGAGGGACCCGGATGAGAAGTCACTGGGGGAGCTGTCCACCTGCCCCCTCCCCCGTGTCCCCAGGGAGGCTGGGTCTGGCTCTCACAGGCACAGTCCTTGAGGCAGGGCCCCACCTCCTCCCCCAGCACCCTGGCCGGTACCTGCTCATATTGTCTGATGAGCGCTGCTCGCTCCTGGGCCCTCCGGGACCTCAGGGCATTCATATCCAATCTGTAAGACACACACGCACATGAGAGCCAGCACCGGGGAGCCCACAGGAATGCTGCCCTGAGGGCTGTCCCCCTGGTCAGAGGGGGGACAGCCACACAGCCAGGCAGGCGGGCACCTGGTGTCTGGGTCCCTGGAGGATGACTGTGCAGAGCACAGGGACTAGGGACGGTTGGGGAAGGACAGCCCCCACCTTGCCTCCCCTGCCCTTGGAAAGGAAGCTCCTCCCCCAGGCTGGCATCCATGTGTCCTCCAGGGAGCCCAAGTCTACGGGGCTCCCTGGCCTGCTACCAGCTCCCGCATCTCTGGGGCTCTCAGAGCCGGCCTCCCTGCCCACCTGATACCAGCTGACCCGACACCTAGTCTTGAACCCATGTCCAGACAGGGACTCACACCCAGGCCCATTCAACACTGGTGACCAGCAGAGCGGGAAGAATGAGAAAACTGTATACACGCTCTGCACACAGGGGCAGCACTCAGAGCTCCACCACATCACTCATGGAATCCAGTGTGGGAGACCAGGGCCACCCCCTGGCAGGACCTTCCCCACACCACAGCTCATGCAGAGAGCAAGTCCCACTCACCTCCATCGCGAATCCATGTGATTCTCTGAAATGCGCCTGCTGCCTACACTACCAACTGGTCAGTTGGGCAGTAGACGCACTACTGGCCTCTGGTCGCCTCCCAGCCCAGAGTGCGCATCTCAGTGACTATGACATCACAGAAGCCTGCCAGCCAATCCCTAGTGGCTCTGCTGTGGCAGGGCTCAGGGTCCTCAGGCCTGGCTTCATTAAAGGTCACCAGAAGTGGGGCCTGTGTTCTCCCCAGGGCCCAGGTGAAGAGGGCAGGGCTCTGGCAGAACTACCCCGGAACCAGGGGTGCCAGGGCCCTCTGCCACCTGCCGTAACGGTCTCAAGTCCCAGGCAACCGGCACCTCCCGCCAATCCTTTCTGCCTCTGCTATTGTATTACAGCCCAACTGTGAAGGCCTCTTTCTTTGAACACAAGGTCGCATAGGGAGCCCCACATAGACCTGTCCCCACACTCGGGGCTGCCCCTGCCATGACCTGAACTGAGACTCCCAGGGTGCAGCCTCCTGTCCTACCACAGGCCCCACCCCAGCACTGCCACCCTCTGCTGCCCCTCCTGCTCTGTTCCAGCCCTTCTTCCCTGGAGTTGTAGGAGGTGGACACAGGGGTCCTCTGGGATGGAGGCAGGGGAGCGTCCCGCTGAGCACCTCAAGCCAGCGTGGCCCAGCCTGTCCAGAGTGGGAACCAGGGCCCTGTCCTGGACACGGGCCAGGGCTTCAGGCACAGAGCACTGAGAACTCCTGGGCACCAGCACCTGAGCCGCATGCTGGTAACACCGGGCTGCTGCTGACCATAAGGACAGGGACAGCACCCTTCAGGCTGCAGGCAGGAGTAGCCACAGGCCCGCGGCTCCCCGGGGTGCTGATCGCAAGGTTGCTCCCCCTGGGAAAGTGGCTCAGCCCTCCCCCAGCACCTCCTTGGTCCTGGGCCCCACACTGCCCCTAAGCTGCCACCTTATGGCCACAGTCGGTTCTTTTCCCTTCAAGGGCACACTGCTCTGCCTCTCTGCCCACTTCCCTTGCCCTGGCATGGAGACCACAGGGTGCAGGGCCCTGGTCACCCACACACCTGCTGGCCTCCTCTGCGGAGTGTGAATGAGTGCACCGCTGTGTCGTGTCCAGCGATGCTGTCCAGCAACACTTGGGTTTTAACTGATTCTTATATTCCCCCCCCCAACTCAGCTTCTCAGCTTTAAATTGCATTGTAAACTCTTTGGAAGACTCACAAAGTGCTGTAAAATAACACAGCGAGTGCTGAATGGGGACCACTCAGCTTCAGCAGTCAGATGTTCCTAATTGGGTGGAAGACGCCCATTCGTTTTCCTTTCTCTGCCTGAGTTCAAACTCCAGATGCCTAGGCTTAGTGTTCTCCACATTGCATTTTCCTTCACTGGGGGGGAGGTTTTTTCCCCAGAGTCCATGTGCAGGGAGCATGGGTGCATGGGCCCCAAACCAGCTCCTGCATGGATGGGCGCTGGCCTCCTGGGGTGGCTTAGGGTGCACAGGGGTGAGTTCCTATTGTTGTTGCTACAAATGTTTCCTTATCATCAAGGTGTTGTTACATATGTTTAATTCGTGGATCTTGGGGTGTGGTTGCTTCCATCCACTGTTCCCCTCAGCATAGGCCTGCAGTGGCCAGTGGCTGAGGCCTTAAAATAAATAAATCTTTAAACAATAAAAATTAAAGTTCAAAATAAAAGCAAGTTCCTCTACTTCTCTCCCTCTTTCTCTCTACATCTTTGACTCTACCCGCCGCTCCCTGCACCCCCATGGGATGTTGGCCACCATGTTGGATGCAGCACGAAGGCCCTCCAGAGCCGTGAGCCAATCAGCTCGTGTGGCTTGGACATCGCCCCAGTCTGTGGGATTCTGTCACAGCAGCAGAGAGCGGACCGAGACACCTGGTGTCGCCTGTGTCCTCACTGCACATAGATTTGCATCTGTCAGACGGAGTGTGGTGGGACACAGCCCCAGGGTCCCACAAGTGGGGTAATGAGGGGGTCTCTGCTCCCCAAGCCCTCCCATCCCCTGGGCTCCCTTTCACTCCTGCAGAGGCAGGGGTCCCCCATTGCTCCTCTGTGGAGGGAGCTCAGTGAGCACAAAGAGCAGGTCTCCCCTGGGGTAAGTGCTTTAGACAGAGTTTGTGGCACCAAGAGGGCTGTGGGACCTTTAAGAGGTGGGCAGAGTAGGAGGTTGCTAGGTGAGATGGGGTGGGGCCCTGGGAAGGCATGAGTGCTGGGCTCCCAGAATCAGGGCTGGGCCAGCCAAAGGCAGGAAATGCATCTGGGTCTCCCTCCCTCCTGGGTGATGGAACCCCAGTACTTGGACCACCACCTGCAGGTGCCACCTGAACCCCCGAGTGTGCATTAGCGGGGAGCTGGAATGGCAGCCAAGGAGCTGGGAGTAGAACCAGGCCCTCTGACTGGGGATGTGGGCGCCCCAATCCGGGACTTCACCGCTGCCTGGAGCGCCCACCCCGACCTCTTCTCTCTGTGAAGCCAGCCCAGGTACAAGTGTGGGAGAAACAGGAAAAGAATCAGCCCACCCTGCCCCCCTCCAGCAAGCCACCGGTGACAGGAGCGGCTGCTATCTGGGCCTCCCAGCAGCTCCTTGGTCACCAGGATGACACAGATGTTCCTCCCGAGACAGCCCTGTGCCGAGTGCCCTCAGTGAGTTGTGACAGATCAGGGGGCAGGTAGCAGATCCAGGCCCAGAGGGCACAGACAGGAATGTGGGGGGCCTGAGACAGGCGGCAGCATCATGACCACAGGGCTGAGCCACCGCAGACACCCAGACCCTGGGCCCACTGTGCGGGAGACCCCATGCGGGGTGTGTTTGCGGGGTCACAGCTGCGTCCACAGTTGGGGGTTGGCACTGGGACCAGCTGAGGCACGAGAGAGGATTTCTGGATCATGGCCAGGGGCGTTCATGCCCCCTGACCTTTAGGTCCTTCTGTCTGGTCAGGGACCCCTTCCCACCCCTTATGTCCCTTGGGCCTGGAGGTGGGAGGTCTCATATCCATCTATAGGTGGGCACCACTGCTACCGTGCATGGCCTCACACTGAGCAGCCGAGCAGGTCTCCCTGCAGAGGGCGGGGCAGCAGAGTGGCTGCGGCTGTGCAGTTGGGCACGCGCCCCGGCTCTGAGCCGCAGTGTGCTCACGGTGACGCTGGGACTCTCCCTGCCGCTCTGAAGGAGGCTAGCTGGCTATGCCTGGTCAGTGACGCGTGTGTCCTGCGGATCTCGGCCATGGCGACGGAGACCACACACCCCCCCGCCCCGCCCCACACTGCACCCCTGCAGGAACAACACGGACAGCCCTGGATCCAGCCACCACTGGCAGTCACGGCAGCCGGCCCCGCTGCACCGCCCGCCTCCCACACCCTTGCCCGGTGTCTGGTCCAGCACTGAGCAGACTCTGTGCAATGTGGGCTTTTATTGTTGCCTCCTCCTTTGAGAGGCCGCCAGTGCGCGGGGCTGCACCTGCTGAGAACGTAGGCCCAGGGTGGCCCTGGGTCTTCTGGCTGGGAGGGCTCCCTTAACAAAGAGGATCTGAGAAGATTTTACTCTGCAAAGAGAAGTTGGGACACCTGGTGAGGCCGGGGACCATAGACACCTGCAGGGCGCAGGCACAGGGCACTTCCTGGGGAGGAGCTGCAGCCTGGCACTGGATCTGGGCAGCTGAAGTCAGATCCTCTCCTACACCCTGGGTGCCTGAGAAGCTCTCCTAAAAATCCTTCCATTGATGAGGAATGAGGGGGAGGTTCTCTGTGGGGGGTGCAGGCGAGGCTGGGACAGGCAGGGGCTACACAGAAGGCCTGGCAAGGTGGCAGTGGCACCGGGGGCCTCCAGGAATGCACAGACCCCAGTCCGCTGGCCCCTTCTGTCTCTGGCACACTTGCAGCCTAGCAGTGCCCATCCCTGCCTGTGCTCCACCTGCAGTCAGGGTTTGGTCTGCTTTTTCCCCAGCTGTCGCCAGGCCCGGGAGGACAGGAAGGGCTGTTGGAGGTCTAATTCCAGGCTCCGGAGCCCCAGATGGCCGTTTGGGGTCCAGGGAGAAGGAAACATGAGGTCTGGGGGTGGAGGAGGGCACCTGAGGGGTCAGGGTGAGTTAGTGAGATTTGAAGGCAGACAGCACCCAGTGGTCACCGCTTGGAGAAGATTCGGGCTCGGGCGCTGGAGAGGCTGTGGCCAGGGAGGCCAGAGCTGAGATTTTACAGAGGCAGGGCTGCCGTGGGGACAGCGGTCCTGGAGGGTCTTGGGCCTGCCTGGGGGAGCTGAACAGCCATGGAGCCCAGGGCTCCGGGTCCACACAGTCTCCCTCCCTGTACTTGCCCGCACCGTGGGGGGGGGGCGGCCCCCAACTCTGCGTCCTCATCTGGAGGTTCTTCCCACAGAGTCCCAGGCTGGGCTGTGGTGGGCACGAGCAGTGCCCCCTCCCCAGGGCCCCGGAAGGAGCCGGTGTTGGGCCAGGCCCAGCTGGACTCACCACGGCACTGATCGCGTGCCCCTTCTCCTCTGCTGTCAGTTGCCCATCTCGCACTGCTTCAGCGCAAGGGCTGCACTAGCGGGTCACTTTGGTAATTTTGCACATAGGAAATATACGCATCGGAGGGTCCTGACAGAAATTCATAAACAGCTGTCTGCACAGCCGGCAGATGTCACAATCTGAAGAGAAATGGAAGGCATGGGTCACGGCAGGTGCGTCCCTTCACCCGCCCTGGGAGCCAGCACTGCCCTGGAAAGCTGGCCCCTGCCCCCAGAGCACCCCCAGCCCAGGCGTCCGTGGCTGGCACCCACTGGCAAGAGAGAACAGGAGCCAGGCAGCGCTGAGCAGCACCAGGCAAGCAGCAGGCTTCATGGTGCAGGGACAGCCGCTGCCATCGCGGGGCCCTTTATACCTGCTCCGTGTCCCCAGTGGGGCAGGAGGGGCCTGTCCTCCCGGGAGTGGGGGGCTCCACGCCCAACCCAGGCCACAGCTTGCATGACCTGCAGTTGCAGAGGGCGCACGTGTGTGTGTGTTGATAGTGACCAAGTCCAGCCCTGGATTAACACAGGGCTTAGCTCCTTCTCCCTCTCTCTTCCCGGGGACCTGACCATGGGCCCATGCCTGGGTGCAGGGAAGGCGCAGAACCAGTGGAAACCCTGCCTGGGCAAGGGGAGAAAGCACCACACAGGGCCTCTGGAGCCCTGGGCCAGCTCAGCCTCTCGCACCTTGGCTGGCACCCTGATGACTGGCTGCTGTGACTATGGGATCTGCAGGACACCCAGTGCCAGTGTGGCGGGCAGGCTGGAGCACAGCTCCTCTGCTTCTCTCTTGCACTCACGGCCCTGAAGGCTAGGGGACACGGGGTAGACCAGTTGTCTCTAAACACCTACTTGGCATTTGACCACATTCTGCTCTTTGGGGCTCGAGGGCCCTGGCTGGGCTGGGAGAGACACCCAGGTCCTTGTCTTCCCATGGGGAGAACAGAACCAGGACACACAGAGAAGTGCAGCCTTGTCAAAAGGCAGGGGTCGTGCACGACTTCTCCATCTCTTCCCGCACCTGCGCTCCCCGAAAGACGCCCCAGGGGAGCCCAGCTCCCTTCTGTCCCTGGCTTCCCCGCACACACCCTCTCCCACCCTGCTGCCTCTGCCACCTCCTGCCCAGTCTCCCTCCCTCCATGGCCTCCTTCCATTTTTTTTTTTTTTAGATTTATTTGAAAGCCACAGTTACAGAGAAGCATTGACAGAGTCAGAGAGCAAGAGGTCTTCCACCCGCTGGTTCACTCCCCAGATGGCCACAACAGCCGGAGCTGCGTCGATCCGAAGCCAGGAGCTTCTTCAGGGTCTCCCATGTGGGTGCAGGGGCCCAAGGACCTGGGCCATCTTCTACTGCTCTCCCAGGCCATAGCAGAGAGCTAGATCAGAAGAGGAATGCCTGGGACTGGAACCACCACCCATATGGTGAGGGAAGTCTTGCAGCTGCAAGTTCACCTCCCCCACACAGGGGAGCACAGCTGGGGCTGGCCGGAAGCTGGCCAGGAAGCAGCAGTGGGACAGGACTCTAGGCGTTCTGACCTGTGATGCCCACATCCTAAGCAGCAGTGGAACCCGCTGTGCCCCAGCACCTGCCCTGCACGTGAGTTCTTGCTGTGGCAGGACTGGGCTGGTAGAGGGAAGCTTGTGCTAAGGCGAGTTCTGCTTCCTTGGCTTGCTCTGCTCTCGTCCACCTGCACACGCTTGCCTTCTGCTGTCCACTGTGGCCAGGAGCAGCAAGAGGGCCTGGTGGGGAGCGCTGATGTGCTTGGGGCTCCCCAGGGTGCAGCCCAGCAGGAGCTGGGAGCCCAGTAGGAGCGACAGCCAGGCTCAGCCCCAGTGCACACTCACCCCTGCGCGCTCGGGCTCGCCCTCCCGTCTTCAGTTCTCCATGCTTTCCCTCCCTTGTGGAGGGACGGGAGCTCCAGGAACATGAGGGCTGTCAGAGGAGCTGAGGGCGTGGCCTGCTTCTCCGAAGTCTCTAAACAAGGACACGTTCACATGGGTAGGAGAGGACTTCAGTAAGTTCATGGATATTAGCATTTAAAGTGCACGGGCCAGGGTGGTGCTAACTTGCAATGATGGCATCCCATAGTGGAGAGCTGGTTCGAGTCCCAGCTGCTCAGCTTCGGCTCCAGCTCTCTGCCAACAGGCCTGGGAAAGCAGTGGAAGACGGCCCCAATATGTGGGCCGCTGCTCCCGCATGGGAGTCACAGTTGGAATTCTGGTTCCTGACCTTCGCTTGGCATAGAACTGGACCTCAAGGACTTCTGGGGAATCAACCAGTAGATGAAGGATTTGTCTCTCTTTCACTGTCACTCTACATTTTGAATACATAAATAATTCCATTTTTTAAAGATTTATTTATTTATTTGAAAGTCAGAGTTACACAGAGAGAGGAGAGGCAGAGACAGAGAGAGAGGTCTTCCATCTGCTCGTTCACTCCCCAGATGGCCACAACCGCCAGAGCTGTGCCGATCCAAAGCCAGGAGCCAGGAGTTTCTTCTGTGCCTGCAGGGTCCTGAGCGGGTCTCTGCCTGAGGATGGGGGCTGTGGAACCACCCATCTCCCCAGGAACACGGGGAAGCTTGCTGCCGCTGGGCACCGGGGTCACAAACTGGAGCAAACTCCTTTCCATGGAACAATTTAATACAGGCTCAGCACCACCTGAGGGTGGCGTTGGGGAAGGGGGCGGGGAGGAGAGTACAGTGGCTCCTGGCACGGCTGTTGTCTTCCAGTGTCAGGGTGTCCTGGCCCCAGGAAGAGCCTGGGCGGTGGGGGCTCAACCAAGTGCATAGGATGCCGTGAAGACACACGGAAGGCTGCTGCCCAGCCTGGGCAGGACAGATGCTGGACTCGGCCTCTCTTCTAGGAGGCACCCATCATCCAGGTGTCCTGTGGAATAGGAGGTAAGGAGGCCTCTGGCCAGGGAGGGCACGCGGGTCTGGTCTCCCAGCCCAGGGCTGGCTCTGGCCGGCTCCAGCCCGTGACTGTCCCCAGAGTGCGTGGGGCTGCCATGCCAGTAGGGGGAAGTCTTCAGCCGTGGCCCCCAGGCGGGGACAGCCTGCATGGGCCCTGGTTCCGGGGGCTCCGAGGCCCGTGGAGGAGCCCACATCCACAGGCCCTCCTGGCTGCCAGCGTCGGAGAAGTCGTCCTCCCTGTGCTCTGGCCCGCTCAGGTTAGGGAGACTGGCGCACTGGCACAGGCCTCCCCACCTCGAGTACTCTGGAGACTCCGTGGGGCTGGCAGAACCTGGAGACTGTGGTCCCCACAGGGAAGCCCAGGCCGAGGGGCTCTGGGCTGCCTTCCCAGCTCTCCTCCTCCTCCAGGCCTTCCCTCTCGGCGATGCAGAGGCCAAAGCTTTCTGGAGGACGATCATCACTGCACGGGTAGCGGGACCCCTGGTCTGCTCCCACACTGCCACTGTGTCCTGAATGGTGATTTTGGCCTTCGGAGCAGTGGGGGCAGGAACGTGCATCTGGGGGACGCGTGCCTGCCCCAGGGGCCTGCTGCACCATTTTATAGCCTTGGCTGCAAGAAGAGACACGGTTTGTTTACCACAGCCCCCGTCTGGCCTGCTCGGTGCTTGCCCCGACCTCATCCTGGGGTCCCCATCACCACGTGTGACGCTGAGGACTCTTCCAGGCTGCTGGCCCCAGACGGGAGGGTGTGTGCAGCCCGGGCAAGGGGAGCCCTGGGACACCACCGGCTCCTCCTGCACAGCCCCACAGGGTGGATGGCCCTGAACTCCCCACCTCACTCTCATCTCTGGGGACCCAGGCACCAACTCAGGACCCCGTCACCTCCCCCACCTGACCTCCTGCGCCCTAACAGTGCATTCGCTGAGTTACCCACATCTGAGTCCCTCCTACATGGCTGGAAAGGAACTGAGCCTAAGATGATGGGGGTGAGAGCTGGGGCTGTGGGGCAGACATGGAGATCGGTTTAGGCCCTTGGGAACAGGGAATGCAGTTTCTAAAGAGGTGGCAGGGGTGCCCTGTGTCCTCTGCCCCTGGGCCACTGTCTCTTTCCTGGTGAGACTGGGCTGTCACTGCTACTGTCCTACGAGCACCCAGGGGAGGCAGCACCTGGAGGCACAGTGGGGCCTCCCCAGTGCCTGGACAGCCTGCAACTGGGCCCCCACTTAGAGCCTCAGAGCTGGGACAAACCCATCTCTGCTCTGCATGGGGACCCAGGCGCTCAGGTCCTTGATGGCAGCTGCAGCAGGGGACGAGCACAGGGACCCCTCCCCACCGGAGCCCAGAGGCCAGCGATGCTCCGGGTCCCGCTGACTTCTGTTGGCCCGAGGCTAGAGCTGCGGAGCCCACACTCAGTTGCCCTTGAGTTCTGCCACAGGGGCCCCCAGCGCCTGCCTCTGTGCCCAACCCTGCTCACAGGAGTGCACTCGGCCCCCACAACTGGGCTCAGGGCACCTGGGCCTTCCGGGGGTTCTCAGATGGCTAAAGGGGATCCAGTGCTGGCTGGTTTCCCCTTCACTGCACAGGGTCTCCCACAGCCCCACCTCCCTCTAGCCCTGCCCACATCCAGGTGGGAACCCACCCACCTGTCCTAGGAGGGTCCTGTGTGCAGACAGCTGTGGTCATCGGGCCAGGATGTCTTGGGTGTCACGCCAAGCACTGGAGGGACTGCTCAGGGGCCAATTTCCAGTGCGATGACCCTGGCCACTTCTCCTTGTGGTCTGTGGGGGCCTGGGATTGGGGATGCAACAGGGGGATTCTCAGTGCCCTCCTGAAGGGAACCCAGGCATCCCAAACCCCCTCATGCCTCCCTCAAGTCCTGCTCACGAGGGACAGGCAGGGGGACCCCCAGCTCCGCCGTCCCAGCACCCGGGCCTCTGTGGGCCCTGAGGACTCACTGTGATGGATCTTGAGGGCCGTGTATGCCATGGCCGGGAGCACGTGCTCGCCCTCCAGGATGTAGATGTCCCGCATCCTCAGAGCCAGGGGGAACGGCACCTGGGGACAGAGGCATTGGAGGACCCGCCGTCAGGGCCTCAGCAGGGCCCACAGGGGTGGGTGTGCAGTGTCACTACAGGGGACAGGGGGAGACTGCAGGAGCAGTGACCCAGGATATTGAGGATCTCTGTCTCTCTGCCTTTCAAAGAAATAGAAAGATCAATAGGGGCCTGTGCTCTGTACAGTAGGCTAAGCCTCCACCTGCCACACCGGCATCCTGTATGGGGCCAGTTTGCATCCCAGCTGCTCCTCTTCCAAGCCAGCTCTCTGCTTATGGCCTTGGGAAGCAGTGGGAGATAGCCCAGGTGCTTGGGCCCCTGCACCCCTGTGAGAGAGCTGGAAGAAGCTCCTGGCTTCTGACTTCTGATCAGCTCAGCTCCTGCCACTGCAACCATTTGGGGAGTGAACCAGCAGAGGAAGACCTTTCTCTACGTCTTTCTCTGTCTATAACTCTACCTCTCAAATAAATAAAATATTTTTATTGAAGGACGGGGTGGAGCCAAGATGGTGGAATAGTGAGGGCACGCACCGATAGTCCAGGAAAATTTAGTTTAATAAAAGTGGAGTTATGGTAGCCTCAGAAAAAGGATCAGGAAAAAACTGCAGAGGAAACTCTTCCGGATCTAGTGGCTGTGACTCGGAGGACCTACTGGGAGAACAAGGTCGCCCACCGCGCGGAAGCCGAGCTGCGGGAGCTGCATGGTCTGCGCGCCAGTGCAGGAAGGGGAGTGGATGTCACACAGACACCAGCAGGGAGAGCAGGGACGCCCAGGGCTCCGAGTCCACACATCGGTGCTGGAAGGGGAGGTGAGCTCAGTAACCTGAGACATTGGCGGGGAAATGGCGGTCAGAATCTAGAGGGGAGCGGGAAAGTTCACCAGACTGACTACAGGAAAGAAGGAAAAAAGGTGGGGGGGTACTGGTACAGAGGAGTTTCTCTCTCTGCCAACCTTGCAAAGGCAAGCAAGAGACAAAGAGCAGGCCTTCACTCTGGATTTAGATAACAACTAGGGAGAGCTAAGGAACTGAGTCACTACAATTCAGTAGCCTAGGCAACCCAGTGGGAGTCCAGAGGAGAAACAGAGCCTGCACAGACTCTTTGGGTAGAAGCCAGAGATCGGAAGCTAAATACCATCAATTCTGCACAGCAGTGCGGTGCGGTATTACTTACCTCCTAAATAAATAAATAAATAAAAAGGAGAGATTTACCACGCATAACCTGAGGGTGTCACCTTTGCACACCCGTAACCCAGAAGAACCAAGCAGAGCTATCAGGCCACACCCATCTCAAGCCTCCAAGGCTCCTCCAACAGCAGGCAGTCCACTTAACACAGACATAGTATTAAAAAAAACACACACACACACACAGTGACGAAACAAGAATTAACTATGCCAAGCAACAAACACAGAAATCGAGGGAACAAGATCAACGATGACACTATGATGCCTCCAAATAAACAAAACACCCCAAGCCAAGATTATGAAGATGATGAGATAGAAGAAATGCAAGATATGGATTTCAAAAAATTTATGATAAGAACATTTAGAAGTTTTCACAACACAACATATCAAAACTTATGGGATACAGCAAAAGCAGTATTGAGAGGCAAGTTAATAGCAATAGGTGCCTATATCAAGAAATTGGAAAGGTACCAAATAAATGAGCTTTCAGCACATCTCAAGGACCTAGAAAAACTGCAGCAAACCAAACCCAAATCTAGTAGGAGAATGAAATAATTAAAATCAGAGAAGAAATTAACAGGATTGAATCCAAAAAAACATTACAAAAAATCAGCCAAGCGAGAAGCTGGTTTTTTGAAAAAATAAACATAATGGACACCCCATTGGCCCAACTAACTAAAAAAAGAAGAGAAAAGACCCAAATCAATAAAATCAGAGATGAAAAAGGAAACGTAACAACAGACACCACAGAAATAAAAAGAATCATCAGAAATTACTACAAGGACCTGTATGCCAGCAAACAGGAAAATCTATCAGAAATGGATAGATTCCTGGACACATGCAATCTACCAAAATTGAACCATGAAGACATAGAAAACCTAAATAGACCGATAACTGAAACAGAAATCGAAACAGTAATAAAGGCCCTCCCAACAAAGAAAAGCCCAGGACCAGATGGATTCACTGCTGAATTCTACCAGACATTTAAAGAAGAACTAATCCCATTTCTTCTCAAACTATTCAGAACAATTGAAAAAGATGGAATCCTCCCAAATTCTTTCTATGAAGCCAGCATCACCTTAATCCCTAAGCCAGAGAAAGATGCAGCACTAAAAGAAAATTATAGACCAATATCCCTGATGAACATAGACGCAAAAATCCTCAATAAATTTCACACCAATAGAATACAACAACACATCAGAAAAATCATCCACCCAGACCAAGTGGGATTTATCCCTGGTATGCAGGGATGGTTCAACATTCGCAAATCAACCAATGTGATTCACCACATTAACAGACTGCAAAAGAAAAACCATATGATTATCTCAATTGATGCAGAGAAAGCATTCGATAAAATTCAACACCCTTTCATGATGAAAACTCTAAGCAAATTGGGTATAGAAGGAACATTCCTCAATATAATCAAAGCAATTCATGAAAAACCCATGGCCAGCATCCTATTGAATGGGGGAAAAGTTGGAAGCATTTCCACTGAGATCTGGCACCAGGCAGGGATGACCACTCTCACCACTGCTATTTAACATAGTTCTGGGAGTTTTAGCCAGAGCCATCAGACAAGAAAAAGAAATTAAAGGAATACAAATTGAGAAGGAAGAAGTCAAACTATCCCTCTTTGCAGACAATATGATTCTTTACTTAGGGGATCCAAAGAACTCTACTAAGAGACTATTGGAACTCATAGAGGAGTTTGGCAAAGTGGCAGGATATAAAATCAATGCACAAAAATCAACAGCCTTTGTATACACAAGCAATGCCATGGCTGAGAAAGAACTGCTAAGATCAATCCCATTCACAATAGCTACAAAAACAATCAAATACCTTGGAATAAACTTAACCAAGGACGTTAAAGATCTCTACGATGAGAATTACAAAGTCTTAAAGAAAGAAATAGAAGAGGATACCAAAAAATGGAACAATCTTCCATGCTCATGGATTGCGAGAATCAACATCATCAAAATGTCCATTCTCCCAAAAGCAATTTATAGATTCAATGCAATTCCAATCAGGATACCAAAGACATTCTTCTCAGATCTAGAAAAAATGATGCTGAAATTCATATGGAGGCAAAAGAGACCTCGAATAGCTAAAGCAATCTTGTACAACAAAAACAAAGCTGGAGGCATCACAATACCAGATTTCAGGACACACTACAGGGCAGTTGTAATCAAAACAGCATGGTACTGGTACAGAAATAGATGGATAGACCAATGGAACAGAATAGAAACACCAGAAATCAACCCAAACATCTACAGCCAACTTATATTTGATCAAGGATCTAAAACCAATTCCTGGAGCAAGGACAGTCTATTCACTAAATGGTGCTGGGAAAACTGGATTTCCACGTGCAGAAGCATGAAGCAAGACCCCTACCTTACACCTTACACAAAAATCCACTCAACATGGATTAAAGACCTAAATCTACGACCTGACACCATCAAGTTATTAGAGAACATTGGAGAAACCCTTCAAGATATTGGCACAAGCAAAGAGTTTCTGGAAAAGACCCGGGAGGCACAGACAGTCAAAGCCAAAATCAACTACTGGGATTGCATCAAATTGAGAAGTTTCTGTACTGCAAAAGAAACAGGAGAGTGAAGAGACAACCGACAGAATGGGATAAAATATTTGCAAACTATGCAACAGATAAAGGTTAATAACCAGAATCTACAAAGAGATCAAGAAACTCCACAACAACAAAACCAACAACCCACTTAAGAGATGGGCCAAGGACCTCAATAGACATTTTTCAAAAGAGGAAATCCAAATGGCCAACAGGCACATGAAAAAATGTTCAAGATCACTAGCAATCAGGGAAATGCAAATCAAAACCACAATGAGGTTTCACCTCACCCCGGTTAGAATGGCTCACATACAGAAATCTACCAACAACAGATGCTGGCGAGGATGTGGGGAAAAAGGGACACTAACCCACTATTGGTGGGAATGCAAACTGGTCAAGCCACTATGGAAGTCAGTCTGGAGATTCCTCAGAAACCTGAAGATAACCCTACTGTTCGACCCAGCCATCCCACTCCTTGGAATTTACCCAAAGGAATTTAAATTGGCAAACACAAAAGCAGTCTGCACCCTAATGTTTATTGCAGCACAATTCACAATAGCCAAGACCTGGAACCAACCTAAATGCCCATCAACGGTAGACTGGATAAAGAAATTATGGGATATGTACTCTTTAGAATACTATACCGCAGTAAGAAACAATGAAATCCAGTCATTTGCAACAAAATGGAGGAATCTGGAACACATCATGCTGAGTGAAATAAGCCAGTCCCAAAGGGACAAATATCATATGTTCTCCCTGATCAGTGACAACTGACTGAACACCAAAAAGGAAACCTGTTGAAGTGAAATGAACACTATGAGAAATGGTGACTTGATCAGCATAGCCCCGACTGTTAATGAACAACTTAATACATTATCCCTCTTAGTATTTTTTTTGTCTGTTCTACTTAATATGACTGGTTTAATTCTGTAATTAATACACAGTTATTCTTAAGTGTTGAAATTTAACTGAAATGTGATCCCTGTTAAACATAAGAGTGGGAATAAGAGAGGGAAGAGATGTACAATTTGGGACATGCTCAAGCTGACTTGCCCCTAATGGTAGAATTAGAAACATACCAGGGGATTCCAATTCAATCCCATCAAGGTGGCATATACCAATGCCATCTCACTAGTCCAAGTGATCAATTTCAGTTCACAATTGATCATAATGAAAGGACTAAGAGTCAAAGGGATCACATAACAAGTCTAGTACCTGCTAATACTAACCAATAGAATAAATAAAGGGGAGAGTGATCCAACATGGGAAGCGAGATACTCAGCAGACTCATAGAATGGCAGATGTCCTAAACAGCACTCTGGCCTCAGAATCAGCCCTAAAGGCATTCGGATCTGGCTGAAAAGCCCACGAGAGTATTTCAGGCATGGAAAGCCAAGACACTCTGGCAAAAAAAAACAAAAACAAAAACCCTAAATGAAAGATCTCTATGAGTGAGATCCCAGTGGAAAGAACAGGTCTTCAAAGAAGGAGGTACCTTTCTCTGAAGGGAGGAGAGAACCTCCACTTTGACTATGACCTTGTCTAAACAAGATAGGAGTTGGAGAACTCAAAAGGCTTCCATAGCCTTGGAAACTCATGACTGCAGCATAGGGAGATTACTGATGCCATAAACAGGAGTGTCAATTTGTAAAGTCAACAACAGGAGTCACTGTGCACTTACTCCTCATGTAGGATATCTCTGTCCTTAATGTGCTGTACAGTGAGATTTAATGCTATAACGAGTACTCACACAGTATATTTCACTTTGTGTTTCTATGGGGGTGCAAACTGTTGAAAGCTTTACTTAATGTATACTAAACTGATCTTCTGTAAAAAAAAGAAAAAAAGAAATTATCAATTCCCAACTTGACTCTCACTGGGATGAAACATGACAATAGGTCTGATCTGATTTCATCATCATTTAAAAAATCATCTATTATTTTTTACTTTATGTTTCTGTGTGAGAGCAAACTGTTGAAATCTTTACTTAATGTATGCTAAACTGATCTTCTGTACATAAAGAGGATCAAAAATGAATCTTGATGTGAATGGAAGGGGAGAGGGAGTGGGAAAGGGGAGGGCTGTGGGTGGGAGGGACATTATGGGGGGAAGCCATTGTAATCCATAAGCTGTACTTTGGAAATTTATATTCATTAAATAAAAGTTAAAAATAAATAAAATATTTTTATTTTATTTTTTTTGACAAGCAGAGTAGGAGAGAGAGAGAGAGAGAGAGAGAGAGAGAGAGAGAGAGAGAGAGAGAAAGGTCTTCCTTTTTCCGTTGGTTCACCCCCCAAGGGGCTGCCAGGGCCAGCACGTTGCAGCCGGCGCACTGTTCCAATCCGAAGCCAGGAGCCAGGTGCCTCCTCCTGTTCTGCCATGCAGGTGCAGGGGCCAAGCACCTGGGCCATCCTGCACTGCACTCCCAGGCCACAGCAGAGAGCTGGTCTGGAAGAGGAGCAACTGGGACAGAATCCGGCGCCCTGACTGGGACTAGAACCCAGGGTGCCGCCGCTGCAGGCAGAGGATTAGCCTAGTGAGCCACAGGGCTGGCCAATAAAACCTTTTTAAAAAAAGATAAATAAAGGACTAGTGCTGTGGTTCAACGGGTTAGGGCCTAGGCCTGTGGTGCCAGCATCCCGCATCCCATGTGGGTGCTAGTTCGGATCTTGGCTGCTCCACTTCCAATCCAGCTCTATGCAATGACCTGGGAAGGCACTGGAGAATGGCCCGGGTCCTTGGGCCCCTGTGCCCATGTGGGAGGCCCAGGGAAGGTTCCTGGCTCCTGGCTTCAGGTCAACTCAGCTCTGGCCATTTCAGCTGGTTGGGCAGTGGACCAGTAGATGAAAGACTTCTCTCTCTCTCTGTCTCTCCTTCTCTCTCTGACTTTCAAATAGATAAATAAATCTTTTTAAAAAAAGATAATTAAAGTTTTAAAACTGTAGAAGGAATGATGGAAAAAGTGAACCTCACCGTAGCAAATTCAGAATGTCTTGATAGGGCCTGGCGCTGTGGTGTTGCAGGTAAAGCTGCTGCCTGCAGTGCTGGCATGGCATACAGGTGCCAGTTCTAGTCCCAGCTGCCCCACTTCCGATCCAGCTCTCTGCTATGGCCTGGGAAAGCAGAAAATGGCCCAAGTCCCTGGGCTCCTGCACCTGTGTGTGAAACCCAGAGGAAGCTCCTGGCTCCTGGCTTTGGATCGGCGTAGCTCCAGCCGTCGCAGCCAGTTGGGGAGTGAACCAGTGGATGGCAGACCTCTCTCTCTCTGCCAACACGCACAGCCTCAGTCTGATCATGAGAACATCAGGCCAAGTCAAACTGAACGTTCCTCTGCAGCATAACTGACCAGGACTCTTCAGAAGCGTCCAGGCCATGAAGGAAGACTGAAGAACTGTCCCAGACTCTGGGAGACTAACCAGACAGGACACTGGAGGCAAGCTGGAGGCCTGGCTCACACCCTGGACCAGAAAAAGGAAACCAGTGGGAACATTGCAACACTCCAGTGAGGGCCAAGGACACTTTAGTTAGTACACTATCTTGCTTTGTAAACCACACACAGGGCTCTTTCTGCATGACCAATCAAGCACACGATGCACACAACAGAGAGCATAGCTCTGGCCCTGCTCCGGGTGGGGATAAAGACCCCAGCTACTTCCTGTGACACACCTCTCTCCACACTGCTGCCTGCACCAACACAAACTCACATCCCAGGGCCCCAGTGAGGTGACCTGTGCTCACCACCTGGCACTGCCTGCTGCAACATCAGTTACCTGTGACAAATCAAAACACAAGCTCCCTGGGGCAGCGATTCTGAGATCACTGCGTCTCCACAGGCTGGCACAGAGAGGGATCAGTACATGTCGGCTAAGCCAACAGTGTAGGGGCAGCTGTGGGGAAGCGGCTGCTATGGTCCTCACTCTGCCCACTAGAGCACCCATTCGCCACCTCCCATTTGATCTCTATCAACTTAACCTTTCTACATCTCGCCTATGCTTTGGAAAGAAAATCATAGGACAAGGTATAGGCAGTAGAAAATCAGGAGAAACCAAAATTTAGAAGGAATAAAAATAAAATAAAAAGTCAAGATCAGAATAAAATATTTTACATTTCTCTTGTTTGGATCTATCAGATATGCTACCACCATACTTCAAGAGTTATTTTAGTTTTTTAAATGTTTATTCATTTTTATTTATTTGAAAGGCAGAGCATCAGAGAGGGCAAGAGAGAGAGAGAAATCTTCTATCTACTGGTTCACTCTCCAAATGTCTTCAACAACTGGGCCTGGACCATGCCGAAACCAGGAGCCCGGAACTCCACTCAGGTCACCCTCACAGGTGGCAGGTACTCAGGATTCGATCTACCATTTGCTGTCTCCTAGGGCACTAGCAGGAAGCTGTCCTGGAAGTGGGCAGCCAGGACTTACATCAGGTACTCCAGTATGGAACCAAAGGTGCCCCAAGCAGTGGCTTAATCGGCTGTATCACAAGATCCATTCCTTCCGAGAGTTGTTTTAAAGATCAAATGGGGGGTGGCGTGCTGTTGTGCAGTGGGTTAAAGCCCAGCCTGCAGTGCTGGCATCCCATATGGGTACTGGTTCGTGTCCTGGCTGCTCCTCTTCTGATCCAGTTCTATGCTATGGCCTGGGAAAGCAGTAGAGGATGGCCCAAGTCCTTGGGTCCCTGCACCTGCGTGGAAGACCTGGAAGAAACTCTTGTCTCCTGGCTTTGGATCAGCTCAGCTCTGGCCACTGCGGATTTTTGGCGAGTGAACTAATGGAAGGAATGGAGTTGCTCTCTCGCTGACTATCTACTTCTAACTCTTACAAAAAAAAAAAACAAACAAACAAACAAAAAAAGATCAAATGAGGAAGTATATAGAGAATATTTACCCCACAGCCTAGACATAATCAATGTTCAAAAGTAGTAGTTATTTTTATTTTTACTAAGAAAGGTAGTATCTACACTACATCTAGATAATTACAGGGGGCAGGTGTTACGGGGTACCAGGTGGAGCCACCGTCTGTCTGTGAAGCCTCCATCCCATTATGGGCACCGGTTCATTTCCAGGCCGCTCTACTTCCAATCCAGCTCCCTGCTGATGGCCTAGGAAAAGCAGCAGAATGTAGCCCAAGTGCTTGGGCCACTGCTACCACCATGGGAGACCCAGATGGAGCTCCCAGATTCCACCTGGTCCAGAACCAGCCATTGTGGCCATCTGGGAAGTAAGCCAGCAGATAGAAGATATTTCTCTCTCTCTCGCTAACTCTGACTTTCAAATAAAAAAATTACAAGGATAAAGTACAATATAGCAGTTCTAAAACTATTCACATAAAAAATACTTAATGAGCTTTTCTTTTTTAAAAAATATTAGATTTCTAATAAGATAAAGTCAAATAACTGAAGAGAAATATCAATCTAAAATAACAGGTAAATCAGTCTCTCTCCACACACACACAATAAACACTAAAGAGATACCCAACTTTGCAAGTGAAAAAATGCAAGTTAAAACAAGAGATCATGTTCACCCAGCAAACAAGCAGAAATTAAAAAGCCTAGTAACAGGGCCGGTGCTGTGGTGCAGCAGGTAAAGCCACTGCCTGCAGTGCTGGCATCACATATGTGTGTCAGTTCAAGTCCCGGCTGCTCCTCTTCTGATCCAGCTCTCTGCTATGGTCTGGGAAAGCAGTAGAAGATGGCCCAAGTCCTTGGGCCCCTGCACCCATGTGGGAAGACCTGGGGAAGTTCCTGGCTCCTGGCTTCGGATCGGCACAGCTCTGGCCATTGCAGCCAACTGGGGAGTGAACCAGCGGATGGAAGACCTCTTTCTCTCTGCCTCTCCTCTGTGTAACTCCTTCAAGTAGATAAATAAAATCTTTTTTTTTAAAAAAAAAGCCTATTAATGAGGTTGTATAGGAAAAGAAACCCCAATAATGATAGTATAAATTGCTATAATCTTTCTGGAGGGAAATCTGACAAATCTGTCAAAAACTGTAATACACATTAAGAAAACTATTCTTAATAACATGTGAGTGCAAAGGCATCACCTGCCAAAGATGACGATGAAAACCCAGTAAGAAAAGTTCCTCTTGGGGCCGGCACCATGGCGTGGCTGGTTAAGCTGCTGCCTGCAACGCCAGCATCCCAAATGGGTGCCCGTTTAAGTCCTGGCTGCTCCACTTCCAATCCAGTTAATGCTCCTGGGAAAGCAGTGGAAGATGGACCAAATCCTTGGGCCCTGCCACCCGTTTGGGAAACTAGATGGAGGTCCAGGCTCCGGGCTTCAGCCTGGCTCAGTCTCAACCATCACAGCCATCTAAGGAGGAAACCAGCAAATGGAAGATCTCTCCCCCTTTCTTTTCAACTCTTCAAGAAAAATCCTTGGAAATTAAAAAAAAAAAACGAACTTACTCTTAAGTCCTCCACCTACCCCAGGGGTATCCTGAGGGTGGAAAAGACCCCAGTAGTCCTGGAAAGGGGGTCAGTAGGAAGGGGGTGAGAAGGACAGGAAACGGGTTGCCCAAGGGGTAGCTGGGGAGCACAAGCTGCTGCCCAAACCACACCTGGATGGCCTGCAGCTGGCTGCTCTGCGAGAGGAACAGCACAGGGGCTGCTCAGCGGGTCTCCTCACTGCAGAGCAGAAGTGCACAAGCACAGAGCAGGATGCCAGAGAGCAGCCGAGCAGGACACACGGACCCAAGCAGAGACAAGCTGGCTTACTGGAGCATACTACTCTGAGGCTGGTCCCAAGAGTGATGCACTCACCTCCCAAGGGAACTGTGGTGATGGGCATGGTGGGGCGTGGAGCACGAGGTCTCCAAAGGGGCCACAGAGCAGAGGTAACTTCCGAGTTCAGGGCGCACAGTGCACCAGTACCAGCTTATGCAAATAGAGACAGGACTGGGCTGCTCCCTATACAGCCTTTCTTCTGTTAACACCACAGTCTGGGAAGTGAGAGACAGAGGAGCTCCAGGTGAGAGTGGCTGCCCCACAGACTACAGAAACAGAAATCCAGCCCTCAGTAGTGCTCCTTAAAGAGCAGAGATCACAGGCACACCGTGCAGAATACAGCCTGGTGCAGGGGCCCACTCTAGGGAAACATCACACAGTAACCACACACCAGGAGGAAGGAGCCGTGACAGGGATGTAAGTTACGTGGATATACCCACATTCTTATGGGAACACACAGCACAAAATGGCTTGAAAATCTAGCTGGCTGTCAAGAAGAAACTGGTTAAATCCAATAACCATATCGGTCATAGTCACCCATGAAAAAGACTCAAAGTGGTTAGGAGAGGGATATGGATTGGCAAAGAACCTCCACAGCTACTCCTAAGTTAATTCTGCAAACAAGACAGCCTGTTCTCTTCCTAAGAAAGTCCATGCCCACAGAGGTGTCTAACCTCACGGACAGAGGGTAGGTGCCAGGCTCACAGGGGTGTGTAAGTGCACTAACAGAGGGCAGGATCCACGATCACATGGGTATGTAAGTGCACCAACGGAGGGTGAGAAGGTCACAGCTTGCACAGCCCACAGAGGCCTCCAGGAGGAAAGACGTAGGACAGAGGCAGGCATGTGGTCAACTTTTTTTTAATGCTCCAGCAGTTTTATTTCATGAAAGCTTTTCTTTAGAATTACTCTACTACTTTTTTTTTTTTTTGACAGGCAGAGTGGACAGTGAGAGAGAGAGAGAGAGAGAAAGGTCTTCCTTTGCCATTGGTTCACCCTCCAATGGCCACTGCGGCCGGCGCACTGCGCTGATTCGAAGGCAGGAGCCAGGTGCTTTTCCTGGTCTCCCATGGGGTGCAGGGCCCAAGCACTTGGGCCATCCTCCACTGCACTCCCTGGCCACAGCAGAGAGCTGGCCTGGAAGAGGGGCAACCGGGACAGAATCCAGGGCACAAACCGGGACTAGAACCCGGTGTCCCAGCGACACAAGGCGGATGATTAGCCTATTGAGCCACGGCGCCGGCCTCTACTACTTTTTATAAGTTGTTTTTTTAAGTCAAAAGACACAGAGCTCAGGCCCTGGGGTGGGTGCTTGAGAATTCTACTCACAGCTAGTTTGACCAGCACCAACTCAGAGGCTGCCTCCTGCAGAACTCAGACCTTCAAAACCTGTTCGCGGGTAACTGATGGCACATAAATGCAGACATGAACTGAAGGCGTTTACTCATGATTCCTGTGACTTCAGAACCTGTACTTACACAATCTCGGCGCTGTCTTCACAGAAGTCAATGTGCAATGTAACAGGCTTCATGCAGTACAACCGGAACTTTTTTGCTCTGTAGGGAAGCTGCATAAATGATTCCACTGCAACTCGGATGCTGACAAATGAAGCAGAGAGAGTTCCATTATAAAACACACAACACAGAACAGACTCCTTTATAGTTCACCTAGGTCAGTAACATGCTTGCCGTAAAACAAAGTAAAGGACATCCCTTTCTGATTCTAACACAGCCTCCAACAGATGCTTGGAGACATCTGGCCAAGGGGACAAAACTGCTTCTTGGAGGGTGGAAAAAAATCTTTCTGTAAAAGCAGAGAGATCCTACATAGTGATTCAGTGTATCTGTGGCATCAAAATTTCATGGCACAGGGGCAGGAATTCAGGGAGAGTGTATCTGGTGAGGCTCCTCAGGTTAAGACACACTGTGCAGCTGGCACTGTGGTGCAGGTGAAGGCGCCACCCACGGCGCCAGTGTCCTTGCGAGTGCCAGCTTGGGCCCAGATCCACTGCCGATCCAGCTCCTTGCTAATGCGCCTGGGACATCAGTGAAGACAATTCAAGTACTTGGGTCCCTGTGCCCACATGGGAAACTCAGATAGAGTTCTGGGTTCCTGGTTTCAGCTTGGCTGTTGTGGGAATTTGCAGAAGTAAACCAAAGGATGAAAGATACACTTCTCTTTCTTTCTCTCCTTTTCTGTCACTCTGCCTTTCATACCACAAATCAGAAGGAAGGAGGGAAGGAGGGAGGAAGAGAGGAAGGGAGGGAAAGAAGGAACAGAAATACTGCACAGGGGCAGGCATGCGGCCTACCTGCTGGGATGCTGCTTGGGATGCCCTGACCTCGTGTCAGAACACCCGGGCTCCAGTTCTTGTTCCACACCCAATCAGCCTCCTGCTGGTGCAGGCCCTGGGAGGCAGCAGGTGGCTGGGTCTCTGCCACCCACAGGAGAGACCACATTGAGTTTCCAGTTCCTGGCTCCAGCATGGCCTACCCAGGGCTGTTGTAGGTATTTTAGAAGTGAAACAAGAAGGCACGCGCTCTCTCTCCCGCTCTCGTCTCTGTCTCTGTCTCTCTCTCTGTCTCTCTGCCTTTCAAATACATAAAAAGTGAAAAATAAAAGGAAACACTGAATAACAATGAATAAGCCTGTGAAATAAATTCCATTTACTACGTGACCAGAATTACCCCAACATTGCTGTCTATGAACAGATGTTTTAAAAATTAGTATTTGCCAACTTTGCACAAAACAGCTGATGGACGGCAAGGTGACAAGGCAAGCAACAGACATGCCAACATATTTCCTCACCATCAAGCAGCTCTCTTCCCTGAAGCCCTACCCTTTGTCTTAGATAGGTTAGAGCTCTACTTAATCATTTGATTTTCTTGCCAAAAATAAACTCAAAACACCAAACACAAAAGGAAAAGCTCCCATGATGGCTAAACACAGTAAGTACTTAAAAACAAAATATTTATTTATTTGAAAGAGTTACACAGAGGGAGAGGGGGATGGAGAGGGGGAGGGGGAGGGGGAGAGGGGGAGAGAGAGAGAGAGAGGGAGGGAGGGAGGGGTCTTCCATCCACAGGTTCACTCTCCAATTGGTCACACTGGCTGGAGCTGTGCGGATCTACAGCCAGGAGCCAGGAACTTCTTCCAGGTCCTCCTGCACACGGGTGCAGGGCCCAAGGACTCAGCTTTCCCAGGCCATAGCAGAGAGCTGGGTCAGAAGTGAAGCAGCCTGGGCTTTTTAACCGGCACCTATATGGGATGCCGGCACTGCAGTTGGTGACTGTACCGCTATGCCACAGCGCTGACCCCAAGTACTTTTATAACAATTATGGTCACAGAGGTGCAAAATCCCAAGCTGGGGAGGCACCTACTTTTCCCTTAAGTATCTGCAAATCCTCCATGTCTGGTGAGCCCTTCTGCCACGAAACTCCTCTACGTGAGAGACACCTCTTACTGCACCGAAGGCTAGCTGGCTCTGCTCTTTTTGCACTGGAATAAGAGCCCTTGTGTTTGCCTATTAAATGGACATCCTCTGACTCTGGGACAAACGATGGGACAATTATCACTAAACACCAACAGTGACTTGTGCTAGCTTTTCCTTAACATTTATTTATTTGAGAGGTAAAGCTATAGACAGAGAGAGGGAAAGACAGAGAGCTTGGTCTTCCATTCTCTGGCTCACTCCCCAAATAGCTACAATGGCCAGAGCTGGGCCAATCCAAAGCCAGGAGCTACTTTGGGTCTCCCACATGGGTGCAAGGGCCCAAGCACTTGGGTCATCTTCTGCTGTTCTCCAAGGCCATGAGTAGGGAGCTGGATTCAAAGTGAACGGGTGCCCATAAAGGATGCTGGCACGGCAGGCAGCGACTTAACCTACTATACCACAGCACCAGCCTCGTGTGCTGGCATGTTCCCCCCACCCCCAGAAACCATTTATTAAAACTTCATGCATTTTATCAATACAACTTTAGGAACACAGTGATGTGCTAATGTTTTCTAGTGAGCTGTGACATGCAGTCCCACAGTCAATGAAGGTTACAGTCAGGACGAGCCTGAACCGTCTCCACACCCTACGTGATAGCCACACCTTTACTCTGTGACGCAGAACAACCAGGAATACGCACTTGAGTATATAATCTGCTCTCTGCAACCTGAGGGTGGCCATCAATTTCCTCCTCTGTGGAGACACGGAGAGTTTCTCTCTACCTCCTGGTGGTGAGGCAAACCGCACTGAAGGACCCACCCCATCCCACGTGCAAACTAAGAGGACAGGCCAGAGAGCAGCTGGCACAGGGCACCCAGGAGACGAGAAGGGAACAGCCTGAACCTGCCCTGCCCCACCCTAGGCAGGCAAGTGGAGAAAGGCCACAGTCACTCTCTCTGTCCTCATTAGGACCATTTGCTCCTCTAGTCATGCACGCAGAATGGAAACCTGCAGTCTTCCTTCATTATTTATCTGAAAGTCACAGACAGAGAGACAAACACAGATGCCTGTCCACTGGTTGATTCATTTCTCAAATGCGGCAACAGCCAGGCTGACACCAGGAGTCCAGAACTCAGTCTCCCGTGTGGGTGGCAGGGGTCAACTTGAGCCCTCATCTGCTGCCTCCCGGGGGTGCACTGGCAGAAAACCAGAGTGGAGAGTGGAGCTGAGATTCAAGTGCAGGCACTCTGATGTGACGCACAGGCATCCAAGTCGTGACTTCATCACCGCGCCAAATGCCTGGCCCAAGTTTTCATTTCTTAAGGCACAAAAACTCTCAATGTCTTCTTTTTGCAAAAGGTAATCCCCTTACTTTAAAAACTGACATTCTCCTTTAAAATTCATCATTATCTCCTTAAACAGAGTAAGGCAAACAGACATAAAACCACACATACGTCTAAACAAATTCAGAGTTGGTGAACTCAAGGGGCTTCCATAGCCTAGACAGCTCATAGCAAGAGGCTCGGGTGATTGCTGACAGCATAAATAAGTGTGCCAATTGTTAAATCAACAACGGGAGTCACTGGGTTCATGCTCCCCATGTAGGATCTCTGTCCTTAATGTGTTTTACTATGAAACTTAAAAACAACACTACTAGTCGAACAATACCCTATACCTGGTTCGGTTGTGTGAGTGCAGCCTGTGGAAATCCCTGCTTAGTATATACTAAGTTGATCTTCAGTATATGAAGGTAATTGAAAATGAAACGTGATGAAGGGCGGGATGGGAGAGGGAGTGGGGGAGGGGAGGGCCACGGGAGGGAGGGAGGTCAGGGTTGAGGGGAAGCCACAACAATACAAAAGATGCATTTTATATTCTACTTAAAACTATTGGTTGAACTCTGTAATTAATACACAATTACTCTTAGGTGTATAATTAATGCTGTAAGTAGTACTCAAATAGTATTTTACACTTTGTGTTTCTGTGTGGGAGCAAAATGTGGAAATCTTAACATATGCTAAATTGATCTTCTATATATAAAGATAATTGAAAATTAATCGTGATGTGAAGGGGAAGGGGAGAGGGAGTGGGAGAGGGGAGCGTTGTGGGTGGGAGGGAAGTTACGGGGGGGAGAAGCTCTTGTAATCCATAAGCTGTACTTTGGAAATTTATGTTCATTAAATAAAAAAAAAAAAACACACACATACGTACTTTTTAGATTTTACTGGAATGTACCTGGCGAAGTCTACAAGGAAACACTCTGCCAGGTAATGGTCTGCTGAAGACATGATTGACTTAATGACAGCCCTGCACCAGCACCGTAGCTCCAGACAATACACCACGCAGACCTGCAAAACAGAAGGCAGGCTTTATTACGTTCAGCAGTCAAACCTCTAGTCACGTGATGACAGCCCTAAAGGCTCCTCTCCACATCGTCTCAGCCTGTACCCCACTTACAGGAGATGACACAGGTGTAGGAGGCTGACCAAACTGAGCACTGTCTCCCAGGAAAAGGCCCCCCAGGAAACAGGGATCAGCTGAAAGGAAAGTGCTAAACAGGAAGAATTCCAGCTCACCAATACAGAAGGAGTGGGAGAAATCACCATATTGAAACAAATGAGGGGCCCGTGCTGTGGCATATCCTGTAAAGCCACTACCTGCAGTGCTGGCATCCTATATTGGCGCTGGTTCGAGCCCCGGCTGCTCCACTTCCAATCCAGCTCTCTGCTATGGATGGGAAAGCAGTAGAAGATCGGCCACGTCCCTGGACCCCTGCACCAGGAGCTTACTCCTGGTCCCTGGCATTGGATCGGCACAGCTCTGGTTGTCGCGGCCAACTGGGCAGTGTACCAGGGAGTAGAAGATCTCCTCTCTCTCTCTGCCTCTCCTCTCTGCGTAACTCTGACTTTCAAATAAATAAATCACTCTTTAAAAAAAAAGAAAACAAATGAAAGTGGATTCGGGCAGTGACAGCCACTGAATGGAGAGAGCATGAAGTGAAACACTCACAGCAGTGCCATGAAGGAGGGGTCACCCTAGCATGGCTTGCAAGTGGCGCTCTCTCCCATGTTAAACCCACGTGAAGGTAACAGCACGCCTGTTCTTCAAAACAAGTGACCCCGAATCTATTCACAGTGTCCTGTTTAACCACCTCTCCACAAAAGGACAGGGAGAAAGCGCTCACCTCCTGGGTAAATGCTCACTGTGAGGAGGCCATCATGCTTTCCCAAACAAGACTGCACTTAAAGGACCACTGACCCCGTTCCATCCCTCCAGTAAGTCACTGCTATGGAAAAATAACAAATTGGTCACTAAGGACATTTGTGGGCACGAGGGAAGGAAATCAGATGAGGTCTTGTCTCCCTCCTAACGAGTGTTCATGTCCTTCCCCTCCATGCTATTACCGAAGTTCACACTTGGAACGTGGCTGACCCAAGAGAAATCAGACCACAGCAATGGTGGCTGAGGCTGCACGAAAGCAAAGAAGCCCTGATGTGGAGCACAGAGCAGAAACAATCCCAAGTCGGTCAAAGCCATGAGCAACCAAAGAGGGAGGCACTGGCCCAGAACCGAAAACCCCAGGTCCTCTTTGCCAAGGTCCGTATACCTGCCCTGGCTCCCACCGCCAGGAAGACGGCCCTAACACCTGGATCTGGATGGCATCTATCCCAAGGCCCCACTTGGACCTACACAAGCACCACCCCCTGCCACCATCAGCCTGAGTCTCATGCAACCCAAAAACCTAACACAAGGCAACAGCCATGAACGTTAAAATACTCTAATCACATTCATCATTCTAAGCTCCTGAAATATTTTTAACAATTATCTGGTAGACAGAGCACTCCCACCCAATGATTCACTCCCCAAGGACCACAACAGCCGTGGGGGAGAGGGTGAAGGCTATGAGCTAGGAACTCAATCCAGGTCTCTCAGGTGGGTAACAGGGATCTAATTACTTGAGCTATCATCTGGTGCTTCCCAGGGTCTGTGTATTAGCAGGAAGCTAGAATCAGGAACCGAATGCAAACACTCTAACATGGTGGTGTTTCAACTACCTGGCCAAACACCCACCCCTACATCCTGATTAGTGTTTCAAGATAGGATAATTAAAGGCTGGTGCTGGTTCCAGTTCCGGCTGCTCCACTTCCAGTCTGGTTCCCTGCTAATGAGCCTGGGAAAGCAAAGGAAGATGGTCTGAGTCCTTGGGTCCCTGCACCCACGTGGGAGATCCTGATGGAACTCCTGACTCCTGGCTTCGGCCTGGCCCAGTCCTGGTCATTAAGGCCATTTGGGGATTGAACTAGAGGATGGAAGATCTATCTGTCCCTCTAACTTTGCCTTTCAACTAAATAAATCTTTAAATAATAATAAAGATACAATAAATAAAGTGCATTCAGATACATACCTGTCCTTCTTCCAACATTAATGGTTTTATTTCTATATCTTTACACATGCTGTTATAGAAGTCATTCATGGCGCTATTTAGTTTTTGATAGTCGACTTCATGATCCAAAAAGGGACTACATCCTTTTATAATAACCCAGAAGCAATCTGGATCTTCAACCTGCAGAATTTTTAAAAGATTATAAAATCATGCATGATTTCTTTTAAAACCAAATAAACCTTAGAACCATGTAACTTTCTAATTTAAGTGATCTATCATTTTTGACAACTACCTTTCTCTTAAATGGTCATACCAAAGAGCCAAAGATAAAATTTAAAACATGTGATCAATAATATGCAATTCTCAATTATGTAGTACAACTCAAAAAGCAATCAGTTCTATTTGGTCTCCTGTAGCTTAAAAATATAAATATTAAAAATATTCTTATTATTAAAATACCTATTAAAACATCCATATATATAAAAAGTTCAGAACATTTTTAGTATTCTTTTTGTGTAAGAAAAATAAGTATGAATATATATACAGCCTGCTCATATTTTTTTAAATGACAGCAGATGAACCAAAACAAATACAGATTACCTCCTACAGGAGAAAAGAATGGAGTAGAAAGAATAAGGATGAAACTTAGACTGACTTCTCTGAATGGGTCTTATCTACTATTGTTATTATTACCTACTATTGTTATCTACTATTGTTATTTTTATTGTTAGGGGAAAGAATTATAAAATGGAAAATTAAATTTTTTAAAGGATTTTATTTATTTGAGAGGTAGAGTTAGAGAGAGAGGGAGAGACAGAGAAAAAGGTCTTTCATCCGCTAGTTCACTCCCCAAATGCCCACAATGGCCAGAGCTGGGCAGATCCGAGACCAGGAGCCAGGAGCTCCTTCTGGGTCTCCCATGCAGGTGCAGGGGCCCAAATACTTGGGCCATCTTTTACTACTTTTCCAGCCCATACAATAGAGCTGGATAGAAGAGGAGTAGCTAAGACATGAACTGGTGCCCATAAGGGATGCCCGCACCACAGGCAAAGGCTTAGCCTATTATTCCACAGCACCAGCCCCCCAAAATTAAGTTTGATTGACAACATCACTAAAAACTCATGATTTGGGGCAGACGCTGTGGTGCAGAGGGTTAAAGCCCTGGCCTGAAGTGCCAGCATTCCATAGGGGTGCCGGTTCGGGTCCCGGCTGCTCCACTTCCAATCCAGCTCTCTGCTGTGGCCTGGGAAAGCAGCAGAAGATGGCCCAAGAACTTGGGTCCCTGCACCCATATGGGAGACCTGGAGGAAGCTCCTGGCTTCCGACTGGCACAGCTCCAGCTGTTGCAGCCATCTGGGGAGTGAACCAGCAGATGGAAGACCTCTCTTTCTGTCTCTACCTCTCTGTGTAACTCTTTCAAATAAATAAAATTAAATTTTAAAAAAGAACTCATGATTTGTTTTTTGACAGGGAGAGTTAAACAGTGAGAGAGAGAGAGAGAGAAAGGTCTTCCTTCTGCTGGCTCACCCCCCAAATGGCCGCTACAGCCAGCATGCTGCGCTGATCCGAAGCCAGGAGCCAGATGCTTCCTCCTGGTCTCCCATGGGGTGCAGGGCCCAAGCACTTGGGCCATCCTCCACTGCACTCCCTGGCCACAGCAGGGAGCTGGCCTGGAAGAGGGGCAACCGGGACAGAATCCGGCGCCGCGACCGGGACTAGAACCTGGTGTGCCGGCACCACAAGGCGGAGGATTACCCTAGTGAGCCGCGGCACTGGCCAATAAAATTAAATTTTAAAAAAGAACTCATGATTTTTTTCTTTTGACAGGCAGAGTTAGTGATAGAGAGAGAAAGGTCTTCCTTCTGTTGGCTCACCCCCCACATGGCCGCTACAGCCAGCGTGCTGCACTGATCTGAAGCCAGGAGCCAGGTGCTTCCTCCTGGTCTCCCATGGGGTGCAGGGCCCAAGGACATGGGCCATCCTCCACTGCCTTCCCGGGCCACAGCAGAGAGCTAGACTGGAAGAGGAGCAACTGGGACAGAATCCAGCGCCCCAACTGGGACTAGAACCTGGGGTGCCAGTGCCACAGGCGGAGGATTAGCTAAGTGAACCACAGAGCCAGCCAGAACGCACAATTTTTCAGAGGTTTTCCCTAACTCTGTCTACTGAAAAGGTATGGAAGCAGAAACACCCAGAGATACGGAGTCTAAGTTACCAGTGGCAGGAATAGAAGAGTTCATCTTAGTAATCGTATTATTTTTCTGAATGTTTGACTATTCTCATAATAAATAACTGGAAAATGAACAGCAGTCATTCTGGCAAGGACAAAATAGTGTATAAGTTACACACACAGCACAATTATGAACCTGAAAAAACACAAAATAAATGAAGAGCTAGCAAAAGCAACAGACACTGGAGAGCTGACCCTCGAAAGAAGGAACTTCACTGGGCACTATCCCAGAACACCTCCCAGTTGTACAGAGTGGCAACAACGCAACACAAAGTCATACTGTGGCTCGAGGAATCAGAGCTGTCAGTGCCAGTGAGGATTAGGGGGAGAAATTCTGAAACAGCCATAGAGGGAGCCCTGATGTCTGCACATCAACACCCCCACCATCCTTGCCAAGTCCTGAACGGCAATGGGCGAGACAGCAAGGAGTACGGAGTACGTGAACAGTGCAGGGCTCAGAGGAGCACGCAGTTACAGCTGCTGCCCCTAGAAACAGCACTCCGGGCATGTGGCTCCATTCAGTCCTTCGCACTCAGAGACAACCAGATTCCGGCTTCCAGCAGCACAAGGCCACAACCCTGGGATGACTGCAATTATTCATTAAAGTGCTCACTTGAGTGGTGAGCATGTGGCCTAACAGTCATGACACTCACTGAATCCCCCCGCCAGAGTGCTAAAGATTCAATATTCAGTTCCAGCTCCTGACTCCAGCTTCCTGCTAATGCAGAGCCTGGGAGGCAGCAGTGATGGCCCAACTGGGTTCCTGCTACCCATGCAGGAGACCTGGAATGGGTTCCCTACTGCCAGCTTTGGCTTCAGTCCAGTCCTGGCCATGGTAGGCATTTGGGAAGTGTATCAGTAGATAAGAGCTATTTCTCTCCCCCGACCCCTGTCACTCTTAAATAAAATTGATAAATAAGCAAGCCTGCCTGCCTGCCTGCCTGAATAAGCTCCACAATGCCAGAAGAACTGACTGTTCAGGCTATCATCTGAGGCAGGCCCCAACCTTCCGTTCTTAGAGACTTCACTCAAAAAAGCTTACAAATCTGGAAGTGTGTCCCTGCTCAGTAGCCACTCCTATGAGGCCAGGGCCGCCATGCCAGTTTCTGCAAGAAGACAGCGTGCTAACTTCCATAACTTCCAGCTAGCACACACAGCTGGGATCACCGCATTTACCCTGAATGACCTCTTCTCACTCTTCCCTTGAGCTGTGCCAACCCCAGCCCTCCCTTTAAAACACCCAGGCACCTCTGCACCACTGGTAATGGAGCTCAGCTCTCCTCAGGAGGTACTGAATAAAATCTGTTTTCACTGCTTTAACTAGTCTCTGGCCTCCAAACAAAAAACAAACAAACAAACAAACAAAAAAGCCTGGACACTCACCCCAAGGAAAGAGTGGAGCCCGCCAAGCAGAGGGCGGGAAGCAGCTCAGGGTTCAGTGCCGGAGCAGAGCCCTCCCTGCAGAACAAGAGCCTGTGCTCTCACGGCAACAGCCAAGCAGGGTGCAGGAACTGAGCCTCCCCAAGTGTGGCAGAGGCCTTTGTCTTTTACTTAAACTTGTTTCTAGCTGACACCACTGAGGTTGTGCTAGAGGCTTTCCCAAGGTCTAAAGAAGAAAGAGAAATCTGTCCTGGGAATGAAATGTGGCTGTCATCGGCTTACCTATGAAGGCTTCAACTGTAATCCCTATTGGCTTCTATGCAACCATTACAGGTTCTGCAATGATGCTAACCCTTGCCAGACAGCAGGTGACTAAATGAAAAATGGCCATTTAACAGATCTCAGGTTGATAAAACTGATTTCCAGTTTTATAAAAAATAAAATTCCATATAAATGTAATTCTGACATTAATTCAGACAAAGTATGATACAATGCCAGTATCTTCAGTCATCTGTAAAGGGCTCATCGCCCCTTCCCCATTCCTTCTGCCCTCAGCCCACCCCCTCCCCATTTCCTCCCTTCCTTCTGACAACCAGTGCAACCTCCTCTGGTTGGGGAACCAGGTGCAACCTCCCCCAGACTCCTTGCAAAACAACTAATTAAATAGATGAGCTGCACAGGGCAGCTTTCTAATTAGATTTGAGGAAAGTTCCCAAGGCTTCCCAGAGCCCCCTAGTTCCACTTTCCACCAGCTGCAAAGTCTTCTCCCTCCCCCACGGCGACAGTGGCAAACTCCCTCCTTAACCACATAAAACCCCAGCCCCAAGTGCACTCCAGACCAGACTTTTCTAGAACAGGATGCTTCTCCCTCTTTGCCTTAATGAAGTGACCTGTCTCCGTTGATGTCAGTTCTCTCATCCCAGGGCGGCAGGGGAGGGGGGTACAAAAGGCCAGAACCCCAGCTACTCCAACCCTAACAATCTGTGTAGTTGCTAAATGTAAATTGGGTAAAGGTAAATGAGATACATGTGTCCACAAGTAAACTTAGGTACTCTTAACACCTTACAGTCTATGAAAAACTCTGGATTTGTTGACAAATAGGTTTTCATAAGCTATCTATAAATAAAAATAATTCAAGACTGCTCAGAAGTAACTAAGGTTGAAATTCGGGATATTCTTTTAAATTGTGATTTTCAATGTAAATCAAGAAAATCAACAGATGGAAAAAAGGTTGCCAAGTCAAAGCTGTGCTTCTTAGTGAAATAATAAAGAAAGGACATGGATTGTAAGATTGGAATGGAAAAGATAAAACGGTTTAGGTAGTTGCAAAAGGTGTGTGGAAGTCTTAAATGGTTATACAATTTTTTTGTTAGCTACAAAAGTTATCAATCTGTTTTTTTTTTTTTTTTTGACGTAAGATTAAAATCTGATCCTCTGTAAAAGCAATGAGGTTGATGAAATACTTAAGTGTTAATAGATATTTGGGAAAATAGTCTTTTTGTATCCTACTGAGATAATCGTTGTCTCATTAAGTTCTACTTGTTTAAAAACAGCTGAGTTCTAAAAGTTTCAAAGTTTTAAAAGTCTGTTTAAATATGGACTTGTTTTACATGTCAAGCATAGAAAGCCAAGACACTGTGGCAAAAAATGTTCTACATGAAGGATCTCCGTGAGGCCCCAGTGGAAAGCAGCAGCCATCAAAAGAGGATGTACTTTTCTCTAAAGGGAGGAGAGAACTTCCACTTTGCTTCTGGCCTTGTCCAAATACTGAGAGTTGTGGACTCAAAAGGCTTCCTTAGTCTAGGCAGCTCATGTCAACAGCCTCGGGTGGTCACTGACATCATAGATTAAAAAAAAATTAACACTCTTAAGATTTCTTTATTTGAAAGTCAGAGTTAGAGAGGTCTTCCATCTGCTGGTTCACTCTCCAATTGGCCGCAATGGCCGGAGCTGTGCCAATCTGAAGCCAGGAGCCGGCGCCCACGTGAGATGTCGGCGCTTCAGGCCAGGGCGTTAACCTGTTGCACCAGAGCCAGCCCCATTAATTTTTTTTTTTTGTCTTTTCTTTTCTTTTTTTTTCTTCCAACAGGCAGAGTGGACAGTGAGAGAGAGAGAGAGAGAAAGGTCTTCCTTTTTGCCGTTGGTTCACCCTCCAATGGCCGCTGCAGCCGGCGCACCGGGCTGATCCGATGGCAGGAGCCAGATACTTATGTGCAGATTGTGTGTCTATATAAAAATTATTAAAAACTGCTAAATTAACACAAATTACCTTTCTGGTGCACCTGACTTAAATAAATATGATAAATAGGCTGTTCTCAATTTGTTGGTACAGAAAAACTAAAAAAAAATTTTTTTTAAGTTATTGACATGTTTGCATTTGGGTCTGCTGGTCAAACAAGTTGCACTTGTGTTAGGTATTTGCAACCATAAAGGTATACTATTTATCTAAAACAATATAGCCGGCGCCGCGGCTCACTAGGCTAATCCTCCGCCTAGCGGCGCCGGCACCCCGGGTTCTAGTCCCGGTCGGGGCGCCGGATTCTGTCCCGGTTGCCCCTCTTCCAGGCCAGCTCTCTGCTGTGGCCAGGGAGTGCAGTGGAGGATGGCCCAGGTGCTTGGGCCCTGCACCCCATGGGAGATCAGGAAAAGCACCTGGCTCCTGGCTCCGGCCATCGGATCAGCGTGGTGCCCCGGCCGTGGCGGCCATTTGTGGGGTGAACCAAGGAAGGAAGACCTTTCTGTCTGTCTGTCTCTCTCACTGTCTGTAACTCTGTCAAATAAATAAAACAGATTGAAAAGTCTGAGAGCCAGGCCTCCTTGCAAGGAGTCAGCGGCTTCGGGGGTGTGTGACGCTCTGGTCGGGTGAATCCACAGAACACAAACACCACCCATCCCCCTCCTTCGCGGCGCCCCTCCCCATCCCACACCCTGGCTCCGGTTTGTAAACTCCCTCCTCCAGCGCCTCCCCTCCGGCTTCCTCGGGAGCCCTCCCAGCACCTGAAGTCTCCAAGGTGGCGGCCCATGCCCGCCCCGGGGACCAGGACACCCGCGTGAGGAGAGGGTGGGGGGGGGTCCGGAAGCCGAGCCCCGAGGGCGGCGGGGGAAGGGCGGGAGCCAGGTCCACGGTTCCCCGCGAGGGCCCTAACCTAGGGCGGACGTGGGCTGGGGTGTGCGGGGCACCGACACACCTGCCAACGTGCCCGAGTCAGGCACGCACACCTAGTACGGGACAGCTCGCAGCAACCGCCCTCCGGGGTCGTCGGGAACAGCGCACGCGCCCCCTTCTGAAGCGACCCCCACCCGCACTCCAGCCTCCCCGCCTGCACCGACCCGGGCCCGACCGTCCGTGCGCGGGCCGCTCGCTCACCTGGAGCACCAGGACCTGGAGCATCTTCGCCGCGCCTCTGGCCCGCTTGCCCTGGACGACGCGCCCGGCGGCGGGCGTGGCGGGCGTGGCGAGCCGCGCGGCCCCTGCCGTCGCCCCGGGGGCGGCCCCTGCCGTCGCGCCGGACGCCTCAGGCCTCTGCGGGGGCCGCGCCCACCAGCTCCACGGGGACTCCAGCTTCCTGCCCTGGACGCGCCCCCGCCTGCAGGCCGGCCGCCACGCCCCCCAGTGCCGCGCCTCGTCTTCCCACCCGACGCCGCCGCCGCGGGCGCGCTCTGGGCTCCTCGTGGCCTCCACACCCCTCTCGTAATGGCGCCCGCCCCCGCGCCGGCCTCGAGGCGTCCAGAAGCCACGTGGGCGCCCAACGGCCCGGACAACGGCCGGCCTTGCGCAGCGCCGCCGTGCGGCGGGGAGGGGCGTGGGGCCCCGCGGTGCTGGGCGCGCGGCTCGCTTCCTGGGCCGCGGGGCGCCCGGGGGCTTGGGGACCTGGGCTGGCCTCCCCGCCGGGAGCGCGCGGGGCCTGCTGGGCTGTCCACCCCCAGCGTCCAGCGGGCCGCGCTCCCCAGGTCTCTGTGCTGGGCTTGCTTGTCTTAGCGGAAGTGTGCACGACCCCGTCCTCTGAGTGGGCCGGGGTCTGCAGCTCCTGTGACTGAAGCAGCCACCAGAGTTCTCACTTGGAAGGCTCTGTCCCCGCACCCAGAAGAAGCTCCTGGCTTCTGATTGGCCCAGCTCTGGCCATCTGGGGAGTGAACCAGCTGATGGAAGACCTTTCTCTCTGTCTTTCCCTCTCTCTCTAACTAGCACTCAAATAAATAAATAATATTTTTTTAAAAAATGAAAGAAACCTCGACACCCCCCCCCCAAATCCTGGGCCAGGAAGCTTTTACAGCTGAATTCCTTAATATTTCAATGGGGGGTGGGGGTGGGCACAAGGTTTCTTAAGCTCTATGTGGAAATGTGTTAATTGATTGGGGCAACCAACAAAATAGTAGAAGACCAGATTAGAGAGAGCATGGGAATTGTTAGGTTCTGTGCTTGGGGGAGCAAGATGTTCAGGTAAGCCTCTAGTTTTAAAAAATAAGCTCGACTCTCTCGGTAACTGACTTTCAAGTAAACCTTTAAACAAAATAAAAATTCAAGGAAAAAAAAAAGCTTGATTCTACAGGCCCCACAGGTGTGTGCTTGACGTCCCCCAGGAGGACCTTGGGAAAGGACAGGTGTGCGCCTGCGAGTCAGGCAGGAAGCTGCTGATGGGGAGCATGGTGTTCACCTGGTGCTGGGGGGGGGGGTGGCGAGGAAGCAGGCTACATACCTGGCAGGCCAGCACACCTGTCGACAGGTGAGACGTGGAAGGTCCTGAGCCTGAAAGGAGGTGGAGAACACGGGCAGGCGATGTGCCAGCGCGGTGGCTGGAGCCCCTGCGTGCGGTGTCCGTCTGCACTTGCATTCAGTTTCCTGCGATGTGCAGGAGAAGCAGCAGGGGAAGGCCCAGGTGCTGGGTTCCTGCCACCCACGTGGGAGATGCAGCTGTATTTCCTGCTTTCAGCCCGACTCGGCCCTGCTACTGTGGGCACTTGGGGAATGAACCAGTGGATGAAAGATCTCTCTCTCTCTCTCCCTCCCTGCCTCCCTCCCTTCCTCCTTCCTGCTCTCTCTCTCTCTCTCATTTTGCATTTCAAATATATAAAATTTTTTTAATGAAGAATGCAAGGGACAACCTTTGTCTTTTTTTCTTTGATTAACTCATGCTGCAAAAGGTGATCCTGAAACATTGTCACAAACCTGCTTCCAGAAAGTGGAACTATTTGTACATCACAGTGGCCTTACCAAGCCCAGGGTCTTTGGCTCACTTGCAGATAGAAATTGACAAGGGGCCAATATGCAGCCCAGAAGGGTTTATGGGGCGCTCATGCTCCAACACAGGGACAGCACAGCAGGGTGAGCTTCCATCAACTTGCTGTCCTATGGGAGCCGAACAGGTGCTTTCATGGGGGTGGGAAGGCATGCCCGTTCCCCCAGTGCACACGGCACTTCAATCTGGCTCAAACCCCTGGGCACAGGACAGCATTTGGCACCCAGCTAGGTGATCTGCACAGGCACCGCTGATTTGGCTTTCACTGTTTTTGCACACGACACACCACAGCAATGGTGCTTGATACCATCACCCCGGAAAGTTCACATGAGGCCATTTTGGGCATGCTTGAACGTTCAGGAGTCCCTACCAGGGCAGCAGGGGTCACTGCCGGTGAGGATCTGACACTCCTCGCTCCTGATTGGTTTGGAGCTAGAAATGGACACGTGTCCAGTTGTGAGGAGCTTGATATTTTTATAAATGAGTCCTGTTTCTCTCCTGTTGCACTGGGATGGATACTCAAAATGAGGCTGCAGCCACCCAGTCTCTTAAGACTGCAGAGTTTCAGAATCTGTACCTGTAACCTGCTCCCCCCTCCCCCAACTCTGATGCTAATGGGCAGATTTTTTGTTTGTTTTTTAAAAGACCTTGCACCATTGTTTTGGACATTTGGTGCAGCAGTTAAGACACAGCTTGGTATGCTGGTAGCCCCTATCAGAGTGCCTGGATTTGAGGCCTGGCTCCACTTTGAATTCCAGCTTCCTGCTGGCCTAGACCCTGGGAGGGAGTAAGTGACAGCCCAAATATTTGGATCCCTGTCACCCACACAGGAGACCCAAATTGAGTTTGGGGCTCCTGGCTTCAGCCTGGCCCAGCCCTGGCTGTTGCAGCCATTTGGGGAATGGATCAGTGGCCAGGAGATCTCTGTCTCTCTGCCTTTCAAATAAACAAATGTAAATAAAAATTCTAAAACTTTACAACATAAACAGGTAGAAAGAGAACAAGGTTGTGGAAAAAAGGAAGACGTAGTATGGTGCTGCCATATCGTCCCCATTGGGTGTCTGGGCCACTTTGGAGCAGAGTAGCTGGGGTTCAGGCTCTGTGGTCTGTAGGAACCCCCAGAAGAGCCCAGGGAAGAGTTGGCCACGTTAAGTGGAAAAAGAAAGCAATGACTGATTACGATGACTTTGCATTTTGGGTCTGGATTTGCCACTCCTTTCCTGATGCGAAGACACCTAAAGCTTAAGAAAAACATTGGGGGCAGGCCCTTGGTGCAGTGGTAAAGCCGCTGGAGCCAGGTCCTATATAAGAATACCTGAGTTCAGGCCGGCATCCTGGCTCACTAGGCTATTCCTCCGCCTTGCGGTGCCGGCACACTGGGTTCTAGTCCCTGTCGGGGCACCGGATTCTGTCCCGATTGCCCCTCTGCCAGGCCAGCTCTCTGCTGTGGCCAGGGAGTGCAGTGGAGGATGGCCCAGGTGCTTGGGCCCTGCACCCCATGGGAGACCAGGACAATTACCTGGCTCCTGCCATCTGATCAGCGTGGTACGCCAGCCGCAGCAGTCACTGGAGGGTGAACCAACGGCAAAGGAAGATCTCTCTCTCTCTCTCTCTCTCTCTCTCTCCACTCTGCCTGTCAAAAAAAAATTTTACTCTGAGATTCTTATAATAAATTTAACCCATTTTTTGTGGTTGTGGTTGGTGTGTTCTAATTTCAGTCACTCTCTTCTAAGGTTTTGGCTTACGTTTCATGGCTACTTTCAGTGCTCTCCCTTTTGCATGAGGAGTTACACTCTTGTTTCTGACTGATTTGTAACATCACACGCTGTCTTTAATTCTACCAGCTACTCTTGCACTGAAAAGCACTTGAACAGATATTTCTCTATTATCTCAGGTATTTACTCTGTCCTCTCATGTTTTTTCCTATTCTTTCTAGCACTACCCCTATATGTGAGAATATAGTCTGGAATAATTGAACTACAACCACGTTATTTTTATCTTTAAAAGGTTGTTTTTAACAAAACAGGTTAAATTTTAATTTTTAACATTTGCAATGTCTTGTTTAAAAAAGATTTATTTATTTATTTGAGAGTCGGAGTTACACAGAGAAGAAGCAGAGGCAGGGAGAGAGAGGTCTTCCATCTGCTGGTTCGCTCCCCAGTTGGCCGCAACAGCCAGAGCTGTGCCAATCTGAAGCCAGGAGCCAAGAGCTTCTTACCAGTCTCCTGTCGCTGCCCCTCTTTGTGGAGGAACGACACAGGACCCTGCGCTGTTCTTTTGTCTGCTCGGCCCTCCCCGGGTTTGCTGCTGGTTCTTCCCAGGTTGGCTACCATCCCTTCCACCTCTGTGGAAGGGCAGTTCCCCCTGCCACCTTCCCCACTTCCGTGGGGGAGCGGCACACCGCTGGCCGGCTCTCTCGGGGGCTGCACAGGTGTTCCTTCAGATAGATGTTCCTGGTGCATGTTGTCTCTCTCCTCCTTCATAGTCCTTTTCCGCCAATCCCAACTCTGCTACCCACACGCCGAGTACGCTGCTCTCCTCCAATCAGGAGCAGGTCCTACAGTTTATTGGTTGAACTGGAGGCAGCTGCGTAGAAGCTGTTTCTCCCTTCTCAGCGCCATATTGTGGGAGAGCAGATGCATAGAATAAGTCTCAAATCCAGTAACAGTCTAGTCCGAGTTGCTCCCCACAGTCTCCCATGCGGTGCAGTTTCTCAAGGGCTTGGGCCATCTTCTGCTTTCCCAGGCCACAGCAGAGGTGCTGGTTCCAGTCCCGGCTGCTCCACTTCCAATCCAGCTCTCTGCATGTTTCCATGTGGGAAACCCAGAGGAAGCTCCTATCTCCTAGCTTCGGATTTGAATAGCTCACTCTGTCGCGGCCAGTTGGGGAGTAAACCAGCAGATGGAAGACCTCTCTCTCTCTCTCTCTCTCTCTCTCTCTCCTTATCTTTCTATATAACTCTTTCAAATAAATAAATAAATCTTAAAAAAAAAAAAAAAGAGAGAGAGGAGCTGGATTGGAACCAGTGCCCGTATGGGAGGCCAGCACTGCAGGCAGCGGCTTTACTCAATACGCCACAGTGCCAGCCCCTACAGTGTCTTTATCTAGAGCAATTATTCAGGCTGGCACCGCGGCTCACCAGGCTAATCCTCCACCTAGCGGTGCCAGCACACCGGGTTCTAGTCCCGGTCGGGGCACAGGATTCTGTCCCAGTTGCCCCTCTTCCAGGCCAGCTCTCTGCTGTGGCCCGGGAGTGCAGTGGAGAATGGCCCAAGTGCTTGGGCCCTGCACCCCATGGGAGACCAGGAGAAGCACCTGGCTCCTGCCTTTGGATCAGCGTGGTGCGCCAGCCACAGTGGCCATTGGAGGGTGAACCAACAGCAAAGGAAGACCTTTCTCTCTCTCTCTCTCTCTCTTTCTCTCTCACTCTCACTGTCCTGTCAAAGAAAAAAAAAATAGAGTAATTTTCCAGACTCTCTCTCTCTTTCTCTTTCTATCTCGGCCTCTCTGTAACTACGCCTTTCAAATAAATAAATAAATATTTAAAAAGCAAAACAAAAAAACCAATATGTGATAGTTGCAGAAAGAATTCTCTGGATCATGGGCTCTGAAGATTCTCCTGCTCAAAATACTATAGATGAGGGCCGGCGCCGTGGCTCACTAGGCTAATCCTCCGCCTAGCGGCGCCGGCACACCGGGTTCTAGTCCCGGTCGGGGCGCCGGATTCTGTCCCGGTTGCCCCTCTTCCAGGCCAGCCCTCTGCTGTGGCCAGGGAGTGCAGTGGAGGATGGCCCAGGTGCTTGGGCCCTGCACCCCATGGGAGACCAGGAAAAAGCACCTGGCTCCTGGCTCCTGCCATCGGATCAGCGCTGTGCGCCGGCCGCAGCGCGCCGGCCGTGGCGGCCATTGGAGGGTGAACCAACGGCAAAAGGAAGACCTTTCTCTCTGTCTCTCTCTCTCACTATCCACTCTGCCTGTCAAAAAAAAAAAAAAATACTATAGATGAAAAAACAAATAAAAAAGAAATACTATAGGCTTCTAAAAATTAATCAGAATCAAATATTTTGAATTTGCAGTGCATGGTAGAAGTCCTGATGATAAGTGTCAAAGTCAATTAATTATAGGAAGTAAGTCTGGATAATTACTCTATTTTTTTTCTTTGACAGGCAGAGTGGACAGTGAGAGAGAGGTCTTCCATCCACTGATTCACTCCCCAGATGGCCACAACAGGCAGAGCTGAGCCAATCTGAAGCAAGGAACCAGGAGCTTCTTCTGTGCCTTCCACACGGGTGCAGGGGCCCAAGGACTTGGGCCATCTTCTACTGCTTTTCCAGGCCATAGCAGAGAGCTAGATCATAAGAGGAGCAGCTGGGACTAGAACCGGTGCCCATATGGGACACCGGTCCCTAAGGCCAGGGCATTAACCCACTGGGCCACTGCACCGGCCCCAATAATTCCTTTTTAAACACAGTAGGCTGGGGCCGGTGCTGTGGCTGTGGCGTAGTGAGTTAAAGCCTCCGCCTGCAGTGCTGGCATCCCATATGGGAGCCAGCTTGAGTCCCGGCTGCTCCACTTCCCATCCAGCTCTCTGCTATGGCCTGGGAAAGCAGTGGAAGATGACCCAAGTGCTTGGGCCCCTGCACCCAAATGGGAGACCCAGAGGAGGCCCAGCTGCCATTGCAGCCATTTGGGGAGTGAACCTACGGACTGAAATTCTTCTCTCTCTCTCTCTCTCTCGCTCTCTTTCTCTCTGCCTCTCTGTGACTCTGCCTTCCAAATGAATTCAAGATTAAGCACTTTTGTTTTCTTTTGGCTGGAGGCACTCTGTCACCAACAATGACAGAATACGGTTTGCTGGGCATCAGAGCAGAAAAGACACACAATTATTTTGAGCCCAGGGAGAACCCTGTGCCAAACAGGATTCACATCCGGCAACTGCTTTAGGCAAAGAAGCACCCAGAGCTGAGTGCCAGCTGCCCGTTGTCCACCTGTCCTTGGGCTGGGAGCTTTCTCAGCCTGTCCTGGGTTTTCTGACCTTGCCACTCTAGGGGAGGCCTGGCCAGGGATGACCCAATGTCCCCTACACAGAGCTTGTCAGGGGCTCTTCTTGTAGTTTGGACTGGGGTTGGAGAGTTTGGAAAGAAAACCAAAGAAATCAGGTCCCTTCTTGTCACCTGGCATCCAGGTGCATGACAGCTGTGACTGACCACGGGTTATCACCAGAGGACTGTCCACATCTGTCAGGGAGGGGCAGTAGCTCCCCCTGCTGGAGCGGAGTCAGCCATTGACCACTTGGGTTCTCTCTCAGGAGTATTTGTCTCTTCTCCATCTGTCCGCTTACCCGGTTATCTGTTTGTATGAGGATGCACTCACATGTGGGGTTTTATTCATGGTTAAAACCCGATATTAAGTTACTCGTCTTGCTGCTCACCGGGTTCCAGATAAGCGCACAAGCAGCTGTCTCGGGCTCGCTTCTGCTAGCGTTTCCATGGACACCCTCGTCTTGTTGGAGCCAACACACTGTGCTCCTGCATCGGAGGCTGGGGGAGCTCTCTGGAGGGTCTAGGCAGAGCAGAACCGCCCCTTGGTGACCCAGCGTGTGGGCCTGTAGAGCTGCAGCCCTCGGGGGCTGGAAGGGCTCAGGACAACTCAGTCTGGGGAGATGCTTCTCTCCCGATACCACCTGCTGGTGCTGATGGAGGCACAGGGCCCTTTAAACCGCCCAGGGGATTCAAGGCTCAAGTTCAGAAAAAAAACTCCATTGCTGTGCTTACGTTGGTTTGCAGGTCATACTTGCTGCTTGTTATGTGAGATTTCCAAGGCAATGAAAAGGTTGATCGTCTTATCTCCTGCAACATGGCTTCCATCAGACACCTAGAACAAGCCCCTATTCTACACCAAAAACTTCATATGGCAGAAAGCAACACAAAATCACTTTTCCCGGAGCTAACAATGAGCCAATGCAAACACCTAGTGCACTCTTGCAAGAATTGTGCCCTCTCGCCCCGTCAGGCCCACTGCTACAAGCAGGAGTGAACCCGCGAGGCCTTGCTCCTAAGAAGCTCTGGCAAGTGGATGTCACCCACATTAACTCCTTTGGTCAACTTAAGTTTGTCCATGTGGTGGGAGATACGTATTCAAAGGCTGTATTTGCAGCAGCCCAATCCGGAGAAAAGGCTAGAAATGTGATAAAGGCGGTTAAGTCAGCCCTGCTGGTCCTCGGTGTCCCCTGGACAATAAAGCCTGATAACGGGCCAGCGTATACACCACAGGAATTTAATTCCTTCCTGAGGTCCTGGAACATACAGTCTGCCACAGGTATCCCATACAAGCCACAGGGGCAGGCAATCATTGAAAGAACTCATAGGATGATTAAAGATCTCTTACAAGGACAGAAAAACAACCGTATGCCCCCAGACGCACAGCTTGCTTTGACTGAGGTCCTTTTCACTATCAAGTTTCTTACTTTTGATTCCAAGGGGTCAGCCTAGCTTATAAACACTGGGGATCCTTTCCATCCCAGACCCCGGCTGGAGGATGTGGAGTTGAACGGACCTGGTGGTAGATTGGAGCTACTTTGGAGGAGGGGGCTTAACATACAACTGGAAGCCTCATCTGCCTTATATATGACATCTTTGAATTTCCTATCAGCCCCATGATGACATTTGGTAGACCAGAGACCCATGAATGTGAGTCACATAGATGGTAAAATTGTCCTGAGCAACCACATTTTTTAAAAGTCCAGAAGAAACAGGTGAAGTTAAATTTGATAGTATGTTTTCATTAACTCAATATATTCCAATATTATCATATCAACCTGCAGTTCCTATAAAATTATTGAGGAGGTATTTTACTTTTATCCAAAAGAATTTAGTGTGTGGTTTTTTTTTTTTTTTTTTTTTTTTTTTTACTTATAGCACACCTCAATTCAAACTAACCACATTTCAAATACTCAGTAGCCACACGTGGCTAGTGGCTGCCCTATTGGTAGCACAGTTAGAGATGAGAGAGAGGCTCAGAAAGTGTAAGTTACTTCCATGAGGTTAGAGAATCGAAACTTGAACCCTCGCTTGGCCTTGGCTTGGGGCACTGTGTCTACGCTCTGCGGCTAAGGCCTTCTTTATGTAAGCAAGTCTTACCAGATGTTTCATAGATTTTGCCCATACCACATATGTACAGAAACCATGTACAGGAACTAGCATTTTCATATATTTCCATTTTTGTTTCCAAAGGAGACCAACCCCAACTTCCTTCCTTACCCCGATGTTTGCTCTTTGTGGCAAACAGCAATCACTTCACTAGACAGATGTGAGCATTCTCTCTGCTGCTCCTTCCAGGCTTCCTGGTTGACTGTCCCATTCCAAGCCCCTGGGCACTTGGTCATCCCCTCTCCTTCTGTGGGTTCTAAGTAGCTCTTTGGTTCAGGGGGGTCATTCATTAATTCAGCAAGTGTTGATGGTTGAAGGGATATGAAGGAGAAGGATTAGGTGCAGGGTCTTTGGGATTGGACAACCCTGGATTTGAATCTCAGGGTCAGTGGATGAATGACCATGGGGACAAAGTTATTTGAGAGTTTCCTCATCAGCACACTGAAGGTCATCACGATGCTGACCTTTCTGGATTTACTGTGAGATGACACGTGTGAAGTGTCACACGGGGAATCAGTATAGCAACAACAATAATGCATGTTGTTCATCGGAGCCCAGTGATATTAACCCTCCCTCCCTTTACTCTCATTATTTCTTTCTTTTTTTTTCTTTTTTTTGAGACAGGCAGAGTGGACAGTGATTGAGAGAGACAGAGAGAAAGGTCTTCCTTTGCCGTTGGTTCACCCTCCAATGGCCGCCGCGGCCGGTGCGCTGTGCTGATCCGAAGCCAGGAGCCAGGTGCTTCTCCTGGTCTCCCATGCAGGTGCAGGGCCGAAGCACTTGGGCCATCCTCCACTGCCCTCCCAGGCCACAGCAGAGGGCTGGCCTGGAAGAGGGGCAACCGCGACAGAATCCGGCGCCCCGACCGGGACTAGAACCTAATGTGCCGGCGCCGCAAGGCAGAGGATTAGCCTATTGAGCCATGGCGCCGGCTACTCTCATTATTTCTTTTGGAGTCAAATTAACTAACCATTATGCCTTTTAGAAAATAAGATTTATTTATTTGAAAGTCAGAGTGAGAGAGAGAAAGAGAGAGAGAGAGAGAGAGAGGTCTTCCATGCACTGGTTTACTCCCCCAAGTGGCTGCAATGGCCAGGGCTGAGCTGGACTGAAGCCAGGAGCCAGGAGCTTCATCCGGGTCTCCCATGTGTGTGGCAGGGGCCCAAACACTTGAACCATCTTCTGCTGCTTTTCTCAGGTCATTAGCAGAGAGCTGGGTTGGAAATGGAGCAGCCGGGACATGAACCAATGCCCAGTTGAGACGCCAGTGTCGTAGGTAGTGGTTTTACCTGCTATGCCAAGTACCAGTCCTGTGCTTGTGTTTATTTTTGTTTACTAACCCAGTCAGTTCTGTGTTTTTTGTGGAGCCAGGAGATCTTGAGGCTTTTTGCCACTTTCCACAGCTGCTGCTTTTAACTCTCCCTTCTCTGTGTCCCTTCTGGTTTGCTCTCAGTTCTTATTTCTGTGTTACCCTTTCCTTCCCCACAGTGTGAATGTGTAACTGCAGTGGATTTTTTAAAAAATGTTTATTTATCTGAGGAGGCAGAGAGAGACAGAGTGAAAGCAAGAGCAAGAGAGAGAGAGAGAGAGAGAGAGAGCGAGAGAGTGAGAGCAAGAGAGAGAGAGAGAGAGATGATCTACTGACTTACTCCCCGTATGCTTGCAGCAGCCAGGAGCCAGCAGCCAAGAACTCAGCCTTGGACTTCTATGTGGGTGGCAGAGACTCAACCATTTGAGCCATCACTTGCTGCCTCCCCAGGTGCACGTTAGTAGGAAGCTACTGGTAGGATCAAGGATGAAGCTGGGACTTGAACCTGGACACTTTGATAAGGGATACTTGCATCCCAAGTGGCCTCTTGGGGTGAGGCCAAATTCCTGCCCCTGATTTTTTTCCTTTTAAATGAGAAATGAGAGCCAATGTATTCTGGGAAATATGTGAGTATATTTAAGACACTAAGAAGCTAGTGAGGGAAATCTTTCTAGGATCCTTAAAATCCGATGAGCCACCACCAGATCGACTTGTAGTAAGGTGATCTGGTCTCTGCATTGATTTTGATTCCATCCTGGGCACCAGCGAGTCTGGGGAACCTGATACTGATAGCACTGACGGTAGCTGGCTCTCCATGTTCGATCACCATGTGCTGGAACTGTGCTACTATTGCATTTATTTTCTCTTTTCACCCTCAAGCCAACCTTTGAGGCAAGCATGTTATTGTTATCGTATTACAGTGGTGGAAGCTGAAGAGGTTGGCAGGTTTGTTTCAGGTCACAGAGGTGGGATTTGAATCCAGATTTTGTTCCTGGAGGGTCCTCCAGCCACCGTCTTTGCTGTTGGTTGACATCAGCCAGGCTTTGCTGGGGGCTCACTTTGACTCGCCCATGGATCAGTGCCTGCTTTTGAGAAAGACTTTTCCTGCCCAGATTTCTCCCTTGCTTCTGTGACTCTAGGGAACTCAGCTGTGCGGTGGAACAGGTTCCAGGCCCAGCCTGTGTGATGTTGCACAAAGCCTTCTGCTTCCCCTCCTAGCATCACTGTGAGGGGTGGCGTGCAGGATGCGAGGAGGGGAACAGAGACTGTGGTCCCAGCAGGCGGTCAGTAAATGGTTATCATGATTGCTGCTGGCACCTGTCTCCCTTTGAGCCGCGTGTTCCGTGTGGTCCCTTCCTCTCTGACCGCAGCTCCCTGCAGACTGTTTCTCTCTGCATGCCTGTGCTGCCCGCAGGCCTCTCTGTAGCCTGACTCCATTCTCCACTGACCAACTTGGATGTTAGGAAAAGGAAGTCCTGTTTTCACCCTGGGGTCCCTGGGGCCGTGCACATCTTCCTACTCCATTCCCTTTCCAAGAGTAGCTCTGGGTCTCCAAACCCCCAGGCCCTGAGCATCTAGCAGGCAGTGCTTTGGGTGATCTCCCAGCTGGGAGTGCAGGACCTGAAGGCTAAGCACCTGTGTGTCCCTGATCTTTTTCTCTCCAGTGGGCTCCCAGCATACATTCCCATCTGGTCCTTACCTGGATCCTCCAGTTACTGCAAGAATCTGACTTGCTTTACTCTCGTGTCTCCCTTTCTCTTTAAAGCATCAGGCCTTTCTTCTCCTTATTCCCAGCCTGGTTATGGCAAAGCCTAACTAGAGGACATGGACAGGCAGGTCCTTTCTGCTAAGTGGGCTACTGTGTCCTTGGCCAAGAACCAATGTTCTCTCTAGATTCGTCGGCCTCCCGGGGTGGGTGCAGAGCCTGGGGGACTTTTGAGGTTAGGTGTGATTGGCTCAGGTGAGGGGAGCTCAGGAAATCTCTTTTGAGGGGGCCTGGTGGCTCCTGAGTTGTCAGAAGGGCCAGGCCAGGGGAGCAAACTGCCCTGTGCTAGAACATTCAGCACTGTCTTCCTTGCTGCCCCTCTGTGTTCTCCTTATGTAGTATGCTAACAGAGTGCTGTCAGCTAGCAAAACAGTGCTCAAGCGTGTGCTGGTGCCTGGGAAGAGGAAGTCCTCAGAACCCGCAGCTTCTGACTCAGGCATCACTGGGTTTGCTGGAGCCGCTAGTCTGTCCTCCGTGCCTCCACCACCCTCGCTGTGTCTGCCGTCTCTACCACGGCCTGTCTGGGCCACCCTTGGTTGGCCTGGGCGTGGCTGTCTTTGTAAGGAGTCACTCCTTCCCCACCTGCCGAGAAGGTGCTTCTGTGTGGGATCTGGCAGTCCGTTTGAGATTACTGATGAGTGGAAGGGTCTCTCTGGTGCGCACCTCATGTCTGGTGCTGGTCTGTGGCCTTGTGCTGAAAGCCCTGGGACAGCTGTTCCACACTGGAGCTGTTGAGTGGTGGGTGACGCAGTTGGGGGGCTAAGGCTGCTGGGATGCATGCGAGACCTGCGAGTGTGTCAGTCCTTTCATACTGGCAGAGCAAGTCTAGCTCTCTTGTTTTTCTGATCAGTGCCATCATGACTGCTCATCCATCCATCCATCCATCTGTCCATCTGTCCATCCATGCACCCATGCATCCATCCATCCATCTGTCCATCCATGCACCCATGCATCCATCCATCCATCCATCTGTCCATCCGTCCACCCATGCACCCATGCATCCATCCATCCATCCATCCATCTGTCCATCCGTCCATCCATGCACCCATGCATCCATCCATCCATCCATGCACCCATGCATTCATGCATCCATCCATCCATCTGTCCATCCATCCACATTCCAGGGTTGATGGTTAAGAGAACAGATGTTGGAATGTTCACGGCTAGGCTTGAATTCCAGCTCTGCCACTCACTGAGTATGTGAGGTTGGTTACATTTTTAAACCTCTCCTTGCCTGAGACATGAACTGAGATTGAAGTAAAAAATAACAAAGCCTATCTCATAGTGTTTATAAAGGGCTCTGTGTCTTCCAACTTTTTCCCCTATTGAGTGTGTGTTAATAAATATTATTTCTGGAAGAAAGGAGATACTTATATGAGGGTCAGTGGCTCTCTTGGGCATTTCCCAAAATATTTTGCCCAATTTCCTACATCGATGATGCCTGCAAGAAGTGTAGGAATTTGTTAGGAGTTATTATTTTTCCACAATTGCCAGTTCAACAATGACACTTGAGTTTTATTTATTTATTATTTCAGCTTTATTTATTTGAGAGGGAGGGAGGGAGATGGAAGAGAAGGAAGAGAGAGAAAGAGAGATAGAGAGAGAGAGATAGAGATACATCTCCCATCTGCTGGTTTGCTCCCTAAACACCTGCAAGCAGCCTAGGAAGAGCCAGGCCAAAGCTAGGAGCCGAAAACTCAATCTGGGTCTCCCTGTGGGTGGCAGGTGCCCCAGTCCTTGAGCAATCACTTGCTGCCTGCGTTCCAGGGTATGAATTAGCAGGAAACTGGAATCTGGAGTGGAGCTGGGACTTGAGCCCAGGCGCTCCAGCATGGGATGTGGGCATCCCCAAATGGGTGGCTTCAGCATAGCACCAAATGCCCGCCCCAAGGCATGACTTTCTAACAGAAAGAACTGGCCTTTGGTGATTTCAGCTCTAGATGCCAAGGCCAGTTTTCAAGGAGCTCTGAGAGATTGGCTAGGTGATGAGCATCTTCATGAAGCCATTTGTCAAAGAGGACACTTGAGTCTGCCTATCCCATTGACCCAGGAAAGGAGATTTTATCCGAGCCAGCCCAGACAATTTGCAGGCTCAGACCAGAAAGGGATTTGTCAGTGTTTAACTTGACTAACATCCCACAGCCTACCTTCGTGTGCTGTTAGAATCCTTTCCAGTGTAATGTGTGAAGAAACATAGGCCCCCTGCCTACGCTGTCCCAGAGCTGCAGCACCAACAGCCTCCAAGTGTGTGCAAATTGGGAGACAGCTGGATCCCACATCTCCCCATGACATTTGCTGAAGCAAATGCCTGTTAATAGGTGCGTGGTTCCCCTGGTCTCAGTGATAAAGATGTACCTGTTCCTGGGAGCCCTTGGGAGCAGATCTTTGGGGAGGGCCTTCGCACTCATTTTAATTGGTGGTAGACAGATGTGTTGGAAAAGCTTACAGTGTCCCCGCCACCATGTATCTCAGAAGAACATTGCGAAGTAACAGTCCCTTTGCCCTACTGTGCCTTATGTCCTGGACTTTAAAGACTGGCAACATGGTTTGTTATCAAAGCTCTGTCGCTTTGGGATGCAGTGTCCGCTGATTCGGTGGATGAAATGGTTTTAAGGTCATGAGCTTCACTTCAGTAATTCTCAAACCTTGCTTTGCAAAGCCTCAGAGCTTTTATCTCAAGGGATGAGGGTGTTATTTCCAAGACAACATTATTTCTACTTCATATTAATACAAATTGCAATGTACATTGTCGTTGTAAAGTGACTTATACATTCAATGCACTCCCGTTCCCATTTATCTGGTCTTCATAGGAAACTCTGGGTGAGTGAGTAGGCAGGTTGTTTTGTTCATTAGTTTGTTCAACATGCGTTTGCTGAATGATTCAGAGAGGTAGGGTAAACTCTGACGTTTGACATCAACTTAGAGTTGGAGATAGACCATTGCCTGAGTCTTCTGATCTCAGCCAGGCATCTGTGTCAGGTCTTATCTGCTCAATACCCTGTGGATGGAGCCAGATTATTAACCTTAGAATGTGTCAGTGAGGGGCCGGCGCCGCGGCTCACTAGCCTAATCCTCCGCCTTGTGGCGCCAGCACACCGGGTTCTAGTCTCGGTCGGGGAGCTGGATTCTGTCCCGGTTGCCCCTCTTCCAGGCCAGCTCTCTGCAGTGGCCAGGGAGTGCAGTGGAGGATGGCCCAAGTACTTGGGCCCTGCACCCCATGGGAGACCAGGATAAGTACCTGGCTCCTGCCATCAGATCAGTGCGGTGTGCTGGCCGCAGTGCGCTGGCCGCGGCGGCCATTGGAGGGTGAACCAACAGCAAAGGAAGACCTTTCTCTCTGTCTCTCTCACTGTCCACTCGACCTGTCAAATAAATAAATAAATAAATAATTAAAAAAAAAAAAAGAATGTGTCAGTGAGCATCCTTTTAGCAGGATGGGAAATCCGCATCGTGTGGTCACTTAGTCTGCGGGGTGAAGAGGGGATGGGCTTGGTGCTTGTTCTCGGAGAGCAGGACTGGGCTGCTGGAGTCTCATGGAGACCTTGGATGCTCTTCATCTTTGGACGCTCCCCAGATGGTCCCCTTCCTGGATCCTTTCTCTTCTCTAAATGATTCTGGGAATACCCACGTGGAGAGCCAGTAACAGGAAAAGAAGGAAGGGTACGTGAGAAGGAGAGGCTGGAGGCGCAGCCTGAGGCTGGAGCGGAAGGCAGAAGCCAGGAGCCCCTCCTGGACTTGGAGCCCATGAATTGGCCGTGGCGTGAAGGCCTTTGCCAGCAATATGGCGGCATGTTCCAGTTCCTCTTCCTTCGGCTTTTCCCAGCTGCTCTGACGAACACCAAGCTTAGACTGGTTTAACAGTGATTATGTTAGGAGGATTTTCTAACATCCACGCCTGGATTACTCCTTCTCTGATTTCTTAGCAGTGGTCTTCTGTGGACTCCGAGGGTTCCAGGCTCAGCTTCCTGACCAGTTCAGTGACTGTTTATAAGCTCTGACTTTCAATCAATGCAGAAAATACAAAAAGCACAGGAAAGAAAGAGAAAGTAATCATCTGGCACTGAGAACACTTTTGTCATTCCAGTATTTTCCTGTGCATATAAATATGTGTGTTTCTCTTTGTTTTTGTTTTACAAAAATAGTCTCACACTGTAATATTGTTTTATAGCCTTCTCTTTTTGCACTGATACACTGTAAACATTTTATCATATCACATCTTTTTCTACAAGAGAATTTTTAATAGCAGCATAAATTTTCATTGAATATGCCAAAAACAACCCAAGCCAGCTTCTATTATTTAAACAGTGGTTATTGAATCATTGTTATAAATAACATATTTATATATTTATTTTAAAAGCTTTCAATTTATTTATTTGAAAGGGAGAGAAAGAGAAATAGATATTTTATCCTCTGGTTTACTCCTCAAATGCCCATAACAACTGGTACTTGGCCAGGCTGAAGCCCGGAGCTTGGAACTGAATCTGGGTCTCACACATGGGTGGCAGGGAACCAAGTATTTGAGACATCACCTGCTGCCCCCTAAGGTGCGCATTAGTAAGAAGCTGAAATTGGAAGGGGAGCCAGAACTCAAATCCAGTTATTTTGATATGGGATGTGGGCATTCCAAGTGGCGTCTTGCCTCTGTGTCAAATGCTATTCCTTTTTATCTTTATGGATGGCTATTGATAAATACTTCCTTTTTAATTAAGGGTTTATTATTTTTACTTATTTGAAAGGCAGTGTGTTGAGAGAGAGGGAGAACAAGAGTGAGAGTGAGAGCAAGAGAGAAAGAGAGAGAGAGTGAGAGAGAGAGAGAGAGAGATCTTCCATCTGTTGGTTCACTCCCTAAATGGCTGCAACAGCCAGGGTTGGGCAAGGCTGAAGTCAGGAACTTGGAACTCTATCCAGCTCTTCCATGTAAGTGACAGGTACCCAAGTACTTGAATCATCATCCACTGTTTTCCCAGGTGCATTAGCAGGGAGCTGGGTTGGAAGTAGAGCAGCCAGAACTTGAACTGGTGCTCATATGGAATGCTGGCATTGTAGGTGGAAGTTTAATCTTGTACCAAAACGCCAGCCCCAATAAATATTTTCTATAGTTAACTTCATTTGTTAGTTAGCTTTTGCTGTGTAACAAAATATCCTACAGCTTAGTGGTGTCAGACACCAACTATTTATTTAGCTCTGCAGGTCTTCATGGTCTTCATGGTCTTCATTTTGGGCTCAGCAGTTCCTTTGGTCTGGGTTGAGATTAGTGGCTTTAGGTTTGGCTGGCTCATGCATTTGCAGCTGACTGGTGAATTGCTTGGGGAAATGTGTTATCTCATCTCCTAGCAGGCTTGGTTTGTTTCCACAGCAGCCATGGAGTTGCAAAAGCAGCAAAAAGCTAAGTCCTGATGTACAAATTTTTCCAAGTTTTTGCTTTCATCAAGTTTGCTTCTGTCCCTCCGGCCAGAGCATGTGACATGGTCAAGCCTGGAACAAGTTGGAGAGAGAATTGCTGAGGGGCATGGCTACAGAAGGCACGAAAATATAGAGCCCATTTTTTTTTTGAAGATTTATTTATTTATTTGAAAGTAAGAGTTACACAGTGGGAGGAGAGGCAGGGAGAGGCAGAGAGAGGGAGAAAGAGAGAAAGAGAGGGAGAGAGAGAGAGGTCTTTCCATCCCCTGGTTCACTCCCCAGTTGGCTGCAACGGCCAGAACTGTGCCGATCCGAAGCCAGGAGCCAGGAGCCTCCTCCAGGTCTTCTCAGGCCCAAGGACTTAGGCCATCTTCTACTGCTTTCCCAGGCTATGGCAGAGAGCTGGATCGGAAGTGGAGCAGCTGGGACTTGAACCAGTGTAGAGACCAGTATTGTAGTCGACACATGAAGATTTCTAAAATTGGAATTTCTGGGTGTGGCCATTGTTAAAATTTACAAATTCAGCTGGAGTACATGTATTTTCAAATCATCTTGGTCACTGGATCTAATCATTATTTCAATGATTAGATCTAATCTAATCATTATTTTAATCTACCCCACCCCCTGAAAATGACATTGTTGCTTTTGACAGATGCGTGCATTAGGAGGGAAGCCATCACGTATGTTCTAGATTTCAGGTGAAAGCCCCTGCAGGTGTGCCCCAGCTGATACCATGTAGAACCGAAGAACTGCCTGGCTGAGCTTAGCTAATTCATAGAATAGTTTTTGTTTTCCACTTACAAAGTAAAAGAACAGGGCTGGCTTTGTGGCACAGTAGGTTAAGCCATCACCTGCAAGGATGGCATCCCATATGGTGCCTGTTCATGTCCTGGCTGCTCCATTTCCTGTCCAGCTCCCTACTAATGGCCTAGGAAAAGCAGCAGATGATGGTCCAATTCCTGGGGCCCCTGCCACCCGCATGTGAGACCCAGATGAAGCTCCTGGCTTCTGGCTTTAACCTGGCTGTTGTGGTCATTTGGCAAGTGAACCAGTGGATAGAAGATCTCTCTCTCTCTCTCTCTCTCCTCTGTCTCTGTAACTCTGCCTTTCAAATAAATAAATAAATAAATAAATCCTTAAAAAGTACAAGAACAGTACCTGCTCAATGTAAAAAACCAGAAACAATGCATGTGCCTAATCATTAATGTTTTCCCAATAGTTAATTTATTCGGGCACTTTTCTTGTTGTTGGGTTATTTGTGTATTTATAATATATGTAGAACCTGCGACTCTGCATTCATTAGTGAAATTTGTCCATAGTTAACTTTTTTGGTCTGCTATCTTTGACGAGTTTTTACTATTTTCTTAGAAACATCTGTGAAATTCTCATATTTTGTTGTTTTCCAATGCTTAGAAAGAATCCAATTGGTAAATGACTTAAACAATGTTTTTTAAAAGTTTGAGCAGATTTGCCATACCTCCCAAATAAAACAACTTTTTGGACCTAGTACTTTTCCTTGGATTAGTTACTTGATGATTTTTTTTCATTGTATTTCATAAATCGTCATGATATACTTTCAAGTATGTTTTCCTAAGAATAATCATTTAATTGAATTTCTAATTTATCATCCAAGGACTTTATACACATTTGTTACTTTGTAGTGATTTGAAAAATTGCTTTGCCATCTGTGCATCTCTTTTCTCATTCTTCGTGAGAAGATCCTATTTTTAATTCTTGAAGTTTTTCTTGATGAACTCTGCCAGAGCGTTACTGTTTCATTTTTCCCCACAAATATCCAACTCTGGGGCGAGCGTTTGGCCTGGCAGTTAAGATGCCTGAATCTCACCGCACAGTACCTGGGTTCAAGCCCTGGCTCCAGTTCCCACAGGTGCAGAACCTAAGTGGCAATGGCTTGGGTAATCGGGTGCCTGCTTCTGCCCAGATGGGAGACCTGGATTGAGTTCCCGGCTCCCAGTTTTGGCCCTGGCCTAGATCCAGCTGTGACGAGGTTTTAAGGACTGAACCAGTAGATGAGAATTCCATCTCTGCCTCTTAACAACAAACAAAAAACCCAAACAAGCAACAAATAAACAGCAACAACCAAAAGAAGCGTAAATCACCTCTTACATTTACCCTTCAATTCTGTTCATTTTGTTCTGTTTCCTGGTACATAAATTTCTACTTTATTCTTCATTTTTTCTGAGTTTAATTGATCCTTCCTAGTTTCTTGAGCTATATGCCTCTCTATATTTTTAATTTTATTTACTGGTTTGTCAAAGATTGGAAAATATGCTGGTCTACCTCTATGATGGTGATTTTTTCACCACCATTGTATGTTAAACAAATTGTGCTTTAGATTTTTTTTTTTTTTTTTGACAGGCAGAGTTAGACAGTGAGAGAAAGAGACAGAGAGAAAGGTCTTTCTTCCATTGGTTCACCCCCTAAATGGCCGCTACGGCCGGCGTGCTGTGCTGATCCGAAGCCAGGAGCCAGGCGCTTCCTCCTGGTCTCCCATGTGGGTGCAGGGCCCAAGCACTTGGGCCATCCTCCACTGCACTCCCTGGCCATAGCAGAGAGCTGGCCTGGAAGAGGGGCAACCGGGACAGAATCCGGCGCCCCAACCGGGACTAGAACCCGGTGTGCCGGCGCCGCAAGGTGGAGGATTAGCCTATTGAGCCACGGCGCCGGCTAATTAAACAGTCTTAAATTCTCTTAAAAGCTTAGTGATCATAGTAATGTCAGTGTTACGTTTTTGGTATTTAATAGAAATGAGATAATCAATGCAAAGTGCTCAGCGTAATGCAGGTATATGGAACGGCCTTCATGATTGATTTCATTATTATTGATGTACATTTTATGAATATGAAAGGCCCATCTTTGTCCTGGGTAGTGTTTTTTTGACTTAAATTTTATCCAATATTGACATTTCCACTCGTGACAGTTCCCATTTCTTAATTTTCATTTTATGCCATTTATTTCAGCAAGTCTCTTGCAAATCACATATGTTTGAATCCTGATTTTTTTTCTTCCAAATTGTGAATCTTCATCTTTTAATGAGATAACAGTCCATTCCCATTTTTGCCAAAAAAGGCATTTGGCAAGTTTTTTTCCCTTCTTCCTTCGGCCAGCCCACTCTCCTGCCTGGGAGGATTTTAGAGCTAGAATTTATGAAAAAATGTAAATATATTTGATTTCCTATGAACTGTTATTGATGTATACATTATTTCACATGATTCCAGACTTTTTGAGATGTGACTACCAAAGTTCACTTGTTTCATTTTTCACCTCTTACTTTATGGACCCATTTTCCTCTTGTCAAATTAATTGATTAATTCATTATTCCAATCATTAAATATTAATTTTTTAATCAAATATTTATTAAACACATACTTTTGGTTAGAGTTAGAGTTCAATGCAGGCATCAGCATGTGCTGGGGGCAGAGTACGTGACAAAGAACCTGGTCTGTGTCTTCACTGGATCTACATTTAGAGGACGAGAGAGGCGAAGAAGGAAGCAAATGCACAAACAGGGTGCCCGGTAGAACAAATACAAAGTCCATACGTAGGGGTCCCAAGGGGAGAGTGGTGCATGTGTGTGGCACCTGGCTAGAACACTGAATGTGAGAGCTTCCTGTGAAGGTCATGTCTGTGCTGGCGCCGTCAGGAAGAGGTGGCATTGGCTGTGCGACCAGAGGAAGAAGGGCATGCGGGGGAAAAAGACCAGCGTGTGCAGAGACACTGAGAGCAAGTAGTTTTATTCCAAAGTTGCTTTCATATAAATTCATTTTTATGATCCACAGTTAAAAGGATTAATTTAAAAAAATAACTGCCAAGGCAGGCTAATCCAATTGGAGCGTTTGAGAATGGGTCTGAAGACCAATTGGAAGGCCCTCCATTCATTCCCTGCCCCCTCCCTCCCTCCATCCATCCAACCGTCTGTCTGCCTTTCTGTCTGTCCGTCTATGCGTCCATCCACCCAATAAGCATCTACTGAGTGCCTATTGTGTGTCAGGCCCTGGGCTGGTTGTTGACCGTGTAATAACACAAGCACATGCCCGAGTGTAGAGGCTGGCTGTGCGAACAGCCTGCCGGGGCCATGTGGGTAAAATTTAGCACTTCTCATGGAGTGGGCTGGACCATGGGGCTGGGGGGAGCCACGTGTAATGTACTCTGCAGAGCCCAGAGCAAGGAGGAGGCTGGCGGGAAAGAGCTGAGAGCAACTCCTGCCAGATGGCTTCTCTCTTCCCCCAAGGAAGTGCAGACTTCATGCTGTGATATGATACACAGAACAGTGCTTCCTGTGGGGTTGCAAGGGCATTTTGAATCTAAAGACTACAGCTTGTTGATGTGTGAAAGAATTCTTTTTTACTTCTTCAGACTTTGTGAAGGGATAATCAGACCCAATTTTATAAGCCAGGGAGGAGATACTTGGGGTGAATTTAAATGCACCCATCCTAGTGGCTGGACCCCTAATGAAATGAGCTGTCACCTGTTGGGGGCTTCTCGGATGCACCCACTTGGTATCCTGTAGCTGTCACAAAGTAGCTCAGGTCCTCTTCTAAGTGGCCAATTATCTGCAGTTGATCAGATTCTGATACTGAGTCTTGTTTTATTCGACCCTAACTTCCAGAAACCTTACAGTTTCCTTAAAAAAAAAATTTATTGATTGATTTGGAAGGCAGAGTTACAGAGATAGAGAGGGAGAGACAGAGAGAGAGAGAGAGAGAGATCTTCCACCTGCTGGTTCCCCAAACGGCTGCAAAGGCTAGGGCTGGGCCAGGCCAGAGCCAGGAGCCAGGAGCCAGGAGTCAGGAGCTAGGAGCTGCTTCCAGGTTTCCCACATGGGTGCAGGGACCCAAGCACTTGGGCCGTCTTGAGCTGCTTTCCTAGGTGCATTTGCAGGAAGCTGGATTGGAAGTGGAGCAGTGCTGGTGTTGCAGGTGGCGTCTTAACTCGTTGTGCCGCAGTGCTGGTCCTAAACCTTATTGTTTTCAACAGTGAACTAGGGAGAGATTTAGACTACTTGATCTGTGTACACCTCTCAAGTTCAATCATTTGCTTATTTATTTATGCCCCTCTCTAGCCTTTTTCCCTCCCACCTTGCTTCCTTGCTGGCTCCCTTCCATCCATCCATCCTCCCGTCCACCTAGTATTTAATTGAGTACCCGCCGTGTGCCAGGCACTGTACGAGCTGCTCAATCAATGACAGCAGAAGAGACAGACTCTACACTTGGAGCTTATCATCTATGAGGGGAGACAGAACAGCAAACGATGACACAGATAATGTCATTGTCAGTATAAGTGCCGTAAGTGAGAAGATATATGGTGGGTGAGACTGTGTATCAAAACAGCCTCTCTTACTTTGAGACTCAGAGAAGTCTTTCTGGACAAACACTTGGTGAAGATGGTCAGGAAACCATTCCCAGCAGAGGGCACAGCCAGTGCAGTGGCTCTGAGATAGGCCAGGGCGTGGTGACATTAAAGAAGCTCATGAATTCGCCGTCAACTCACAATACCAGTAGGAATAGCAGCTACTACTTCCTAAGAGCCGCTGTTTTCTGGGCGCTGTGCAGTCCTCAGCTGTGTGTTCTTAACTGAATTGCTTCCATCTGTGTCTCTGTAGGACAGGATGACAATGGTCGTACCTAATGTCACTGGGTTGTTGTGTGGATCCAGGGTGATGTCTAAGTCCTTAGCACTGTGTCTGGGCCATGGTATGTGCCTAGGAGAAATACCATGCAATTGCTGGAGTGTTTATGAATGGTGTTGGGTGGGAAGGCGTTCTTGTTGGGGCCCAGGGCTTGTCTGGCTCTTTGTTGGGGTCACTCTCAGAGCTTCTGCAGACCTGGAAGTCGGCCACTCAGCACGGCCAAGCAGGTGAAGCACCTGCTTCTCCATCTGCTCACCCAGAACGAGGGGAGGGAGAGGCCAGCGCAGCGTGGCCTTCGGGCAGCAGGCACATTGGAGGTTGGCGGCTGGTGTTTGGTTGGCGCTGTGGAGGACACAGAGGGTCAAGGGCAATCATTATCACAGGACGGCTTAGTGGAAACCGTGCGTTCCGTTCCTTATCTGTTTTTGAGGCCAGTGCCTTCCTTGTTCTTGAACCGTGGGGAAAACATCTCCTACAAGTCCCTCTCCTGAGAGCCAGAGCCATTTCCCTGCTACAAACAACAAATAGCAACATAGCCAGTGTGAACAGCGCCTTCTCAGCCAGGGGAAACCCTCATTTGTGATTATTTATCCGTAAGAACTCTTTGCATATTACTAGGCTTGGAGAGAGAAGGAAGCCAAGAATGCCCAGGTACTCCTGTCCAGGACCTGTATCTTTCACTTGAGTGAGTGGCCCCCTTGGGTGACTGGGATATTTGGCAATATCTGGAAACATTGTGTTTGTGACAGTCTGGGAAAACAAGGTTGCTGCTGGAATCCGGTGAGTAGAGACAAGGGATGGTGTTGAAGGAAGACTCCCAGGACAGCTGTCAAAAATGCCCCTGATGCTATGGGTGAGACACCCTCATCTACTACTGCCTGTCAAGTATTGTTTTTGTAAAGCCAGTTGTGGGGAGGGTCCTGATTCTTGTGCAAAATTGTGTGTGTGTGTGCATGCGTGTTTGTGTTCATCTAAACTGATGCGCTCTCTTGGATCATTTTCCCTAAGAAGTTTTAGTCATCTGCCATCAATTAAAATACTTTGTTTTTGAATATACAATGTGAAGTTTGAAATCCTATGGTTGTGATAAGGTACCCCGCGAGCAGTCACTCTCCCCACCTCCACTCCTGTCCTCAGGCCTTCAGTTCCCGCGTCTGGGGGAAAACCATGCTCTGGTTATTTAGGTATTCATAGAGAGAGATTCCACATCTGCTTCTTGCATCCTTCCTAGTACCTTATGCACAGTTTTTCCTTGCTGCTTGCGTTTCACTTGATGACCTGTCTTAGCGATGTGTCCATATTGTCCCATCCTGAATGGCTTCATTAATTCTGAGAGCTGCACAGTGTTCCTTTAAGGACAGGGATAGGAGATGTGTGGCCCACGGGCGGATAAGACCTGCAAGTCATTTGATCTGGTGTTTCCAAGGCAACCGCCAGGCTGGACTTGAAAGTCGATGAATCTTAGGCTCATTTTTAAAAAAGATTTATTTATTTGAGAGGCAGAGTTACAGAGAGAGAGAGAGAGGGAGTGAGAGAGATCTTCCATCTGCTGGTTCACTCCCCAAATGGCCACAACAGTCAGGGCTGGGCCAGGCTGAAGCCAGGAGTGAAGAGCTTCATCCGGGTCTTCCATGTGGGCAGCAGGGGTCCAAGCACTTGGACCATTTTCTGCTGCTTTCCCAGATGCATTAACAGGGAACTGGATTGGAAGTAGAGCAGCCGGGACTTGAAACGATGGTCTGATATGGGATGCTGGAATCACAGGTGGCAGTTTAAGCCGCTGCATCACAGCGCCAGCTCTAGCAGGCTACTTTTTTTTTTTATCTTTTATTTAATGAATATAAATTTCCAAAGTACGACTCATGGGTTACAATGGCTTCCCCCCCCATACCGTCCCTCCCACCCACAACCCTCCCCTTTCCCACTCCCTCTCCCCTTCCATTCACATCAAGATTCATTTTCGATTATCTTAATATACAGAAGATCAGCTTAGTATACCTTAAGTAAGGATTTCAACAGTTTGCTCCCACACAGAAACATAAAGTGAAAAATAATAGATGATTTTTTAAATGATGATGAAATCAGATCAGACCTATTGTCATGTTTAATCCCAGTGAGAGTCAAGTTGGGAATTGATAATTTCTTTTTTTTTTTTTTTTTTACAGAAGATCAGTTTAGTGTACATTAAGTAAAGATTTCAATCGTTTGCACCCCCATAGAAACACAAAGTGAAATATACTGTTTGAGTACTCGTTATAGCATTAAGCCTCAGTGTACAGCACGTTAAGGACAGAGATCCTACATGAGGAGTAAGTGCACAGTGACTCCTGTTGTTGACTTTACAAATTGACACTCCTGTTTATGGCATCAGTAATCTCCCTATGCACCAGTCATGAGTTTCCAAGGCTATGGAAGCCCCTTGAGTTCTCCGACTCTTATCTTGTTTAGACACGGTCATAGTCAAAGTGGAGGTTCTCTCCTCCCTTCAGAGAAAGGCACCTCCCTCTTTGAAGACCTGTTCTTTCCACTGGGATCTCACTCACAGAGATCTTTTTGCCAGAGTGTCTTGGCTTTCCATGCCTGAAATACTCTCATGGGCTTTTCAGCCAGATCCGAGTGTAGCAGGCTACTTTTTAAGCTGATAATCTTGCATGGCCTGTGAATTATGCTATAAATATGCAAATCGTCTTTGCCAGGGAAAAAAAATGGGTTCCCCAGCCCAGCAGCATGGCCATACAGTCTCCTGCAGATCAGCACTAGGTCATTTCAAGTCTTTAGCTGTCCCAGACTGTGCTGCAGTGGACCTGCTGGGTCCTAACTGTGGACACACATGTGTGAGCACATCTCTAATGCAAGGTCTTGTGAGTGGAACTTCTGGGTTCAGCACACGTGCATGTTAAATGTGGGTAACGATTCTTGGCAGCAGCGGTTTGCTCCTGTGTGCTGTGCATGCTTTGTGTGCCCCACTTGATTGATTATACCCACTTTGGGTTATAGTCTTTGCAACTCACTCATGGTCCATAGGGCACAGCAAGAGCCTCTGTCTGCAGCCAGTTCTTCAAGACCAGCTGCACCTGCCCCCCTTCCCCCATGGGCTTTCTCCTAAGGGAAAGTAGGAGGCATGGGTTCTCTTGCTTAAAGAAATTTGTTAACCCCCCAGGGGTGCCTGCTGCTGGATTGGGAGTGAGGTGGCATTTAGAGCCTGCTGGCTGTGGTCTCCCTGTGCAGACTGGAAGTTGTGGGGTGTCTTTATCTGCAGGAAGCAGCTCTGAGAGCGGAAGAGGAGTGAAAGTAGATGGAGAGCTGGGGGAATTAGAAGGGGAGGAAGTCGTGGGAGAAATGCCTTTTTTTTTTTTTAAGGACAGACACGGCAGATTTCTCCTGCCCATCTCGTTGGAATGCCAAGCAGGAATTAAATGGGAAGTCGGGCTGCTTCTGCCAGACCGGCTCAGCATCCAGCCCTACCAGGCTCCTGGAGTTGCAGGCTGTTGTCTGAGCTGGCGAGGGTCCCCTCCCTGGAGTCTCTTGCAGGAACTGGCTGGAAGCAGCATCTTCTTTGAAGGAAGATGTAAGAAGCCACAAAGACACCATGCACTGGCTGAAGCCATGCAAGTAACTCTGGCCTGGCAAATCCATCCCCTAAGTTTGTACCAGGGCTGGTGCAAAAAGCTAAGGTACCTGGATATGTATGTCTCGCGTGCTGAGGTCTCCCAGCTCCTGGAGCAGTACCTGGTACACAGAAGGCACTCAAAGAACATTCACTGAAAATAAGGAACAATGCTTGGCAGATGTAGCTCTGTGTCTGCTAGGCTTCTTCGCCCTGGGGACAGACTTGATGTTTAACTCATAGTCAGTTGACAAACACCTTCACCAAGCAGAGCAAATGCTGGCTGAGAAAACTGGGATGTGTATGGGGTGGGGCGGGGCTCTTTTATCTGGTGTGCATGATGTTACATCTCTGAAACTTGGATTTCTCTGCAGATCAGGGAGAAGACCCAAAGAGGCAGGGAGGAAGGATTTGCCCCTGCATTTACCAAAAGTAACCTTTTTATTTTGGAATTATCCTGGACCTTCAGAAAAGTTGTGAAGTGTGTCCAGACAGTTCCCCCTGAATACCTCTCTCCTGGTTTCCCCCAATATTAACATCTTAGGTAACCACAGTACATTTGCTCCTGCTCTTCTGGCAAACGGCGGTGAGCCTGTGCTGGAGAGAGAGAGAGCAGTCACATCTCAAACAGGAGCAAAGAAAAGAAAGGGTGGCTTGGGACCAAGCTTATTCCTTTTTCAACAGCCCTCATGCACAAACTACCAAAGAGGTGCAGAAGAACTATCACCCAGGGGTTAGCAGCCCATGAAGCTCTCACAAAGCCCCAGCTCTCAGCACTACCCTGAGGTTGAAGCCTTTAATCATGGGTCTTTGGGGGACACCAAACCATGTCTAAGCTGTACCATAGGGTCATCAGAAATCCTGAGAATCCATGATGGTGATAGCAGAATGGAAATACCAGCTGTGGTAATGATAGGAGTAAGTGATTAAGGTGGTGCTTATTCTGTGCTAAGTCCTTCTCCTGGAGTAACTTATTTGATGCTTTCAGCGTCCTGTGCAGTGCAGGTACAGTTGGAACAATTCCCATTTTACAGATGAGTAAGCTGAGGCAGAGCAGTTGAGGCGGAGAGGTCACACTGCTAGCCTCTAGCTCTTACTCGAGGTCCGAGTTGTCTGGCTCCAGTCTCCCACTCTTCACGACTTTCTGCACAGTGATGGTAATAGCTGTCATCCCTTGATGATAATGTGTTTTGGACACGAAGTTTTACATAGAATATTTCTAAACCTTCCCCCTGACTCAGAGAGCTGTGAAGAGCCCTGATTTTGTTGTCCTGCTTCAGGACAAAAATGCATGACCTCAAGATTTGTGAGCAAGAGCGGGAGGGGAGCGTGTGTGTGTGTGTGTGTGTGTGTGTGTGTGTTGCTGGAGGGAGCACTTCCACTGCCTTCTGTCCTAGTTCTTTTCCCGATATATCTAGCCAGGTCTGCTCTGTGCACCTGGGCATGGTACTGCTAGGTCTTTTCTCTCCCAGCAGTGGCGAAGATTCGCGAAGCTTGGTCAGAACAAGAACAATCAGGAGTGCCTTGATTCTGAGAGCCAAACAAGATAATACTTCAGTTAATCAGCAAGCACAAGCCTTGGGCTCCAAGAGGCTAAGTGGTTTCTGCCCTAGATCTTGCAGATAGCTGGCAGGCAGGGTCCATATAAAAGCAAGGTTTGAGCGGCATGTTTTGGGTTGGGAAGAGGAGGAGCATGGCAGGGCCAACACAGCCATGGAAGGGTTCTTGGAGGTGGGGAAAGCACCTCATTTTCTTTAAAAATTTGGGGCTATTTTTAATTATTTGAAAGGGGGAGGAGGAGGGAGGGAGAGAAAGAGAAAGAGAAAGAGAGAGAGAGAGAGAGAGAGAGAGAGAGAGAGAATATTCCATCTGCTGGTTTACTCTCCAAATATCGACAGCATCAGGGCTGGGCTACACTGATGCTGGGAGCCAGGAACTCGATCCGGTCTCCACCGTGGGTGGCAGGGACCCAGAAGCTTGAGCCGTCATCTGCTGCCTCCCAGAGTGAGCATTAGCAGGAAGCTGGAGTCAAGAGTGGAGCCAGGACTTGAACCCGAGCCCTCTGATAGGGGCTGCTGGCGTCCCAAGTGGTGTCTTAACCACGGCACCAAACACCTGCGTCTTGAACTCATTTTCCACCCAGGGTCTCTTTCTGTGTCCTATGAGTCCTGTTGCCTGGGATGCGTCCCCCTCTCCCTTCCAATGGTGGGCTCTGGGTCTTCGGTTTAAAGGTCCCCTTGCTGACAAGGTCTACCTTGCTGGCGGCCTGCCTGAAGCCCCTCTGGAAATTTCCCAGGCTTGTGAGCTTCATGAAGTCCAGGACCTCTGCTTTGTTCACTGCTGTGTCCTCTGGGGCCTGGAACAGTGTTAGGAACACATTGTCTCTCATGAACTGTTTTGCCGAGTAATTGAATGAGCGGTTCATGTCATGTCCTGATGTGTGTCTGTCCTAGAACGTAGCATTTTTGTCGTTAGCTTGACTGCTTCCTGGTGTGTGGTCAGATTCCCTTACGAGCCATCAGCTTGGGGAGGATGGAGAGTACCTCTGTCTCATTCACCTTCCAGCAGCCAAGGGCAGGCCTGGTGTGTGGTTAAAAGGAAGTGAGTTTTGGGGCCCGATGACCAGGATTCAAATCCCAGGTCTCCTGCTCACCTGCTAAGCCTCTCTATGCCTCAGTTTCCACATATGCACAAAGGGACAATAATAGCCTCTAAGTGTTAATATTGGTTAAAATGTTTAGGAGAGGGCCCGGGTGAGAATGTACCTTGTAAATGTCAGTGTTGTTAGTGCTGGGAAAATGTTTGGGATTTCAAGCTTGGGGGAATCTGTACGTAGAATGCAGATTTTCTCTCTGAGTGGCAAAATCCTTGCTAAGGACAGGTGGAGATGATCGGAGAGGCCCAGGAGATCTTAGAACCAGGCTGCTGAAGAAACCCAACCCCTCCTTCCCCTCTCTGTTCTCTTGGAAAAGGCCAGTTGCTAGCATGCCTAGCATTTCTGCTCTTCACAGCTTTCCACCTTTCTTTCTCTGCATTGGCCCTATTTTTTTTTTTTTTCCCCACAGCACGGCTTGGAATCTCGCGGGCTAACTTGCAGCTGGGGTGTGGGAGCCAGCGCTTCCATTTAGAGAAGCAGCCGGTCCTGGAATGCCGTGGCAGGGCTGCCAGGCTTGCTCCTGGGCCGAGCCAGCCAGGAATGCACTTTGCAGCTTACACAAGGCCGGGCCTTGGGTCCATGGAATTTCTCCTTGCCAAGGTTGGGTTTGCGGTACTGGTGGACAAGAGTGAGGGTGTGAGGACGGAGTGCAGAGTGACAGGGAGAGGTATCTTCTATCCACTGATTTACTTCCCCAGTGCTTGCAACAGCCAGGACTGGGCCAGGCCAAAGCCGGGCGCCTGGAACTCCATCCGGGTATCCATGGGGGTGACAGGGACTCCAGTACTTGAGCCTCAGTGTGTGCATCAGCAGGAAGCTGGATCACAAGTGGAGGTGGGACTCATCCCAGGCCCCCAGTGTGAGATATGGGGGTCTCAAGTAGCAGCTGCAACTCCACTTTTCACTTTTTTTTTTTTTTTTAATATTTATTTATTTGAGAGAGAGGTCTTCTGTCCACTGGTTCACTCCCCAGATGGCTGCAACGGCCAGAACTGGGCCAATCCGTGGTGCAGGGGCCCAAGGACTTGGGCCATCTTCTGCTGCTTTCCCAGGCCGTAGCAGAGAGCTGGATTGGAAGTGGAGCAGCCGGGACTGGAACCCCACTTTCACTTCAGCGCCGCCACTCTGGCCGCAGTCTGGGGGCTGGGTTATCAAGGGCTGGGCCAGGGCCCAGTGAGCAGGCGCTGGGGGCATCTGTTTGCATGAGGCTGGTGTGAGGAGGGAGGGGTGAAGTCAGGATGAGGCAGCAGAGGGCAGGCTTCATGTTCCCCGGGCCCCATGCACAGAACACAGTACCCGGATGTGTGGCCGGGAGACCTCACGTAAGAGCAGCTTTGGGGGGACCTGGGGCTGTTCCCTGGGCCATCTTGGAGGTGGAGTGATTTCTCAGGATGAGACTGGCAGAGCCCAGGCGAGTGAGGGGTGGGGAGCGCCAGGCAGGGTTGGTTTGGCCTCCACATCTAATTAGTGCTGAATTTCAGTCTTCAAGGAGTTCACAGACGCAGCTGGGTTTCCAGCTTTTCCTGAGACATTAGGGTCTCTGGCGGTGCTCGTGGGCCCGCCTTCCTGCCCAGGAACTGTCTGCGGAGCTGAGACGTGGCCACCACCTCTGCACTCACCGGAGTGCTCACCAGGCCTCTGTGACTTTCCTGCCTGGTTGTGAGGGCATCTGAGCTGGCCCTGCCTCCCCTGTGGGAGGCCCAGGCAGTGAGGGGAGAAGACTCAGAAAGGCAGGTGCAGGTGCAGGTGGTCCCCTGGGAGCCAGAGAGGCAGGGATGCCCCGTCCAGCAAGATCAGCGTGGCAGGTGCACAGACGTGGACAGGTAGGAGACGACCAGGTGTGCAGCAGGCTGCTTGCTTCCCTGAAGAGAGGGCTGCATGGGGTTGCTAATGCCGGAGGGCTGGAGAGACAGGTTTTATGAGGAAGGAGGTCTGGGAGAAAGGGAGGGGGCGGAGTGGGCGGCAGCTCCTAGAGCAGCTGAAGATTTAGGGTCCAGAGGGCGGGTGAAGGCCACGGGGCCTGGGAGACCCAGGCTGCTCTGTGAAGGGGACCTGTGATGTCCGGGCTGGCTGCCTGCTGGCTGTGTCCCTGGGAGTGCTGGCCAGGGAACGCCCTGGAATGGAGCCAGGCCTTCCCTGGTGTTGCTAGTCACTCCGTCCCTCCCCAACCCTCCCCCGTCTGCCGAGCACCTGCTCTCCCGCTGCAGGGTCCCCGGTTTTAGTAACCCCAGATGTCTGCAAAGCAGCATTCCTCGGGTGTCTCCTTAAGGCCTTTGCTGAAATGTCAGCCTGTTTGTGGGGCCTTCCTGGCACCCCATTTAAAGATCACATACCCTACCCCAGGGGTGGGCGTTTGGCCTCCTGGTTCAGTTGCCCACTTTAGACATCACAGCGCCTGGATTCAAGAACTGGCCTTGGCTCCTGACTCGAGCAATTTGCTAACGCAGACCCTGGGAGGCTCATGTAGTTTGGTTTCTGCCACCCTCCAGCCACTCCCGTGGGAGACCTGGATTGGGTTTCCGGCTCCTGGCCCCAGTCCTCGCCACTCCTCACTGGGGGAGTGAACTGGTGGGTAGGAGCGCTCACTCTCTCAAGTGAAAAAATAAAAAGTTAAAGCCACTGCACACTCTGTGCATGTTTTTTTTTTTTTTTTAAATAAAGATTTACTTGAAAGTAAAGAGTTACACAGAGAAGGAAAGGCAGAGAGAGAGAGAGAGAGATTGTCTTCCATCCACTGGTTCACTTCCCAGCTGGCCGCAATGGCCGGAGCTGTGCTGATCGGCAACCAGGAGCCAGGAGCTTCTTCTGGGTCTCCCACACAGGTGCAGGGGCCCAAGCACTTGGGCCATCTTCCACTGCCTTCCCAGGCCATAGCAGGGAGCTGGATTGGAAGCAGAGCAGCTGGCACTCAAACCAGTGTCCATATGGGATGCCGGCACTGCAGGCAGTGGCCTTACCCGCTAGGCCACAGCACCGGCCCCTCGGCCCCTCGTGTGTGTGTGTATGTATGTGTGTGTTTTGACAAGCAGAGTGGACAGTGAGAGAGAGAGACAGAGAGAAAGGTCTTCCTTTGCCGTTGGTTCACCCTCCAATGGCCGCCGTGGCCGGTGCACTGTGGCCAGCGCACTGCGGCCGGCGCATCGTGCTGATCCGAAGCCAGGAGCCAGGTGCAGGTGGTCTCCTGTGCAGGTGCAGGGACTAGGACTTGGGCCATCCTCCACTGCACTCCTGGGCCACAGCAGAGAGCTGGCCTGGAAGAAGGGCAACCGGGACAGAATCCGGCGCCCCGACCGGGACTAGAACCCGGTGTGCCGGCGCCGCAAGATGGAGGATTAGCCTAGTGAGCCGCGGTGCCGGCCTCCCTCTTGAGTGTTTTTAATCAGCCTCACTTACCTCCGAAGCACTTGTTCACACCTGACGTGGTGTGCAGCTGCCATTGGCGGAGTGTCCGGCGTGTGGGCCCCTGAGGGCAGGGACGCGCGTGCGCTGTGGACTGGCCAGGCGCCAGGCATCATTGTGGGCACTGACAGCCAAGAGTGGAGGCACCTGGTGGTGACTGCCGCAGGCTGTTTGTCATTCTGTGTGTCTGGGCCAGGAAAGATGCATTTGTTTTTTCTTTTGAAGAATATAGGACTTGGTCCACAGAGAGCAAAAAGGATTTTCCTTCAGGTTGAGAGCAGATCACAGATAAAGGGGCTTAGATTACCTTTCTCGGTCTGAATACGAGAGCGCTTCAGAAAGTGTGGGAAAATGGAAGTAGCGGTAGGTCTGGGGTGAGCGTGGTGCCGTGGCTGAGGTGCCGGCTGAGACGTCCACATCCCGCGTGGACGTCGCGGTGAGTCCCGGCTCTGCTGCTGGGTCCAGCTTCCTGCTGACGCTGCGAGGCCATGGTGGTGGCTCAAGTCCCCAGCCCCCTGCTATCTGGCGCAAAACCCAGATTGAGTGCCCAGCTCCTGCTTCCGCGTGGTCCTGCCCTGGCTGCCGTGGGCACCTGGGGAGTGAGCCAGCCGAGGGGAGATCTCTGTCCGTCTGCTTTTCGGATTTAAAATGAGATCAATTTATTTTGGCACAAAAATTTTGAAGTGCACGTGTGGTGTTTCCATCTTGCACGCGTCCCATGAGCTTTCCTGCGCGTGGATTCCGAAATTGTTTTGCACCATGACAAGCTTACCTTTCCGTTTCTTTTTTCCACAAACCTTTTGTAGCACGTTGTATGTCGGAATAGCTAAGACGTAGGGCTTCCGTTAGCTCTGACTCTGTTCTCAGTGCTCCATGAAGCTCTCCACACCCTCAGACGCCAGCCAATGGCAAACCCGAAGCAGCAGGGACCCCTGAGGGCCCATGCTGGTCATTACCCACCGAGTGACGTCAGCCTGGGGGATCAGGTGGCCTGAGTCAGGCGGGGGACAGCCTCAGCCCTGGGCACGGGCTGCACGTCTGCCTCAGCATCTAGGGCACTAACCACTGCTCCCTCCTCCTCTCCTAGGCATTTGCATCAAGTGTGGGCTTGGCATCTATGGAGCGAGGCAGGCGTGCCAGGCCATGGGGAGCCTGTACCACACCGACTGCTTCACCTGTGACTCCTGTGGTAGGTGGCCTCTACCCCGGGCCCTTTGCATGCCTTGTACTGCATTCCCACGCACAGGCACCAGGAGACCCCTGGGGCCTGGAGAGGGAGCTGCCGGGCCACTGCGGAGCCCTTAGCTGGCTGCCCCGGGGACCGGCTGCCTTGCTGGTCATCAGCTTGGGCACCTGCGTCCTGTCTCTGCAGGGTGCTGATGTCACTCGGCTGCTTGGGAGGGGTGGGAGCCGGTGAGGACCTTGTGCCTGGACACGCAGAGGGCTGGGACTCCTTTTTCCTGCAATTAGTCTTTTCCTCCCAATGTTAGACACAATGTAAGCTGAAAATGTTGTCATTTAACCTGGACAAAATAATAAAAAGTAAAGAAGCAGCCACGATCCCAAATCCCCCGTGGATTTCCCCACTGTTGCTGCAGGCCCGGCGCCCCAGGGGCGTGTTTAGCTATCTGAGTGAAGCACTGTGACATTCTGTGCCGTGGAAGGCACCGCTGCAGGTTTCTCTCCGATACCCGGCTCTCTAATCAGCAGATCCGCACTTCCTGCTGTGTGGGTTTCAGACGTCTGCTTCCCTCTGGCCCTATGGAATCCGGTGTCTCATGTGGGCCGTGACAGCAACTTTGTAAACAGTGTTCCACGCCGGGCCAGCAATCTGCGTCATTCCGCGTTTTCCGCAGTCTGCGGCTTTCCTTTGAGTTTCCCTCCTTGCACGCCTTGCTCTGTCGTATCTTCCGGCTGCTTGCCCTCAGCTGTCCGGCTGTGTCAGGTGTTCTTCCAGGCCCCTGCGTGGGGGACAGACGATGCTGACCCTCTGCACTGCCGCGCCCGCACCTGTAGTTTTGAATGTGAAAGTCTAATTTGTTCAGGTTTATGGTGAGAATACATCTCCTAGGGGAGTGCTTTGTCTTTGTCTTTTGCTTTTCTTCTTTTTTTTATTTGAAAAGCCAAAGTTAGAGAGGGAGAGAGAGAGAGAGAGAGGTCTTCCATTTGCTGGTTCATTCCCCAGATGAGTGCAACAGCCAGGGCTGGGCCAGGCTGAAGCCAGGAGCCTGGAACTCCATCCAGGTCTCCCATGTGGGTGCAGGGGCCCAAACACTTGGGCCATCTTCCACTGCTTTCCCAGGCGCATTAGCAGGGAGCTGGATGGGAAATGGAGCAGCCAGGACTCAAAGTGGTACTCATATGGGATGCCAGTGTCACAAGCAGAGACTTAACCCCCTGTACCACCGTGCCAGCCCCTTTCTCCCCCAACCCCTTCCACAGTCAAAGAGAGGGAGGGGCCGGTGCTGTGGCTTAGTGGGTAAAGCTGCAGTGCAGTTGAGACCCGGCTGCTCCTCTTCCGACCCAGCTCTGCTGTGGCCTGGAAAGCACTAGAAGATGGCCCAAGTCTTGGGCCCCTGCACCCATGTGGGAGACCCGGAAGAAGCTCCTGGCTTTGGATCAGTCCAGCTCCAGCCATTGCGGCCATCTGGGGAGTGAACCAGCAGATGGAAGACTTATCTCTCTCTCTCTGCTTCTGCCTCTCTGTAACTCTACCTTTCAAATAGATAAATAAATCTTAAAAAAAAAAAAAAAAAAAAGAGGGTGGGAGAGACAAGGAATACTTTAAAAATTTTAAAGAAAGTTTTAAGTTTCTCTTAATAACAGTTAAATTGTGATAATTACATATTGTATACATGTACTGGGTTATAATATTGTAGCTCCCCCGCTAAAAATACTGTAGCCCATCAGTAAGTTCAAATAAAGTATCAGTTAGAAAATCAAAATAAAAAAAATTAAGTTGAGGCAATTCAGACGCTGAATGGGATCCGATATCTGTGTTCTGCGGGCGCTCCTACACGCTCGGGGCCTTGTGTCCCTGCCGCGTGTGTGGTCATCGGTGTCTGCGGGCGCTCCTACATGCTCGGGGCCTTGTGTCCCTGCCGCATGTGTGGTCATTGGTGTTCTGTGTGCTGCACACTGTGTCCCAGTTTTGTCCAGGTCAGGTCCCCTCAAGTTGACTCCTGTGCCCCTCCGGTTTGCCCCCTTCAGTCTTTGAGTGCTTCTGTATTCTCGGCACAAGATGTTCCTGATCTGTTTTCTTTCCTTCTTTTTAAAAGACTTATTTAAACTCTATCTATGTATGTATCTATCTAATCTAAGTGACAGAGAGAGAGAGAGAACTTCCATCCACTGGTTCACTCCCTAAATGGCTGTGACAGCCAGGGCTGGCCCAGGCTCCATCCAGGTCTCCCATGTGGGTGGCAGGCACCCAGGCGCTTGGACCATCTTTTGCTGCTTTCCCAGGCGCATTAGCAGGGAGCCAGCACTTGAACCGGCGGTGCAGTATGGGATCCTGGCATCGCAAATGGTGGCTTAGCCCACTCCATGGTGCTGGCCCCTCCAGTTGCTCTTTGTCTTTAAACACTCAGGTGACACCCACCTTGCCCCCTGTAAGTGGACCCCCGCCATGGCTGCCCAGCTTGCGAAGTGACTTCTCACCCTGCAGGGTCGAGTTGCCGGTTCAGGAACTTGATCTGGACGTGTTCCCTAGTCTGCTCCTTGGGGCTGGTCGGCTCTGCCCCGCGCTGCTGCAGGTGTCGGCAGCTCCCCCTCGATACTGCTGACTAGAGATGCATCCGGAGAACGGGCCGTCGTCGGGCGTGGATACTCAGATCCCAGATGGGGCTGTGAGCTTTCTTGTGGAGCTCCTCTTTGGACGCGTGTTTTCATTTCTCTTGGGTAAAGCCCGAGGAGTGGAATTTCTGGGTCAGAGGGCGAATGTATGTTTAACTTTATAAGAAACTGCCAGACTCTTGTCCAGAAGGGCTGGGTTGTGCCGTTTTACTTTCCCGATGGGAGCGAGCGGGAGTTGAGTTGTCCCACATATTTCCCAACGATCAGTATTTCAGTCTTTTTAATTTTAGCCATTCTAATGGGTAGAAGGGGGATTGTGGTTCTAATCTGCATTTCCCTGGTGACTTGCAAGGCTAAGTGTTTCTGTTTACTTCCTGACCAGGCCTCACACATCTTCCTCTGTGAAGTCAGATGGAGGCTTTTGCCCATTTTTTTTTTTTAATTGGGGTTATTTATTTGTCTTTCAGTTACTGAGGCGGAGGAACTTACACACACCCCTATGTCCATGCATAATTTTTCATAATTGTCATTTTCCACGAACTTTTTGAAGTTCTCTTGTATATTCTGAGTACAAATTGTCTGTCAAATGTATGTTTTGTGAATATTTTCCCTAGTCTGATTTTAAAAAGTGTTTCTAAAGGTGAGAAATATAATTTCTTCCTTTTTTTGTTTAAAGATTTATTTAATTATTTGGAAGAGTTACAGAGAGGGAGAGGCAGAGACAGAGAGGTCTTCCATCCATTGGTCCACTCCCTGAATGGCCGCAATGGCCAGGACTGGGCAAGGCCAAAACCAGGAGCCAGGAGCTTCTTCCAGGTCTCCCACGTGGGTGCAGGGGCCCAAGCACTTGAGCCATCTTCCTCTGCTTTCCCAAGCATATTAGCAGGGAGCTAGATGGGAAGTGGAGCAGCCAGGACTCGAACCGGCGTCCATAGGGGATGCTGGCACTGCAGGCAGTGGCTTTACCCACTACACCACAGTGCTAGCCCCAATTTCTTTTTTTAAGATTATTTTTATTTGATTTTAAAGACAGAGTTGCAGAGAGAGAAAGAGATCTTCCGTTCGCTGGGGCTGGGCCAGGCTGGCTGAAATCAGGAGGTTTTTCCGGGTCTCCTACCTGGGTGCAGGGGCCCAAGCACATGGGCCATATTCTGCTGCTTTCCCAGGCGCATTAGCAGGGAGCTGAATTGGAGGTGGAGCAGCCGGGACTGGAACTGGCGCTGAGTCACGATGCCGGCCCCTCCGTGTCCATCTGGAAGGCAGCTCCTCCTAGATGCGCTTCCTGCCATGGTTCTCCCTTGTGTTCTCTCATGGGTCGTTGCATTGTTTCTTTGAAATGTTTATTATTATAAACACATTGCATCACGCAGCTTCTCTGCCGGGGAGCGGGGAGCGTGCGGAGAGAAGGGAGCCGGGCTTCTCCCCTGGCTGCAGCTCCAGGCCCCCTCTGACCCCGTCCCTGCAGGGCGCCGGCTCCGCGGGAAGGCCTTCTACAGCGTGGGCGAGAAGGTGTACTGCCAGGAGGACTTCCTGGTGAGTCCGCGCCCTGCCCGCGGGAGCAGGCCGGGGGCAGGTGCTGGCCGGGCAGCGAGAGCCCCCTGGTCACACGCCACCCCGGCTCCTGTGTCCCTCCCAGTACTCCGGGTTCCAGCAAACGGCTGACAAGTGCAGCGTGTGTGGACACCTCATCATGGAGATGGTGAGACCCTCCCCGGCCTCCCAGAGCCCCTGGGCCGCGGGCAGAGCTGGGGAGCTGAGCGGAGCCTGCCTCCCAGGCTGACCTGGCAGCGCCTCCACCCCCAGATCCTGCAGGCCCTGGGCAAGTCCTACCACCCGGGCTGCTTCCGGTGCTCCGTGTGCAACGAGTGCCTGGACGGGGTGCCCTTCACGGTGGACGCGGAGAGCAACATCTACTGCGTCAGGGACTACCACACGTGAGTCGCGGGCACCACGGCCCTGCTGTCCGTCCTGGCCTCTTCCCTCCTGCCTCCCCCGGGCACTGTGCTCGGGGCGGGGCCCAGAGCCCCTGTCTCAGGTGCTTCAGCGCCAGCCTCCTTGAGGTGGGGGCCTCCTGCCTGCCCTGCCCTGCCCTGCCCGCTCCCAGGGCCGGGCCGGGCCTCTTCTGCCTGGAGGAGGGGGTGGGGGCGATGCCTCTGCAGACCCTTTCTCTTGCCTGTCTGCTGCCCAGCTAGGCAGCTGACCCACCTCCCTGGCCGTGGCTCCAGGCTCTGATCCTGGGATGCTGTCTGGTAAAGGGTTAGAGTCAGGCACACAGCCTGGTAGTCAGGGTGGAGGCAGGTCTGGCGGGCATCGGGGGCAAGGATCACGTGGGAAGCATGAGGGAGACAGGTGGCCATCCTGGAGGAGGTGAGGGGCCCAGGTCGACAGGGAGCCAGGGGGAAGGCCAGCACCAAGAAGGCCTGGTGGAAATGGCACCTGCCCACCCACACCGGGAGAGTGGGCCTGATGCTCGGCCCTTGTCCCGGGACCACTGTGGGAGGACCTGTCCTTGTGCCCTCTGTCTCTGGTCGCTCAGCCAGTCACTGCTGGTTTCCTTTTTCTTCCAGGGTTTTCGCACCAAAATGTGCCTCCTGTGCCCGTCCTATCCTCCCTGCACAGGTAGGAAGCAGTCGCCGGCCCCAGGTTTTGGGCCACGATGGGAGGGAAGAGCGGCCGCTGTGGCTCTGTAACCCTCAGAGGCATGGGGCGTCCGTTGGGCCCGTGCCCGTGGGGGCACTTGCCCCTGGCATGAGTCAGCAGGACATGGTGGCCTCTGTCACCCAGCACTCCGCCTACCACCCTCAGCCCCATGCTCCACCACTGGGCTGATCGCTGGGTCTGCTCAGCTGTGCAGGCCGAGGGTGGGGCGCTGCAGATGAGCATGGGGCTGCCCGGGGCCCTGGGTCTCCCCACACATGCTGGTTGTGTCCGTGGCTGGTGTGCCTAGGGAAGCAGGCGTGGACGTAACACACAGACGCCCACCAGCTCTCACATGGTGCTGTCGGCTATGATCAGGGAAGGTGCCCCAGGGCAGGTGCACGCGTGGTGTGCGCCTACCAATGCCCGGTCCAGGCCCGTGTCAGGGCTCACCTGGGCGTGAATGCCCAGCTGCCGTGCTGGGACCCCGTTGTGCAGCCGTGTGCTCGCACGCGCCGCTCACCCCGAGTCCTGCGTGCCTGTTGTGTGTGAACCCGTGTGTCCCCACAGGGCTGAGACGACCATCCGTGTGGTGTCCATGGACAGGGACTACCATGTGGAGTGTTACCACTGTGAGGTAAGCCTGACGGCCCTGCCCGGCCTCCTCCCTCCGTGGCCCGGGGCTGCCGCCCTCCGCCCCAATCCTCCTCCTGCTCCATGGCATCACCTCCGTCCTGCCTTTCCCTTCCCTTCCCAGCGGGCCCTGTCCCTTCTGCCCAGGGTGTGTCCTCTCAGCCCCTGTTTCCTACTCACTGACTGCCCCGTGTGTGAGGCACCGGGACACGCAGAGAACAGACAGGCCCCGTAGTCAGGGAAAGCCATGTCCACACGGTGCTGCGTGCTGTTATGGAGGGCTGATGGAGCACAGGGGGCCTTGGAAAAGCAAGGATGGCTTTCTGGAGGAGGTGACTGACTCAAGCTGAGACTGACGGCTGAATAGGAGGTAGCTGGGGAGGCGGTGAGAAGGGCCTGACTTGGCGGTGGAAGCAGCAGGTCCTGGGGAGGTGTGGTGTCCTGTTGTTGGAGGGGCGTGCGGGAGCTGAGTGGGACTTTGCCCCAGGGGCAGGGGAGCACCGTCAGAAAACACCCCAGGATTGCATGTGGATCTCAGAAAAAGGTTCTCGCTCCCTGCAGGCACTGAGTCGGAGGAGAGGGCACGGCCGGGGTGGGGTGGGGGCCCGGGACACCGTGGTTCTGGGTCAGGGGAAGGGTTGGACAGGATCTGGTGAGTGGACGTGGGAGGTGGGGGCTAGGGGTGCCCGTGATGGGGGTGACGGGGAGCGGATGAGGTGCTCGAAGCTGCAGACATCCCAGTTGGGAGGTCTGGGGCTCAGAGACTCTGCTGATGGATGCGGGAGCTTGGGGGTCGTGGGCAGGTGGGCCCCTCCCCACTGGCACTGACCCCCAGCTCTCGGCAGTCCGGGAAATCCCCGCAGGCGGCAGGTCAGGGCAGCTGCACGGCTCCTCTCATTGGCTACCTTCTCTTAAAGATGTTGTTTTAAAGATTTAGTTATTTAATGTGTTTGAAAGGGAAAACAATAGATCAGTCTTCCATCTGTTGTTTCACTCCCCAAATGGCTGCAACGGCTGGGGCTGGCCCAGACAGAAGCCAGGAGCCTGGAACTTCATCCGGGTCTCCCAGTGGGTCATCCTCCACTGCTTTCCCGGGCCATAGCAGGGAGCCGGAGCAGAAGTGGAGCCGTGGGATTTGAGCTGGGGCTCGGATCCGGGATGCCGGCGTCCCAGCCGTGGCCCACCGTGTTGTGCTGTGAGGCTGACCCCGCTCTGAGATTACCAGCCTGCCTCGCTTCCATTGAGCGGCTGAGAGTCACGCGGTTGGCTGTGTTCTCATCGCGGAAGGCGGGAGGTGACGTCCAGCTCCTGCGGCTCCTTCATGGCAGGGTGCAGCTGGGGGCGGGGGTCTTCCAGAGAGGGCACGCAGGGGCAGAGGGCCCGGGGTGCCCTGACAACACGGATATTTAGGGGATGGCTGGAGGCGAGGCGGCCACGGAGAGGAGGACGGGCGAGAGGGGGTTGGGTCACCGAGCCCAGGAGGGAGAGAACCGACGAGGATGCCGGGTGGGGGCAGAGGAGGAGGGTGGGAACAGCGGGGCTCCAGTCCCCCCCGACCCCGTGCAGTCACGGCCTCTGCGCCTCTGCCCATGCAGCTGTCCTGTGCACTGCCCTGTCCCCTCGGGGTGGCCAGGCACACTCCTTAGCAAGAGGTTGATGCTGAGGGCCTGGGAGCAGCCGGCTGCTGGTGGTGCTGGCGCCCCCCGGGGACCCCTGCGTGGGAGCTGGGGTCTGCAGGCCGCTTTGCCCTCTCTGTCCCGTGGTCACAGTTTGCAGTCAGGAGAGCCTGGTGGACACTTGATGGGCACCCCCTGGAGGACCCTCCTTTGGGGTGCTCCTCCCCTTCGTCTGCTGCTGCTCCAGGGCTCAGCCGGTGGTCCTTCCCTGCTGAGTTGGGGGAACGCCCTGCTTCAGTTAAGGACCTCGGCGTGGCGGCCTCTTGTCCACTTTCCCTGCCCGGCGCCGCCCGCAGATGCCTGGCCGGTGTGCACTCTGTCCAGCCGGGCGTGTGCCCCAGGGCCCTGAGCCTCCCTCGGAGGCGTGGCCGGGGGTGGTGACAGCCGCAGTCCTCGCTGTGTCCGGGGACTGTGACTGCCCAGCCCTGCGCCCACGAGCCCTCGTCCGCTCCCTCCTCACTCGGGGCCCCGGGTTGTGCTCTTCCTAGGACTGCGGGCTGCAGCTGAGCGGGGAGGACGGACGCCGCTGCTACCCCCTGGAGGGCCACCTGCTGTGCCGCCGCTGCCACCTGCGGCGCCTCCGGCCGGGCCCGCTGCCCTCGCCCGCAGTGCACGTCACAGAGCTCTGAGCAGGGCTGTGGAGGAAGGGCTGGCCGGGGGCCCAGGTCCCTGTCAGGGCGGGCCTGGCCGCCTCCACCCCACACTGCCCCCATACCCCCAGCTGCTGTCCTGTCCGCGGGGGCCGGCCCCCCGCGGTGAAGCTACTTCTATTTATTCACCGTTTGTGCCTCCTCCAGTTGCTTTCCTGTGGGACCTGCTGTCTCCCCCCGCCCCCATGGCCGGCTCTCCTGAGACCCCCGCATGCCCCCTGCACACGTGGGTGACGGGCAGCGGCCTCAGCCCAGCCCCCGTGGCCTCCCTGTTCAGAGGGAGCCTGGGGCCCTGGATGGATGGGCCTGCATTTCTGGGGTGTCTCTGAAAGCAGGGGGCGGTGGGCGGCACGTGTGTGTGCGCGTGTGTGCATGTCGGCTGGCCGTGGGTGCCTTGTTTGGTACTGGGGGGGCCGGCCTGTGGGCGCTGTGGGATTCAGCCTTGTCAGCCACAGTTCCCACCCCGCTGCTCACTCCCCTGGCCCCGACTGGGGGGCTGTGCCCCCCCAACGCCTGGCCAAGACGCACCAGCCCCGCAGAGTCCCCGCTGGCCCCGGGCCTGGGTCCGGAGGGAGCTCGAGGCCGGGAAAGCCCCCGGCCGTGTGCACTGGGTCCTGGGCGCCACAACAAAAGGATAGGATCTGACTTAAATTAAGTTTTCATGCGAGGAGATTTTCATTTTCTTAAAAAGAATATAGTTTTCTTCTAAGAACTTGGGCCAAGGTTGTTGTTCCTGAAGAAAGCCACCATGCACTCATGAGCGTCCGACTTGTGGGGCCCGTGGCCGACGTGCAGACGGCAAGAACGCCGCGCTCGGTATTTTTGTATAAATGCCTCCAAAATCCCGGTGTGTGTCTGCCTCTCAGACTCCAGGCTGCGTGTGTCTGCGCGCGTCACCGCCTCACAGCCATGGCAAATACAGCGCCACTGGGTGCGGGCCCCAAGGGACTTGGCTTGTGGGCGGGCCCTGGCCGGGAGGAGCCCTCAGCGTGGTTTTCACGGGAAATTGTGCCCGAAGTCTGCCCTGCCCCCTGTTGGTTACGGCTCTTGCCCACCCCCACCCCCGCCCCCCGCCGAGGCTGATCTCCAGGGGTGCGCAGACACAAGAAGTTCTCACCTGGAGCGGAAGCTGGGTCCTGTCCAGGAGGTGAGCAGGGCTTCGGGAGAGCCCTGGTGTGGGGGGGACTGAGCGTGCGTGCAGGAGTGGGGGTAGCGCAGCTCTGCTGTGTGGCCATGGGATCCGTGTCCGCCTTGGGAGGGGAGCGTGTGTGCACACTTGCCCTGGGGGACCGTGCAGACCACAGGGAGCAGGCCTGGGGGGACTCCACGATGGGAGAGTGTGACCTGCTGTGGGGTCGGGGGAAGCTCACCAAGTCCCTGGTTTCCGGAGAGACCCCAGGGAGTGTCTGGGGCCCTGGGGCCCGGCTGCTCTCCTTCCATCCATGTGGGCTGCCCTCCAGAAGCCTGGGGTGGTCACAGTGGGCTTCTGCAGCCCTGCGAAGAGGCTGGCCCTAGGGGACAGGGGTCCCCCTGCGCCTCCCGGGGCTGCAGCGCCAGGTCCTGGCACAGCTGGTGTGCGGGGGGAAGTGCTCAGCAGGGCTGTGTGCCTGGCGCATGCTCACCTGTCCCCCAGCCAATCGTCCCCACCCCCACGCCCCACCCAGTGTGTTCTCTCCATCTGCTGTGCAGATGTCCCTGCCCGGCCTGCTGCGGACTCGGCTGGCTCACAGGGCAGCCCGGGAGGCGGGCGGGGTCAAAGGACCCTTGGGCTCTCCCACCTGAGAGCGCTTTGGGGAGAGGAGCGGCCCGGCCCTGTGGTTTTGGGAGGATGGCGGGCACTGGTGGGAAGACGTGGGATTGCACCTTCCTCTCCGTGGGGACAGGGTCTGTGACTGCAGTGGCCACAGCTGGTCCAGCCCCCTGCCCAGCATCTGGCTCCGAAGGAGCAGGTGAGTGCTGGTGAGATGACGCGGTCATAGCGGTCACTGGCGAGTGTGGATACACCGCTCAGGCAGGGTGAGCCCCTGCCCCGCCTTTGGAGAATGAGTACGGTGTGTGGTGCCTCTGTGTCCAGCTGGCGTGGGCCCTGCGTGGGACGGCGGGGCGTGTTGCAGAGGGGGACACGGGATCGACACAGGGGCCGCAGTGTGAGGTCCCCGCAGCGGGGCGAGCAGGCCAGCCTGCCTCTGAGTCGGGCCGCTGCTCGAGCTGCAGGCCCTCTCTGCCCAGGGCCCCAGGGCACGTCCACGTTGAGCGGGTGCCCAGGGCCTGGTCTTCAGCCTGCGGAAACGTGGCCTCACTCCTTGCACCTCCTCAGGCATGAGCTCGTTGGCCACGGTTGGCCTGGGCCTCCCTGCCGCCGGCACAGGGGGAGGCTCCCGCGTCACTACCCCTCCCCACACGCTGCACTCCGGAGCCGAACTCCCCCTCCCCGGCCCGTGGAGCCACCGTCTGCTTTTTCTTTTCCAATTTTACATTCACGAATGTCTATACAAGCGCCTCAGAAACCCTGTGGGAAAAAGGCAAAGTAAAAAGACATTTATTTTGATGCAAAAAAATTTGAAATCACGTAGTTTTTCATAGCACATGTTTTTTCCACAAGCTTTTTTTTTTTTTTTTTTTTTTTTTGACAGGCAGAGTGGACAGTGAGAGAGAGAGAGAGAAAGGTCTTCCTTTGCCGTTGGTTCACCCTCCAATGGCCGCCGCTGCAGCCGGCGCACCGCGCTGATCCGATGGCAGGAGCCAGGTGCTTTTCCTGGTCTCCCATGGGGTGCAGGGCCCAAGCACCTGGGCCATCCTCCACTGCACTCCCTGGCCATAGCAGAGAGCTGGCCTGGAAGAGGGGCAACCGGGACAGAATCCGGCGCCCCGACCGGGACTAGAACCCGGTGTGCCGGCGCCGCAAGGTGGAGGATTAGCCTATTGAGCCACGGCGCCGGCTTCCACAAGCTTTTTGAAGACCGGGTATATGCATGGATTTCAAAAACTTGTCTTTTAATTCCACTTTTTATTGTGAAAAGTATTTTAAGACAAATAGAAAACTGAGCAAGTTTCACTTAGCAAAGTACACCCCAAAGGAAGTCACAGTACAAAGAACGTTCTAAGTCAGGCCTCACCAATCCCCACAGTATTAGCATCGTGCCACAACTCTCAAAACGGACTTTTCGAAAGCTGGACTTAACCTAAAAGATTTCAGGGGCCGGCGCTGTGGCATAGTGGGTTAAGCTGCCGCCTGCCATGCTGGCGTCCCTTATGGGCGCTGGTTCAAGTCCCAGGTGCTCCACTTCCGATCCAGCTCTCTGCTGTGGCCTGGGAAAGCAGTAGAAGATGGCCCAAGTCCTTGGGCCCCTGCACCCATGTGGGAGACCCGGAAGAAGCTCCTGGCTCCTGGCTTCAGGTCGGCGCAGTTCCGGCTGTTGTGGCCAATTGGGGAGTGAACCAGCAGATGGAAGACCTTCCCTTCTCTGCCTCTCCTTCTCTCTCTCTATAACTCTGCCTTTCAAATAAATAAATCTTTAAAAAAATAAAATAAAAACCCTAAGATTTTAAATGAAAATAGAAACTAGAATGAACAAACACGAGAGATGTCTCTCTGAACTGGGAGATCCAGCACTTTGAGTTTCCCAGAAAAGTCTCCCTAAGGCGTGCGTGTGCCGTGGTGTGGCGGGGGACCTCTACATGTTACTTGGGAAAGGCGGGAAATAATTTCAGTTTACTCAGAAAAGTCTGCATAAGAAAACTCTTTAAAGAGGTCATTCTTCAATCCGGATTTCACAAACTTCTGGTGCAGAAGGGTCCCACCAGCTTCCTCTAGGGCAGTAACTGCTCTCCCCGGCTCGCTGGCTGCCCTGTGGAAATTTGAAATAACTCGAATGCTTTTACAACACTGGTCATGCCCGCCCTGCTGTTCTGACCACTGTCACCAGCGCCGTGACAGCCACTCAGCGACCAGCTCTCCCGCCGCCACGGGTGCCTGGCCTGCCTCCCCTGGCTGCCCTCGGCTGTGGGTTCAGGAAGGGTTCTGTGTGTGCGTGCTGCCCGCTGGCACCACAGTGCTGCACACTGCCGCCACAGCGCCCTCGTGGGCGGCCAGCTCCACCGTCCCTCTCCCATCCGGGCCGGCTCAGTGTGCACTCTCGGTGGGTTAAGTGCAGAGTTCGTGGGTGTCGTTCTCGGTCGCTGTGTGTGGCAGCCCTCTCGCGTGGACGCCGTGGCCGGGGGTACTCTGCACCGCGACCCCACTGTCTGTGTCTGTGGTCGTACATTCCTGAGTGGTGAAGCCGTAGCGACAGCTGCAGCCGCATGGCACCAGTTTCCCTCCGGGCGTGCCAGGCCGGCCGCTGAACAGACCTGAGCTTCCGGGAGGATCTGACGGGGACCTCGCTCCCACCTGACTGCGCTGGTGCACCCCAGCGCGTCTGCGCCCTGCTCTCTCCCTGGGCTTCCCCAGCGCCCTCTCTGCCAGCTCCTGAGAGGCAAACCGCGCCAGGCCTCCCCTTGACCTCGCCCTGGGGAGCCACAGGCATCGTGATCCCGTTTGGCAGCATTTCCGACTGCGAGAAAACCGATTTCTTCCTTTGTGCATGGAACGCGAGTCCCCGAAGCCGCAGGAAGCATCATGAGTGGTGTCGGCGCTGTTTGGACCGCGGTGCCTCACCCAGTCCACCTCGGCTCTGAGCCTGGGACACCTCAGTGAACCCGTGCCCCGTGCTCGCCCTGTCTCTTCAGGGCCGGTTTTACCTCATCTTCTGATTCAAGTTCAACAGACACCTCTCCACTCTGCCCGGCATCTCTAGTGCTGACAAAACCGACACCCGCGAGCGCACACACACTGTGCAGCCAGGCGTGCTCTGGGATAGGGCAGGACCAGGGCAGGCCACAGAGCCGTAATTCCACTTTCTGTGAACCTGACCGAGACAGAGCGGACTTCCACCCACTGGTCCCCCCCCCCTTTATTTTTTAGAGAGATTTATTTATTTATTTGAAAGGCAGAGTTACAGAGAAGCAGAGAGAGAGAGAGATCTTCCATCCGGTGGTTCACTTCCCTAAATGGCTGCAATGGCCAGAGCTACGAAGCCAGGAGCAGGTGCAGGGGCCCAAGAACTTGGGCCATCTTCCACAGCTTTCCCAGGCCATAGCAGAGAGCTGGATCGGAAGTGGAGCAGCCGGGTCTCGAACTGGTGCCCATATGGGATGCCAGCACTGCAGGCAGCCACTTTACCTGTTACGCCACAGCGGGGTCCCTGGTTCACTTTCCAAATGACTGCAACAGCTGGGGCTAGGCCAGACTGAAGCCAAGAGCCAGGAGCCCCACCCAAGACTCCCACACAGGTGGCCTCCCAGGCTGTGTGTGAGCAGGAAGCTGGGTGGGAGGTGGAGGTGGGTGTCCCGAGCAGCTTAAACCCACTAGGCCACAGAACCTGCCCCTCCAGGTATTCTCACCACGTGTACACATGTAACTCAATTTTTCCCTAGAACTTTTGACGTATGTTTGTACATATTGGTGCAGCCAGCTTAGGCAATACCGTGTGCTTCCTTGTTCTTTCTGGCCCGGAGAGTTCGCATTCTTTTGCCAAGACGCCAGCAGTGGGGCTGCAGGTCTGGGTTCAGGGTCTCGTCGTTGAGCTCCTGTGCAGATGCAGATGAGGCTTGTGGGATGCAGGACACCTGGAACTGAAGGGACACGGCCTCTGCCTTTTTTTCTTTTAAGATTTATTTATTTATTTATTATTATTATTTTTACAGGCAGAGTGGACAGTGAGAGAGAGAGACAGAGAGAAAGGTCTTCCTTTGCCGTTGGTTCACCCTCCAATGGCCACTGCGGCTGGCGCGCTGCGGTCGGCACACCACGCTGATCCGAAGCCAGGAGCCAGGGGCTTCTCCTGGTCTCCCATGGGGTGCAGGGCCCAAGGACTTGGGCCGTCCTCCACTGCACTCCCTGGCCACAGCAGAGAGCTGGCCTGGAAGAGGGGCAACCGGGACAGAATCCGGCGCCCCGACCGGGACTAGAACCCGGTGTGCCGGCGCCGCTAGGCGGAGGATTAGCCTAGTGAGCCGCGGCGCCGGCCTTGATTTCTTTCTAACACCTCGTAACATGTTTTGTATTTAACTGACTCCTCCAATTCTCTTATTTCTCCCTTTCTCCTTCCTTTAGAATTATTTTCTCATCCCACTTTATATTTTTAGAAATTATATACTCAAGAGGCCGATGCTATGGCATTGTGGACTAAGCTTCTGCCTGTGTCACCAACATCTTACATGTGCACTGGTTCAGGCCCTGGCTGCTCCACTTCCGATCCTGCTCTCCGCTATGGCTTGGGAAAGCAGTGGAGGATGGCCCAAGTGCTTGGGCCCTTGTACCCATGTGGGAGACCGGGAAGAAGCTCCTGGCTCCTGGCTTCAGATCAGCCCAGCTCCGGCCATTGCGGCCATTTGAGGAGTGAACCAGCAGATGGAAGACCTTTGTGTTTCTCCCTCTCTCTGAAACTCTACCTCTCAAATAAATAAAATTTAAAAAAAAGAAAGATATACTCAGTGCGTTTCCTTTTGGTGCACGTGGGCTAAGCTTCGTAAGGCGCTCCTGCTCGAGGAAGCACAGAGCGGTGCTCCACCTGCTGCCTCCGTGGAGTCTCTGCTGGCTGTGGCTCTTCCTGAGAAGCAAGCAGGCGGGGTCCCGGGCAGGCCTGCGTTCGCACCAGGAAGCCAGACCCCAGGCCTGTGTAGCCCGCGGGGTATTTGGGATTTGATCTTGAGGTGACCATGTGACAGTCCTCTCAGAACTAGAAGGCAAGGAGGCTGGGGGGCTCAGAGCTTTTTTATTATTTTTTTTTATTTTTTTTTGACAGGCAGAGTCAGACAGTGAGAGAGAGCGAGAGACAGAGACAGAGAGAGAGACAGAGAGAAAGGTCTTCCTTTCATTGGTTCACCCCCCAAGTGGCCGCTACAGCCGGCACGTTGCAGATAGCGTGCTTCGTCGATCTGAAGCTAGAAGCCAGGTGCCCCCTCCTGGTCTCCCATGGGGTGCAGGGCCCAAGCACTTGGCCATCCTCCACTGCACTCCCGGGCCACAGCAGAGAGCTGGCCTGGAAGAGGGGCAACGGGGACAGAATCTGGCGCCCCAACCGGGACTAGAACCTGGTGTGCCGGCGTTGCAAGGCGGAGGATTAGCCTAGTGAGCTGCAGCACTGGCCTATTATTATTATTTTTTAAGATTGATTTATTTGAAAGGAAGAGAGAGAGACAGGGAGCGAGAGAGAGAGTCTTCCATCTACTGGTTCACTCCCCAAATAGACACAACAGTCAGGGCTGGGCCAGGCTGCAGCCAGGAGCCTGGAACTCCATCCAGGTCTCCCATGTGGGTGGCCCTTGGCCCATCTTCCACTGCCTTCCCAGGTTCATCAGCAGGGAGCTGGATCGGAAGTGGAGCGGCCGGAGTCTAAATGGCACTCACAGGGGATGCAGGTGTCACAGGCTGTGGCTTAACCCCCTGTGCTACAGCACTGGCCTCAGGGTCTGCACTGGGTGGGCGCTGTCATGTGGGCAGTAACTCCCTGATGCTTTTGGGGTGAAGCCAGCCATGGCTCAGCAGCCTCCAGGTGCTGGGACAGCCACCAAGCAGGGCCGAGGGTGCCTGTGTTTGAGGAGGGAGACGCCTGCTTGGGGGGAGGGGTGGCAAGGGGACTGGCCACCCTAGCTTCAGGACTCAGCGAGGCTGGGACGGAAGTGAGTGGGGCTTCTGTGGTCTTGGATGGAATTCCGCATGGGGAGGGATGGAGAGCCACAGACTCCGGGCATTTGCCTCTGAGCCCTGCATCCGGAGGGCGTCTAAACCTCAGCTTATTAAAAGGTTCTCTAGGTTGGAGGAAGGCTTTGCGAGCGGAGGGGGCACATGCACGAGGTTGGGATGTCTCTTTGGTGGTCAGAAGCCCCCAGGGGTTCTGGGGTGGCCGAGCAGCAGCTAAGGGACACTCATCTTGCCCCTGTGACGCCCCCTTGCTCACTGCAGCCTGGGGGCAACTCTGATCTACAGCCCCGGAGTTTTCAAATCTGTAGAATGGGGTGTAGTAGGACACAGCCCGAGTCCCACAGGTAGGGGGACAAGGGGCCCCTGCCCCCAAGCCCTCCCCGTTCCTTGGGCTCCCTTTCGCACCTGCAGAGGCAGGGGTCTCCCATTGCTCCCGGACTCTGGGGAGGGAGCTCAGGGGGTACAAAGCCAGGTGTCCCCTTGGGTAACAGTTTGGGCGGGGTTTGTGTGCCTTGGAAGCTGATCCCAGTGTGGCAATGAAGGGGTGTGGGACCTCTGAGAGGAGGAGCCTATGAGAGGTGGTCAGGTCTCCCAGCAGGGATGAACGCCGGGCACCTGGATTCAACCAGGGCTCTGCCAGGCCAAAGGCAGGAGCCCAAAACGCATCTGGGTCTCCCATGTGGATGACAGAGCCCAGAACTTGAGCCACCACCTGCTGCCCCCACAACACCAAGAGAGTGTACAGCAGGGAGCTAGACTGGAAGTCTGAGCCAGCAACACAGCCGAGCCGGTCTCCCTGCAGAGGGCGGGGCAGCAGAGTGGCAGCTGCTGTGCAGTGTTGGGCACGAGCCCCGGCTCTGAGCCGCAGTGTGCTCACGGTGACGCTGGGACTCACTGCTGCTCTGAAGGTGGCTGGCCGGCTACGCCTGGTTGTGATGCGTGTGTCCTGCGGATCGTGGCCACGGTGACAGAGATCGCACCCCCACCCGCCCCGCCCCACACTGCACCCCTGCAGGAACAACACGGACAGCCCTGGATCCAGCTGCCACTGGCAATCACGGCAGCCGGTCCCGCTGCACTGCCCGCCTCCCACACCCACGCCCGGTGTCTGGTCCAGCACTGAGTAGACTCTGTGCAATGCGAGCTTTTATTGTTGCCTCCTCCAATGAGAGGCCGCCAGTGCGCGGGGCTGCACCTGCTGAGCACGTAGGTGTGGGGCAGCCCTGGGTTTTCTGGCCCCTAGGGCTCCCTTAACAAAGAGGATCTGAGAAGATTTTATTCTGCAAAGAGAAGTCGGGACACCTGGTGAGTCCGGGGCCAAGAGACACCTGCAGGGCGCAGGCACAGGGCATTTCCTGGGGAGGAGCTGCAGCCTGGCACTGGATCTGGGCAGCTAAAGGCAGATCCTCTCCTGCACCTGGGTGCCTGAGAAGCTCTCCTAAAAATCCCTCCCTTGGTGAGGAATGAGGAGGAGGTTCTCTGTGGGGGGTGCAGGTGAGGCTGGGACAGGCAGGGGCTACACGGAAGGCCTGGCAAGGCGGCAGTGGCACCAGGGGCCTCCAGGAACACGCAGACCCCAGTCCGCTGGCCCCTTCTGTCTCTGCACACTTGCAGCCTAGCAGTGCCCATCCCTGCCTGTGCTCCACCTGCAGAGTCAGGGTTTCCTCTGCTTCTCCCCAGCCGCCGCCAGGCCCCGGAGGACAGGAGGGGCTGTTGGAGGCCTGGTTCCAGGCTCGGGAGCCCCAGATGGCCCTTTGGGGTCCAGGGAAAAGGAAACATGAGGTCTGGGGGTGGAGGAGGGCACCCGAGGGGTCAGGGTGAAGAAGTGAGAATCGAAGGCAGGCAGCACCCAGCAGCCACCGCTTGAAGAAGATTCGGGCTCGGGCGCTGGAGAGGCTGCTAACAGGCCTGGGAAAGCAGTGGAAGACGGCCCCAATATGTGGGCCGCTGCTCCCGCATCGGAGCCCCAGTTGGAATTCTGGTTCCTGACCTTCGCTTGACATAGAACTGGACCTCAAGGACTTTTGGGGAATCAACCAGTAGATGAAGGATTTGTCTCTCTTTCACTGTCACTCTACCTTTTGAATAAATAAATAATTCCCTTTTTTAAAAAGATTTATTTATTTATTTATTGAAAGTAAGAGTTAAACAGAGACAGGAGAGGCAGAGAGAGAGAGAGAGAGAGAGAGAGAGAGGTCTTCCATCCGCTGGTTCACTCCCAAGATGGCCACAATGGCCGGAGCTGTGCCGATCCAAAGCCAGGAGCCAGGAGCTTCTTCTGTGCAAAGAGCTAGATCGAAACAGGAGCACCTGGGACTAGAACCGGTGCCCATATGGGATGCCAGTGCCTCAGCCAGGGCGTTAGCCCACTGGGCCGCTGTGCCAGCCCCAATAGTTCCTTTTTAAACACAGGAAGCTGGGGCCGGTGCTGCGGCTGTGGTGTAGTGAGTTAAAGCCTCCGCCTGCAGTGCTGGCATTCCATATGGGAGCCAGCTTGAGTCCCGGCTGCTCCACTTCCCATCGAGCTCTCTGCTATGGCCTGGGAAGGCAGTAGAAGATGGCCCAAGTCCTTGGACCCCTGCACCTGCATGGGAGACCAATAAGAAGCTCCTGGTTCCTGCCTTTGGATCGGCACAGCTGTGGCTATTGGGGCCAGTTGAGGAGTGAACCAGCAGATGGAAGACCTCTCTCTCTCTCTCTCTCTCTCTCTCTCCCTCTCCTCTCTGTGTGTAATTCTGACTTTCAAATAAATAAATAAATCTTAAAAAAAACAGTAAGCTTACTTAAGTGCAAAAATTTTGAAAGTCACATATGACTTTTTCGTAAAATGCATCTTTCATTACTTTTTTTTTTTTTTTACAGGCAGAGTGGACAGTGAGAGAGAGAAACAGAGAGAAAGGTCTTCCCTTGCTGTTGGTTCACCCTCAAATGGCCGTCGCAGCTGGCGGGCTACAGCCGGCACACCGCGCTGATCCGAAGGCAGGAGCCAGGTGCTTATCCTGGTCTCCCATTGGGTGCAGGGCCCAAGCACTTGGGCCATCCTCCACTGCACTCCCGGGCCATAGCAGAGAGCTGGCCTGGAAGAGGGGCAACCGGGACAGAATCTGGCGCCCCGACCGGGACTAGAACCCAATGTGCTGGTGGCGCTAGGTGGAGGATTAGCCTCAAGCCTGCTTTCACCAGACTCCGGGGGTCTGTGTGGTGACTCCATGCCTCTAGTCCCCACCAGGCTCCTCCTCTCAGAAACAACTCCACTGCAATATTGTTGAGAAATCAACTGCAACAGTGCACATGTGGAAGAAGCTGGACTCAGGGGCCGAGGCAGGGGATGGACCCCGGGTGGTCCAGGAGGGGATGCACGTGTCCCAGTGGTGTCTTCCCCACGTTGCCTGCCCTGGGGTTGTCATCAGGGACAGGGCCCAGTCCTCCTCCAGCCCCATCTCACTCGGGCTCCTGCTGGGGGATGCTGTCTGCCATGAGACCCTCACCAGAAGCTGGTGCCGTGCCACGCTCTCGGGCTGGTCAAGCCACAGGCAAAGTGAACTTCTTTCATTTTCTAAGCAACGCGGCTTCAGGTATTTTGCTATTGCCACACAGAGTGGCCAGGACTCCCCTCCAACTTCAGCTAAACGCCCTCCAATGAGCCTGAAGGGTTTCTGAGAAAGCCTCTTCCCGAAGCATCAGGGGTTCCCCATCCCGGATTTTAGTTGAGGTCTCCCTAAACCTGCTCTGGCTTCCTGTGCCACCTAAACCCCCGGGTCTGAGTCCTCTGTTAGGGGTGGCTGGGGGTACAGGCAGAGGCCAGCTCAGCAGCACTGCTCACGGCACCTGGGAGTCCGGCAGGACTTCGAGTCCCTCAGGTCAACCTCTAGAGCCATCGCGGGGCCTCATCTGTGTCCTGGGAGACAGGAGCCGGGCAGGAGCTGGGAAATGCTGAGTCTGCGAATTCACCTCTGTCCTTAAAGGGCTCTGGAGCCGCCCCTACATTTCAGGTGAGCCGTGGCCCACGTGCCCGGCTGAGAGCTGTGGCTACACGGCCACAGAGATCACCTCTGACAGTGGTGCTTGTGGGAGAGCAAGGTGACCTGCGCGCTAGGGCCCTTCCCGCCCACAGCACATGAGCTCAGCACACAGACCAGGCCTCTCCAGCGTGCTGCGGCAGCCCTTCCTGGAGAACCTCTCTGAGTCCCAGGGCCAAGGGCTCTGCTCCCGTGGTGCTCACACACAGGCACAGCCGAGAGCAAGTCCCTCTCACCTCCACCGAGAATCCATGCGATTCTATCAAATGTGCCTCCTGCCTACGCTACCAACACCTGGTCAGTTGGGCAGTAGACGTACTCTGGCCACTGGTCGCCTCCCAGCCCACAGTGCACATCCTCTCCCACGTGGGAGAGCCATGTGGGGTCAAGCCAGGGATGCTGCAGCCACGGCCGCCCAGGTCTAGGGGAGAGCACAGAGGGGACACAGGCCCTCCAACCACAGCTGTTCCTATTGTGCTGATCTGTCCCAGAGGTCACGGGCACTCACGGCTGCTGCTCTCCCACCCTGGCCCAGTCCCCACAGGGCACAGCTGAATCTCAGGCATTGTCTGCAGGGTCCTGAGTGGGTCTCTGCCTGGGGCTGGGGGCTGTGGAACCACCCATCTCCCCAGGAACACGGGGAAGCTTGCTGTCGCTGGGCGCCGGGGTCACAAACTGGAGCAAACTCCTTTCCATGGAACAATTTAATACAGGCTCAGCACCACCTGAGGGTGGCGGTGGGGGAGGGGGCGGGGAGGAGAGTACAGTGGCTCCTGGCACGGCTGTTGTCTTCCAGTGTCAGGGTGTCCTGGCCCCAGGAAGAGCCTGGGCGGTGGGGGCTCAACCAAGTGCATAGGATGCCGTGAAGACACACGGAAGGCTGCTGCCCAGCCTGGGCAGGACAGATGGTGGACTCGGCCTCTCTTCTAGGAGGCACCCATCATCCAGGTGCCCCGTTGAATAAGAGGTAAGGAGGCCTCTGGCCAGGGAGGGCACGTGGGCCTGGTGTCCCAGCCCAGGGCTGGCTCTGGCCGGCTCCAGCCCGTGACTCTCCCCAGAGTGCGTGGGGCTGCCATGCCAGTAGTGGGGAGTCTTCAGCCGTGGCCCCCAGGCGGGGACAGCCTGCATGGGCCCTGGTTCCGGGGACTCTGAGGCCCGTGGAGGAGCCCACATCCACAGGCCCTCCCGGCTGCCAGCGTCGGAGGAGTCGTCCTCCCTGTGCTCTGGCCCGCTCAGGTTAGGGAGACTGGCGCACTGGCACAGGCCTCCCCACCTCGAGCACTTTGGAGACTCCGTGGGGCTGGCAGAACCTGGAGACTCTGCGGTCCCCACAGGGGAGCCCAGGCCGAGGGGCTCTGGGCTGCCTTCCCAGCTCTCCTCCTCCTCCATGCCTTCCCTCTTGGTGATGCGGAGGCCAAAGCTTCCTGGAGGACGGATCATCACTGCACGGGTAGCGGGACCCCTGGTCTGCTCCCACACTGCCACTGTGTCCTGAATGGTGATTTTGGCCTTCGGAGCAGTGGGGGCAGGAACGTGCATCTGGGGGACGCGTGCCTGCCCCAGGGGCCTGCTGCACTGTTCGATGGCCTTGGCTGGAAGAAGAAGAGACGCGGTTTGCTTCTCCACAGCCCCCGTCTGGCCTGCAGGGTGCCTGCCCCGACCTCATCCTGGGGTCCCCATCACCACGTGTGACGCTGAGGACTCTTCCAGGCTGCTGGCCCCAGACGGGAGGGTGTGTGCAGCCCGGGCAAGGGGAGCCCTGGGACACCACCGGCTCCTCCTGCACAGCCATCACAGGGTGGATGGCCCTGAACTCCCCACCTCACTCTCATCTCTGGGGACTAAAGCACCAACTCAGGACCCCGTCACCTCCCCCACCTGACCTGCTGCGCCCTAACAGCGCATTGGCTGAATTTCCCGCATCTGAGTCCCTCCTACATGGCTGGAAAGGAACTGAGCCTAAGATGATGGGGTGAGAGCTGGGGCTGTGGGGCAGACATGGAGTCTGGTTCAGGCCCTTGGGGACAGGGAATGCAGTTTCTAAAGAGGTGGCAGGGGTGCCCTGTGTCCTCTGCCCCTGGGCCACTGTCTCTTTCCTGGTGAGACTGGGCTGTCACCGCTACTGTCCCATGAGCACCCAAGGAGGCAGCATCTGGAGGCACAGTGGGGCCTCCCCAGTGCCTGGACAGCCTGCACCTGGGCCCTCACTTAGAGCCTCTAGAGCTGGGACAAGCCCATCTCTGCTCTGCATGGGGACCCAGGCGCTCAGGTCCATGATGGCAGCAGCAGCAGGGGACGAGCACGGGGACCCCTCCCCACTAGAGCCCAGAAGCCAGCGATGCTCCGGGTCCCGCTGCCTTCTGTTGGCCCGAGGCTAGGGCTGCAGAGCCCACACTCTTGTGTTCTGCAGCAGGGGCCCCCAGCGCCTGCCTCTGTGCCCAGCCCTGCTCGCAGGAGTGCACTTGGCCCCCACAACTGGGCTCAGGGCACCTGGGCCTTCCAGGGGTTCTCAGATGGCTGAAGGGGATCCAGTGCCGGCTGGTTTCCCCTTCACTGCACAGGGTCTCCCACAGCCCCACCTCCCTCTAGCCCTGCCCACATGCAGGTGGGAGCCCCGCCCACCCCTGTCTTGGAGGGTCCTGTGTGCAGACAGCTGTGGTCATCGGGCCAGGAGGCTGTGTGGGGTCAGGCAGGGCCACTTCTCATCTTGCTGGAGTGGGGGTCCAGCTGTGCTCCAGGCTCCTGGGGGCACTGAGCCAGGGCACCTGCTCCAGACCTGGGCAGGGTAGCTCAAGGCGGGGCCTCCAATCCACTCCAGAGTGGGGGTCAGCCAAGGAGCCAGAGCCACAAATGTCCTGAGGACAGCTCCACGGCCCGGCCCCAGAGTGGTGGGGGGAGAGCCGGCACCCACAGGAGGATTCTGGGAAGCTGCCCGAGGCCCCGCCAGGCCATGCTGACAGAGCTTCAGAAAGCAGAACTTCTGAGTCGGGAGGACAAGGAGGACCAGGAAGAGGTGAGGCCCTGGGCGGGGATGTCAGGGCCTGGCACTCCCACTACTGACTCCCCCAAGGGAGCATGGGACGGGGCCATGTGCTGGACTCACCTTCGGGAGGCAGGAGGCACTGGAGCTTCCCCAGCTCACGCATGGAGGCCCGCAGCTGCCTGATGACCGCGTCCTCGCTCAGAGACCAGGCCTGCTTCAGGGTCACCTGCAGGAACTCCCGGAGGTGGTCCCGGGGCATCTTCAGCAGGCGCTCTAGACATGGGGGTGGGTGTCAGGCTGGGAGGGGCCCTAGGGATGGCGCAGCCACCATGGCTGCTCCAAGCCCTGTCCCAGCACCAGACATGGGCTGCAGACACCCTTGGACACCCTTGGGTGTCACGCTAAGCACTAGAGGGACTGCTCAGGGGCCAATTTCCAGTGCGATGACCCTGGCCACTTCTTGTGGTCTGTGGGGGCCTGGGATTGGGGATGCAACAGGGGGATTCTCAGTGCCCTCCTGAAGGGAACCCAGGCCTCCCAAACCCCCTCATCCCTCCCTCAAGCCCTGCTCCCGAGGGACAGGCAGGGGACCCCCAGATCCTCCATCCCCAGCACCCGGGCCTCTGTGGGCCCTGAGGACTCACTTTGATGGATCTTGAGGGCCGTGTATGCCATGGCCGGGAGCACGTGCTCGCCCTCCAGGATGTATATATCCCATATTCTCAGAGCCAGGGGGAATGGCACCTGGGGACAGAGGCATTGGAGGACCCGCCCGTCAGGGCCTCAGCAGGGCCCACAGGGGTGGGTGTGCAGTGTCACTCCCCTAGGACAGAGGGAGACTCCAGGAGGCTGATCACACAAGAAGGCCAGAGCTCCTCCTGGGAGGGGAGGGGAGGCCATGCCTCATGGCCACATCCCTGCCCACTCAGCGAACCAGACCCACAGAGGATGACCATGTCCTGTCCTGGACCCTGGGGGTCTGCACACTTTGGAAGCCACACTGGAGATGCCAGACACCCCAGGGACCTGGGGAGGGGTCAGCCCTTGGGCTGTGCTGCCACCAGCCTCTGCCTCGGGGGGTCTATGGATCTCCTGCCTCTCACTGTAGGGCTCTGGCCTTTGCCAGGCTCTCAGGATGGGTCCTGGTGGAACCTGTCCCCTCCTTGCTGGCTCTGAGGCTCAGCCTCAGCTTGGACCACCCTTAGCAGGGCTGGACAGGGCCTGCCTGGTCTGCACAGCAGGCTCCCTCCTGTGTCTGCTGGGGCTGGGGGAGCTCAGAGTCACAGGCCACCGGCACCAGAGAACCAGGCACTGGGGCAGGAGCTTCCCTGGGCAAGGGGTCCCCGGGGCACTTACCCCATCCAGGAAGCACTGGATGTACCAGTGGGTGGTGGAGTCCTCCAGGCACACACCCTCCTTCTCCTAAGAAGAGGCAGAGGCAGAGGGGGCTCAGGGCCCAGGGCCCAGGGCCCAGGCCTGACTCCCTCTAATCTGAGCCCTGGGGCAGAGCCCCTGGGTGCAGGAAGCCCAGCAGCAGGGGCATCCCCCCTCCCAGCCATGCAGGTTCCTGAAGGGACACAGGTCCCTCCTTCCACTCTGCTCTGGGGACAGCGTCTCCCTTCAATCTACGCCAACTCTGGGGGACCAAGTGCTGGAAAACAAACCAACACCCAAGCTGCCGCGGACCCCAGTAACCAAGGAAAGTTTTTGTGAGGTCATGGCCTCCCCTGGCTCAGGAAGCAGTCCCATGAGCCCAGAGCCCCCAAGAGGAGAAAGGAGATGCTTAACTTACCAGGTGTTTCTCCAGGGAGGGGAGCACGCGATGCACAATGAGCCCCAGGTGTTGCTGGAATCGCTCCAGTTTGGGGGTGTTCGGTTTGTAGAAACCTGAGTAGAATCAGCCACACCCCCACGTGAGAGCCTCCTCCTAGGAAGGCTGGAGAGCCCCAGGCCTGGGGGGGGTGCTTCTGAGCACTGAGGGTCAGGGGAGGCTGGACCAGGGGCAGGTGGGGATGAACGTGGCCAGGGCAGAGGATCTGCTTAGGAGGTGGGTGCAGGTGGGTGACTGTGTGCAGCCCAGGCCTGGCTGCCCCCTGGAGCCCGCTGGGGTGGGTGCAGTCAGACTGGGTACCTCCTGACCATTCCAAGACTCAGGAGCGAGGAGGGGGTGACCCTACAGGGGATGCTGCCTTCCACAAGTTCCCTGGGTGTGGCTCTGTGCTTGAGAGTTGTGTACAGACGTGTGAGGCAGAAGAGCCAGAATCGACCTGAATCACTGGACAAGGACAGGACCCCTTGTTCTGAAGGTTCCCACACCCAGGATGGCCATGGCCAAGCTGCAGGGACTTTGGGTGGTGGTAAAAGAAGGGGGCTGCCTCAGTCTGGGAGGCCTCTGCCAGCCCTGGCTTCTAGGGAGCCCCCCCACACACACACTGTGACACTGTCCCGCACATTCAGGAGCCAGTGAGGGCCGTGCACGGACTTGCATGCACTGGGCCCCACACGCCATCCACCTACCGTGCATCGCGTGCTTCCTGCTTTCCATGAGCTGCACCAGGGCCCAGAAAGAGTCCTCCTCGGGCATATACATGAGCAACAGCGCCACCACATGGCTCAGACCCTGGCTGTAGCCCACCTCCTGCAAGATCCCAGAATACCTTTAGGAGACCTCCCCTGGCAAGAATGATATCCTAGGATGGCCCACCTCTCAGGCAGATCAGGGTCACCCACTGAAGGGTCCAGGAAGATTTAGGCACAGGGAGCCCCTGTGCCTGAATCCTGCCACTTGGTGTCAGCTGCCCAAGAATTGGAGCCCAGAGAAGTTCTCCAAGTTCCTGGAGGGAATCCTGCAGGGCCTGAGCTTAGGCAGCACAGGGGGAGAGCTCAAGTATGGACACCTGTTACCCCCAAGATGTCAGCATGGGCCAGGTTGCTGTGGGAATCCAGATCCATGCCCATGGAAGCTTCTGGACCCCTGAGCTCTGCAGGTGAGCCGGTGGCCCTTTCTCACATGAGGAAGAAGTAAGCCAGGAAGTGCTACCAGGACCGGAACAGGAGGAGTGCCTCTGGCATGGGTGC